>NC_135287.1:0-323750 GCF_051311805.1 Agelaius phoeniceus
TACCCAGACCCTGGGGAAAGGACTTCTTTTTCCCATGGCAAATGGCCTCCCTTGGCAGCCACTCACCCTGGCAGAAAGTGGGAGCCTAGCTAGAATGATGCAATCGTTGCTGGATTTTTCCAAAAGAAAAGCTGGCAGCAACTAGGGCCCTGGAAGTACTTAGAGCCTCAAACGCCACCTTGAACATATTCCTGAGACCCTGGGGAAAGGACTTCGTTTTTCCCATGGAAAATGGCCTTCATTTGTGGCCACTTGCCTGGCAGGCAGGGCAGTGCCAAGCCAGGAATCTACAAACTGTGCTGGATCCTTCCAGAACGAAAGCTGCCAGCAACTAGGACCCTGCAAGTCCTTAGAGCCCCAGATGCCACCAGTCATCTGACACCCAGAGCCTGGGCCAATGACTTCGTTTTCCCCATGGAAAATGGCCTCCATTTCTGGCCACTCGCCCTGACCAAGAGGGTGGTGCCCAGCAAGAAATTTGCAAGCTTTGCTGGATTGCTCCAAATCGAAAGCTGCCACTTGTTGTTGTTCTATTTCTCTAGAGTCCCATCATGCTGTTCTCAGATTGCTAAAGTCCATACCTCCTCGGTGTGTTCTTATGGCTGCAGATCTTCACAGCACAGACGCTTTCTTCTGCATGCTGTTCTTTCCCAGTTCAGGGCTCCTTCAAGGCTCTCCCTGAATGGCTAAGCCGCCCCCTTTTATCCCAGTTCTCTTCAATGCTCACAGCTGCAGCCCATCAAGGACAACCAGGACCTGTGGGGCAAAGCCTCTAGACAGATATTCAAATAGAATCCATTTCCTCTACTCTAGCCAGTAAGTACTACCCTACAAGTCCTCAGAACCCCAAAGGCCACCTTTCATCTGACACCCAGACCCTGGGGAAAGGACTTCTTTTTCCCATGGCAAATGGCCTCCCTTGGCAGCCACTCACCCTGGCAGAAAGTGGGAGCCTAGCTAGAATGATGCAATCGTTGCTGGATTTTTCCAAAGAAAAGCTGGCAGCAACTAGGGCCCTGGAAGTACTTAGAGCCTCAAACGCCACCTTGAACATATTACTGAGACCCTGGGGAAAGGACTTCGTTTTTCCCATGGAAAATGGCCTTCATTTGTGGCCACTCTGCCTGGCAGGCAGGGCAGTGCCAAGCCAGGAATCTACAAACTCTGCTGGATCCTTCCAGAACGAAAGCTGCCAGCAACTAGGACCCTGCAAGTCCTTACAGCCCCAGATGCCACCAGTCATCTGACACCCAGAGCCTGGGCCAATGACTTCGTTTTCCCCATGGAAAATGGCCTCCATTTCTGGCCACTCGCCCTGACCAAGAGGGTGGTGCCCAGCAAGAAATTTGCAAGCTTTGCTGGATTGCTCCAAATCTAAAGCTACCACTTGTTGTTGTTCTATTTCTCTAGAGTCCCATCATGCTGTTCTCAGATTGCTAAAGTCCATACCTCCTCGGTGTGTTCTTATGGCTGCAGATCTTCACAGCACAGACGCTTTCTTCTGCATGCTGTTCTTTCCCAGTTCAGGGCTCCTTCAAGGCTCTCCCTGAATGGCTACGCCGCCCCCTTTTATCCCAGTTCTCTTCAATGCTCACAGCTGCAGCCCATCAAGGACAACCAGGACCTGTGGGGCAAAGCCTCTAGACAGATATTCAAATAGAATCCATTTCCTCTACTCTAGCCAGTAAGTACTACCCTACAAGTCCTCAGAACCCCAAAGGCCACCTTTCATCTGACACCCAGACCCTGGGAAAGGACTTCTTTTTCCCATGGCAAATGGCCTCCCTTGGCAGCCACTCACCCTGGCAGAAAGTGGGAGCCTAGCTAGAATGATGCAATCGTTGCTGGATTTTTCCAAAAGAAAAGCTGGCAGCAACTAGGGCCCTGGAAGTACTTAGAGCCTCAAACGCCACCTTGAACATATTCCTGAGACCCTGGGGAAAGGACTTCGTTTTTCCCATGGAAAATGGCCTTCATTTGTGGCCACTTGGCCTGGCAGGCAGGGCAGTGCCAAGCCAGGAATCTACAAACTCTGCTGGATCCTTCCAGAACGAAAGCTGCCAGCAACTAGGACCCTGCAAGTCCTTACAGCCCCAGATGCCACCAGTCATCTGACACCCAGAGCCTGGGCCAATGACTTCGTTTTCCCCATGGAAAATGGCCTCCATTTCTGGCCACTCGCCCTGACCAAGAGGGTGGTGCCCAGCAAGAAATTTGCAAGCTTTGCTGGATTGCTCCAAATCTAAAGCTACCACTTGTTGTTGTTCTATTTCTCTAGAGTCCCATCATGCTGTTCTCAGATTGCTAAAGTCCATACCTCCTCGGTGTGTTCTTATGGCTGCAGATCTTCACAGCACAGACGCTTTCTTCTGCATGCTGTTCTTTCCCAGTTCAGGGCTCCTTCAAGGCTCTCCCTGAATGGCTACGCCGCCCCCTTTTATCCCAGTTCTCTTCAATGCTCACAGCTGCAGCCCATCAAGGACAACCAGACCTGTGGGACAGATATTCAAATAGAATCCATTTCCTCTACTCTAGCCAGTAAGTACTACCCTACAAGTCCTCAGAACCCCAAAGGCCACCTTTCATCTGACACCCAGACCCTGGGGAAAGGACTTCTTTTTCCCATGGCAAATGGCCTCCCTTGGCAGCCACTCACCCTGGCAGAAAGTGGGAGCCTAGCTAGAATGATGCAATCGTTGCTGGATTTTTCCAAAAGAAAAGCTGGCAGCAACTAGGGCCCTGGAAGTACTTAGAGCCTCAAACGCCACCTTGAACATATTACTGAGACCCTGGGGAAAGGACTTCGTTTTTCCCATGGAAAATGGCCTTCATTTGTGGCCACTTGGCCTGGCAGGCAGGGCAGTGCCAAGCCAGGAATCTACAAACTCTGCTGGATCCTTCCAGAACGAAAGCTGCCAGCAACTAGGACCCTGCAAGTCCTTACAGCCCCAGATGCCACCAGTCATCTGACACCCAGAGCCTGGGCCAATGACTTCGTTTTCCCCATGGAAAATGGCCTCCATTTCTGGCCACTCGCCCTGACCAAGAGGGTGGTGCCCAGCAAGAAATTTGCAAGCTTTGCTGGATTGCTCCAAATCTAAAGCTGCCACTTGTTGTTGTTCTATTTCTCTAGAGTCCCATCATGCTGTTCTCAGATTGCTAAAGTCCATACCTCCTCGGTGTGTTCTTATGGCTGCAGATCTTCACAGCACAGACGCTTTCTTCTGCATGCTGTTCTTTCCCAGTTCAGGGCTCCTTCAAGGCTCTCCCTGAATGGCTAAGCCGCCCCCTTTTATCCCAGTTCTCTTCAATGCTCACAGCTGCAGCCCATCAAGGACAACCAGGACCTGTGGGACAGATATTCAAATAGAATCCATTTCCTCTACTCTAGCCAGTAAGTACTACCCTACAAGTCCTCAGAACCCCAAAGGCCACCTTTCATCTGACACCCAGACCCTGGGGAAAGGACTTCTTTTTCCCATGGCAAATGGCCTCCCTTGGCAGCCACTCACCCTGGCAGAAAGTGGGAGCCTAGCTAGAATGATGCAATCGTTGCTGGATTTTTCCAAAAGAAAAGCTGGCAGCAACTAGGGCCCTGGAAGTACTTAGAGCCTCAAACGCCACCTTGAACATATTACTGAGACCCTGGGGAAAGGACTTCGTTTTTCCCATGGAAAATGGCCTTCATTTGTGGCCACTTGGCCTGGCAGGCAGGGCAGTGCCAAGCCAGGAATCTACAAACTGTGCTGGATCCTTCCAGAACGAAAGCTGCCAGCAACTAGGACCCTGCAAGTCCTTAGAGCCCCAGATGCCACCAGTCATCTGACACCCAGAGCCTGGGCCAATGACTTCGTTTTCCCATGGAAAATGGCCTCCATTTCTGGCCACTCGCCCTGACCAAGAGGGTGGTGCCCAGCAAGAAATTTGCAAGCTTTGCTGGATTGCTCCAAATCTAAAGCTGCCACTTGTTGTTGTTCTATTTCTCTAGAGTCCCATCATGCTGTTCTCAGATTGCTAAAGTCCATACCTCCTCGGTGTGTTCTTATGGCTGCAGATCTTCACAGCACAGACGCTTTCTTCTGCATGCTGTTCTTTCCCAGTTCAGGGCTCCTTCAAGGCTCTCCCTGAATGGCTAAGCCGCCCCCTTTTATCCCAGTTCTCTTCAATGCTCACAGCTGCAGCCCATCAAGGACAACCAGGACCTGTGGGGCAAAGCCTCTAGACAGATATTCAAATAGAATCCATTTCCTCTACTCTAGCCAGTAAGTACTACCCTACAAGTCCTCAGAACCCCAAAGGCCACCTTTCATCTGACACCCAGACCCTGGGGAAAGGACTTCTTTTTCCCATGGCAAATGGCCTCCCTTGGCAGCCACTCACCCTGGCAGAAAGTGGGAGCCTAGCTAGAATGATGCAATCGTTGCTGGATTTTTCCAAAAGAAAAGCTGGCAGCAACTAGGGCCCTGGAAGTACTTAGAGCCTCAAACGCCACCTTGAACATATTACTGAGACCCTGGGGAAAGGACTTCGTTTTTCCCATGGAAAATGGCCTTCATTTGTGGCCACTCTGCCTGGCAGGCAGGGCAGTGCCAAGCCAGGAATCTACAAACTCTGCTGGATCCTTCCAGAACGAAAGCTGCCAGCAACTAGGACCCTGCAAGTCCTTACAGCCCCAGATGCCACCAGTCATCTGACACCCAGAGCCTGGGCCAATGACTTCGTTTTCCCCATGGAAAATGGCCTCCATTTCTGGCCACTCGCCCTGACCAAGAGGGTGGTGCCCAGCAAGAAATTTGCAAGCTTTGCTGGATTGCTCCAAATCTAAAGCTACCACTTGTTGTTGTTCTATTTCTCTAGAGTCCCATCATGCTGTTCTCAGATTGCTAAAGTCCATACCTCCTCGGTGTGTTCTTATGGCTGCAGATCTTCACAGCACAGACGCTTTCTTCTGCATGCTGTTCTTTCCCAGTTCAGGGCTCCTTCAAGGCTCTCCCTGAATGGCTAAGCCGCCCCCTTTTATCCAGTTCTCTTCAATGCTCACAGCTGCAGCCCATCAAGGACAACCAGGACCTGTGGGCAAAGCCTCTAGACAGATATTCAAATAGAATCCATTTCCTCTACTCTAGCCAGTAAGTACTACCCTACAAGTCCTCAGAACCCCAAAGGCCACCTTTCATCTGACACCCAGACCCTGGGGAAAGGACTTCTTTTTCCCATGGCAAATGGCCTCCCTTGGCAGCCACTCACCCTGGCAGAAAGTGGGAGCCTAGCTAGAATGATGCAATCGTTGCTGGATTTTTCCAAAAGAAAAGCTGGCAGCAACTAGGGCCCTGGAAGTACTTAGAGCCTCAAACGCCACCTTGAACATATTACTGAGACCCTGGGGAAAGGACTTCGTTTTTCCCATGGAAAATGGCCTTCATTTGTGGCCACTCTGCCTGGCAGGCAGGGCAGTGCCAAGCCAGGAATCTACAAACTCTGCTGGATCCTTCCAGAACGAAAGCTGCCAGCAACTAGGACCCTGCAAGTCCTTACAGCCCCAGATGCCACCAGTCATCTGACACCCAGAGCCTGGGCCAATGACTTCGTTTTCCCCATGGAAAATGGCCTCCATTTCTGGCCACTCGCCCTGACCAAGAGGGTGGTGCCCAGCAAGAAATTTGCAAGCTTTGCTGGATTGCTCCAAATCTAAAGCTACCACTTGTTGTTGTTCTATTTCTCTAGAGTCCCATCATGCTGTTCTCAGATTGCTAAAGTCCATACCTCCTCGGTGTGTTCTTATGGCTGCAGATCTTCACAGCACAGACGCTTTCTTCTGCATGCTGTTCTTTCCCAGTTCAGGGCTCCTTCAAGGCTCTCCCTGAATGGCTACGCCGCCCCCTTTTATCCCAGTTCTCTTCAATGCTCACAGCTGCAGCCCATCAAGGACAACCAGGACCTGTGGGGCAAAGCCTCTAGACAGATATTCAAATAGAATCCATTTCCTCTACTCTAGCCAGTAAGTACTACCCTACAAGTCCTCAGAACCCCAAAGGCCACCTTTCATCTGACACCCAGACCCTGGGGAAAGGACTTCTTTTTCCCATGGCAAATGGCCTCCCTTGGCAGCCACTCACCCTGGCAGAAAGTGGGAGCCTAGCTAGAATGATGCAATCGTTGCTGGATTTTTCCAAAAGAAAAGCTGGCAGCAACTAGGGCCCTGGAAGTACTTAGAGCCTCAAACGCCACCTTGAACATATTCCTGAGACCCTGGGGAAAGGACTTCGTTTTTCCCATGGAAAATGGCCTTCATTTGTGGCCACTTGGCCTGGCAGGCAGGGCAGTGCCAAGCCAGGAATCTACAAACTCTGCTGGATCCTTCCAGAACGAAAGCTGCCAGCAACTAGGACCCTGCAAGTCCTTACAGCCCCAGATGCCACCAGTCATCTGACACCCAGAGCCTGGGCCAATGACTTCGTTTTCCCCATGGAAAATGGCCTCCATTTCTGGCCACTCGCCCTGACCAAGAGGGTGGTGCCCAGCAAGAAATTTGCAAGCTTTGCTGGATTGCTCCAAATCTAAAGCTACCACTTGTTGTTGTTCTATTTCTCTAGAGTCCCATCATGCTGTTCTCAGATTGCTAAAGTCCATACCTCCTCGGTGTGTTCTTATGGCTGCAGATCTTCACAGCACAGACGCTTTCTTCTGCATGCTGTTCTTTCCCAGTTCAGGGCTCCTTCAAGGCTCTCCCTGAATGGCTACGCCGCCCCCTTTTATCCCAGTTCTCTTCAATGCTCACAGCTGCAGCCCATCAAGGACAACCAGGACCTGTGGGACAGATATTCAAATAGAATCCATTTCCTCTACTCTAGCCAGTAAGTACTACCCTACAAGTCCTCAGAACCCAAAGGCCACCTTTCATCTGACACCCAGACCCTGGGGAAAGGACTTCTTTTTCCCATGGCAAATGGCCTCCCTTGGCAGCCACTCACCCTGGCAGAAAGTGGGAGCCTAGCTAGAATGATGCAATCGTTGCTGGATTTTTCCAAAAGAAAAGCTGGCAGCAACTAGGGCCCTGGAAGTACTTAGAGCCTCAAACGCCACCTTGAACATATTACTGAGACCCTGGGGAAAGGACTTCGTTTTTCCCATGGAAAATGGCCTTCATTTGTGGCCACTTGGCCTGGCAGGCAGGGCAGTGCCAAGCCAGGAATCTACAAACTCTGCTGGATCCTTCCAGAACGAAAGCTGCCAGCAACTAGGACCCTGCAAGTCCTTACAGCCCCAGATGCCACCAGTCATCTGACACCCAGAGCCTGGGCCAATGACTTCGTTTTCCCCATGGAAAATGGCCTCCATTTCTGGCCACTCGCCCTGACCAAGAGGGTGGTGCCCAGCAAGAAATTTGCAAGCTTTGCTGGATTGCTCCAAATCTAAAGCTGCCACTTGTTGTTGTTCTATTTCTCTAGAGTCCATCATGCTGTTCTCAGATTGCTAAAGTCCATACCTCCTCGGTGTGTTCTTATGGCTGCAGATCTTCACAGCACAGACGCTTTCTTCTGCATGCTGTTCTTTCCCAGTTCAGGGCTCCTTCAAGGCTCTCCCTGAATGGCTAAGCCGCCCCCTTTTATCCCAGTTCTCTTCAATGCTCACAGCTGCAGCCCATCAAGGACAACCAGGACCTGTGGGGCAAAGCCTCTAGACAGATATTCAAATAGAATCCATTTCCTCTACTCTAGCCAGTAAGTACTACCCTACAAGTCCTCAGAACCCCAAAGGCCACCTTTCATCTGACACCCAGACCCTGGGGAAAGGACTTCTTTTTCCCATGGCAAATGGCCTCCCTTGGCAGCCACTCACCCTGGCAGAAAGTGGGAGCCTAGCTAGAATGATGCAATCGTTGCTGGATTTTTCCAAAAGAAAAGCTGGCAGCAACTAGGGCCCTGGAAGTACTTAGAGCCTCAAACGCCACCTTGAACATATTACTGAGACCCTGGGGAAAGGACTTCGTTTTTCCCATGGAAAATGGCCTTCATTTGTGGCCACTCTGCCTGGCAGGCAGGGCAGTGCCAAGCCAGGAATCTACAAACTCTGCTGGATCCTTCCAGAACGAAAGCTGCCAGCAACTAGGACCCTGCAAGTCCTTACAGCCCCAGATGCCACCAGTCATCTGACACCCAGAGCCTGGGCCAATGACTTCGTTTTCCCCATGGAAAATGGCCTCCATTTCTGGCCACTCGCCCTGACCAAGAGGGTGGTGCCCAGCAAGAAATTTGCAAGCTTTGCTGGATTGCTCCAAATCTAAAGCTACCACTTGTTGTTGTTCTATTTCTCTAGAGTCCCATCATGCTGTTCTCAGATTGCTAAAGTCCATACCTCCTCGGTGTGTTCTTATGGCTGCAGATCTTCACAGCACAGACGCTTTCTTCTGCATGCTGTTCTTTCCCAGTTCAGGGCTCCTTCAAGGCTCTCCCTGAATGGCTACGCCGCCCCCTTTTATCCCAGTTCTCTTCAATGCTCACAGCTGCAGCCCATCAAGGACAACCAGGACCTGTGGGGCAAAGCCTCTAGACAGATATTCAAATAGAATCCATTTCCTCTACTCTAGCCAGTAAGTACTACCCTACAAGTCCTCAGAACCCCAAAGGCCACCTTTCATCTGACACCCAGACCCTGGGGAAAGGACTTCTTTTTCCCATGGCAAATGGCCTCCCTTGGCAGCCACTCACCCTGGCAGAAAGTGGGAGCCTAGCTAGAATGATGCAATCGTTGCTGGATTTTTCCAAAAGAAAAGCTGGCAGCAACTAGGGCCCTGGAAGTACTTAGAGCCTCAAACGCCACCTTGAACATATTCCTGAGACCCTGGGGAAAGGACTTCGTTTTTCCCATGGAAAATGGCCTTCATTTGTGGCCACTCTGCCTGGCAGGCAGGGCAGTGCCAAGCCAGGAATCTACAAACTCTGCTGGATCCTTCCAGAACGAAAGCTGCCAGCAACTAGGACCCTGCAAGTCCTTACAGCCCCAGATGCCACCAGTCATCTGACACCCAGAGCCTGGGCCAATGACTTCGTTTTCCCCATGGAAAATGGCCTCCATTTCTGGCCACTCGCCCTGACCAAGAGGGTGGTGCCCAGCAAGAAATTTGCAAGCTTTGCTGGATTGCTCCAAATCTAAAGCTACCACTTGTTGTTGTTCTATTTCTCTAGAGTCCCATCATGCTGTTCTCAGATTGCTAAAGTCCATACCTCCTCGGTGTGTTCTTATGGCTGCAGATCTTCACAGCACAGACGCTTTCTTCTGCATGCTGTTCTTTCCCAGTTCAGGGCTCCTTCAAGGCTCTCCCTGAATGGCTACGCCGCCCCCTTTTATCCCAGTTCTCTTCAATGCTCACAGCTGCAGCCCATCAAGGACAACCAGGACCTGTGGGACAGATATTCAAATAGAATCCATTTCCTCTACTCTAGCCAGTAAGTACTACCCTACAAGTCCTCAGAACCCCAAAGGCCACCTTTCATCTGACACCCAGACCCTGGGGAAAGGACTTCTTTTTCCCATGGCAAATGGCCTCCCTTGGCAGCCACTCACCCTGGCAGAAAGTGGGAGCCTAGCTAGAATGATGCAATCGTTGCTGGATTTTTCCAAAAGAAAAGCTGGCAGCAACTAGGGCCCTGGAAGTACTTAGAGCCTCAAACGCCACCTTGAACATATTCCTGAGACCCTGGGGAAAGGACTTCGTTTTTCCCATGGAAAATGGCCTTCATTTGTGGCCACTTGGCCTGGCAGGCAGGGCAGTGCCAAGCCAGGAATCTACAAACTCTGCTGGATCCTTCCAGAACGAAAGCTGCCAGCAACTAGGACCCTGCAAGTCCTTACAGCCCCAGATGCCACCAGTCATCTGACACCCAGAGCCTGGGCCAATGACTTCGTTTTCCCCATGGAAAATGGCCTCCATTTCTGGCCACTCGCCCTGACCAAGAGGGTGGTGCCCAGCAAGAAATTTGCAAGCTTTGCTGGATTGCTCCAAATCTAAAGCTGCCACTTGTTGTTGTTCTATTTCTCTAGAGTCCCATCATGCTGTTCTCAGATTGCTAAAGTCCATACCTCCTCGGTGTGTTCTTATGGCTGCAGATCTTCACAGCACAGACGCTTTCTTCTGCATGCTGTTCTTTCCCAGTTCAGGGCTCCTTCAAGGCTCTCCCTGAATGGCTACGCCGCCCCCTTTTATCCCAGTTCTCTTCAATGCTCACAGCTGCAGCCCATCAAGGACAACCAGGACCTGTGGGACAGATATTCAAATAGAATCCATTTCCTCTACTCTAGCCAGTAAGTACTACCCTACAAGTCCTCAGAACCCCAAAGGCCACCTTTCATCTGACACCCAGACCCTGGGGAAAGGACTTCTTTTTCCCATGGCAAATGGCCTCCCTTGGCAGCCACTCACCCTGGCAGAAAGTGGGAGCCTAGCTAGAATGATGCAATCGTTGCTGGATTTTTCCAAAAGAAAAGCTGGCAGCAACTAGGGCCCTGGAAGTACTTAGAGCCTCAAACGCCACCTTGAACATATTACTGAGACCCTGGGGAAAGGACTTCGTTTTTCCCATGGAAAATGGCCTTCATTTGTGGCCACTTGGCCTGGCAGGCAGGGCAGTGCCAAGCCAGGAATCTACAAACTGTGCTGGATCCTTCCAGAACGAAAGCTGCCAGCAACTAGGACCCTGCAAGTCCTTACAGCCCCAGATGCCACCAGTCATCTGACACCCAGAGCCTGGGCCAATGACTTCGTTTTCCCCATGGAAAATGGCCTCCATTTCTGGCCACTCGCCCTGACCAAGAGGGTGGTGCCCAGCAAGAAATTTGCAAGCTTTGCTGGATTGCTCCAAATCTAAAGCTGCCACTTGTTGTTGTTCTATTTCTCTAGAGTCCCATCATGCTGTTCTCAGATTGCTAAAGTCCATACCTCCTCGGTGTGTTCTTATGGCTGCAGATCTTCACAGCACAGACGCTTTCTTCTGCATGCTGTTCTTTCCCAGTTCAGGGCTCCTTCAAGGCTCTCCCTGAATGGCTAAGCCGCCCCCTTTTATCCCAGTTCTCTTCAATGCTCACAGCTGCAGCCCATCAAGGACAACCAGGACCTGTGGGGCAAAGCCTCTAGACAGATATTCAAATAGAATCCATTTCCTCTACTCTAGCCAGTAAGTACTACCCTACAAGTCCTCAGAACCCCAAAGGCCACCTTTCATCTGACACCCAGACCCTGGGGAAAGGACTTCTTTTTCCCATGGCAAATGGCCTCCCTTGGCAGCCACTCACCCTGGCAGAAAGTGGGAGCCTAGCTAGAATGATGCAATCGTTGCTGGATTTTTCCAAAAGAAAAGCTGGCAGCAACTAGGGCCCTGGAAGTACTTAGAGCCTCAAACGCCACCTTGAACATATTACTGAGACCCTGGGGAAAGGACTTCGTTTTTCCCATGGAAAATGGCCTTCATTTGTGGCCACTCTGCCTGGCAGGCAGGGCAGTGCCAAGCCAGGAATCTACAAACTCTGCTGGATCCTTCCAGAACGAAAGCTGCCAGCAACTAGGACCCTGCAAGTCCTTACAGCCCCAGATGCCACCAGTCATCTGACACCCAGAGCCTGGGCCAATGACTTCGTTTTCCCCATGGAAAATGGCCTCCATTTCTGGCCACTCGCCCTGACCAAGAGGGTGGTGCCCAGCAAGAAATTTGCAAGCTTTGCTGGATTGCTCCAAATCTAAAGCTACCACTTGTTGTTGTTCTATTTCTCTAGAGTCCCATCATGCTGTTCTCAGATTGCTAAAGTCCATACCTCCTCGGTGTGTTCTTATGGCTGCAGATCTTCACAGCACAGACGCTTTCTTCTGCATGCTGTTCTTTCCCAGTTCAGGGCTCCTTCAAGGCTCTCCCTGAATGGCTAAGCCGCCCCCTTTTATCCCAGTTCTCTTCAATGCTCACAGCTGCAGCCCATCAAGGACAACCAGGACCTGTGGGGCAAAGCCTCTAGACAGATATTCAAATAGAATCCATTTCCTCTACTCTAGCCAGTAAGTACTACCCTACAAGTCCTCAGAACCCCAAAGGCCACCTTTCATCTGACACCCAGACCCTGGGGAAAGGACTTCTTTTTCCCATGGCAAATGGCCTCCCTTGGCAGCCACTCACCCTGGCAGAAAGTGGGAGCCTAGCTAGAATGATGCAATCGTTGCTGGATTTTTCCAAAAGAAAAGCTGGCAGCAACTAGGGCCCTGGAAGTACTTAGAGCCTCAAACGCCACCTTGAACATATTCCTGAGACCCTGGGGAAAGGACTTCGTTTTTCCCATGGAAAATGGCCTTCATTTGTGGCCACTCTGCCTGGCAGGCAGGGCAGTGCCAAGCCAGGAATCTACAAACTCTGCTGGATCCTTCCAGAACGAAAGCTGCCAGCAACTAGGACCCTGCAAGTCCTTACAGCCCCAGATGCCACCAGTCATCTGACACCCAGAGCCTGGGCCAATGACTTCGTTTTCCCCATGGAAAATGGCCTCCATTTCTGGCCACTCGCCCTGACCAAGAGGGTGGTGCCCAGCAAGAAATTTGCAAGCTTTGCTGGATTGCTCCAAATCTAAAGCTACCACTTGTTGTTGTTCTATTTCTCTAGAGTCCCATCATGCTGTTCTCAGATTGCTAAAGTCCATACCTCCTCGGTGTGTTCTTATGGCTGCAGATCTTCACAGCACAGACGCTTTCTTCTGCATGCTGTTCTTTCCCAGTTCAGGGCTCCTTCAAGGCTCTCCCTGAATGGCTACGCCGCCCCCTTTTATCCCAGTTCTCTTCAATGCTCACAGCTGCAGCCCATCAAGGACAACCAGGACCTGTGGGGCAAAGCCTCTAGACAGATATTCAAATAGAATCCATTTCCTCTACTCTAGCCAGTAAGTACTACCCTACAAGTCCTCAGAACCCCAAAGGCCACCTTTCATCTGACACCCAGACCCTGGGGAAAGGACTTCTTTTTCCCATGGCAAATGGCCTCCCTTGGCAGCCACTCACCCTGGCAGAAAGTGGGAGCCTAGCTAGAATGATGCAATCGTTGCTGGATTTTTCCAAAAGAAAAGCTGGCAGCAACTAGGGCCCTGGAAGTACTTAGAGCCTCAAACGCCACCTTGAACATATTACTGAGACCCTGGGGAAAGGACTTCGTTTTTCCCATGGAAAATGGCCTTCATTTGTGGCCACTTGGCCTGGCAGGCAGGGCAGTGCCAAGCCAGGAATCTACAAACTCTGCTGGATCCTTCCAGAACGAAAGCTGCCAGCAACTAGGACCCTGCAAGTCCTTACAGCCCCAGATGCCACCAGTCATCTGACACCCAGAGCCTGGGCCAATGACTTCGTTTTCCCCATGGAAAATGGCCTCCATTTCTGGCCACTCGCCCTGACCAAGAGGGTGGTGCCCAGCAAGAAATTTGCAAGCTTTGCTGGATTGCTCCAAATCTAAAGCTACCACTTGTTGTTGTTCTATTTCTCTAGAGTCCCATCATGCTGTTCTCAGATTGCTAAAGTCCATACCTCCTCGGTGTGTTCTTATGGCTGCAGATCTTCACAGCACAGACGCTTTCTTCTGCATGCTGTTCTTTCCCAGTTCAGGGCTCCTTCAAGGCTCTCCCTGAATGGCTACGCCGCCCCCTTTTATCCCAGTTCTCTTCAATGCTCACAGCTGCAGCCCATCAAGGACAACCAGGACCTGTGGGACAGATATTCAAATAGAATCCATTTCCTCTACTCTAGCCAGTAAGTACTACCCTACAAGTCCTCAGAACCCCAAAGGCCACCTTTCATCTGACACCCAGACCCTGGGGAAAGGACTTCTTTTTCCCATGGCAAATGGCCTCCCTTGGCAGCCACTCACCCTGGCAGAAAGTGGGAGCCTAGCTAGAATGATGCAATCGTTGCTGGATTTTTCCAAAAGAAAAGCTGGCAGCAACTAGGGCCCTGGAAGTACTTAGAGCCTCAAACGCCACCTTGAACATATTCCTGAGACCCTGGGGAAAGGACTTCGTTTTTCCCATGGAAAATGGCCTTCATTTGTGGCCACTTGGCCTGGCAGGCAGGGCAGTGCCAAGCCAGGAATCTACAAACTCTGCTGGATCCTTCCAGAACGAAAGCTGCCAGCAACTAGGACCCTGCAAGTCCTTACAGCCCCAGATGCCACCAGTCATCTGACACCCAGAGCCTGGGCCAATGACTTCGTTTTCCCCATGGAAAATGGCCTCCATTTCTGGCCACTCGCCCTGACCAAGAGGGTGGTGCCCAGCAAGAAATTTGCAAGCTTTGCTGGATTGCTCCAAATCTAAAGCTGCCACTTGTTGTTGTTCTATTTCTCTAGAGTCCCATCATGCTGTTCTCAGATTG
The DNA here is from genome assembly GCF_051311805.1 of Agelaius phoeniceus. Lineage (NCBI taxonomy): Eukaryota > Metazoa > Chordata > Aves > Passeriformes > Icteridae > Agelaius > Agelaius phoeniceus. Next base: position 14,387 of record NC_135287.1, read on the forward strand.
CTAAAGTCCATACCTCCTCGGTGTGTTCTTATGGCTGCAGATCTTCACAGCACAGACGCTTTCTTCTGCATGCTGTTCTTTCCCAGTTCAGGGCTCCTTCAAGGCTCTCCCTGAATGGCTACGCCGCCCCCTTTTATCCCAGTTCTCTTCAATGCTCACAGCTGCAGCCCATCAAGGACAACCAGGACCTGTGGGACAGATATTCAAATAGAATCCATTTCCTCTACTCTAGCCAGTAAGTACTACCCTACAAGTCCTCAGAACCCCAAAGGCCACCTTTCATCTGACACCCAGACCCTGGGGAAAGGACTTCTTTTTCCCATGGCAAATGGCCTCCCTTGGCAGCCACTCACCCTGGCAGAAAGTGGGAGCCTAGCTAGAATGATGCAATCGTTGCTGGATTTTTCCAAAAGAAAAGCTGGCAGCAACTAGGGCCCTGGAAGTACTTAGAGCCTCAAACGCCACCTTGAACATATTACTGAGACCCTGGGGAAAGGACTTCGTTTTTCCCATGGAAAATGGCCTTCATTTGTGGCCACTTGGCCTGGCAGGCAGGGCAGTGCCAAGCCAGGAATCTACAAACTGTGCTGGATCCTTCCAGAACGAAAGCTGCCAGCAACTAGGACCCTGCAAGTCCTTACAGCCCCAGATGCCACCAGTCATCTGACACCCAGAGCCTGGGCCAATGACTTCGTTTTCCCCATGGAAAATGGCCTCCATTTCTGGCCACTCGCCCTGACCAAGAGGGTGGTGCCCAGCAAGAAATTTGCAAGCTTTGCTGGATTGCTCCAAATCTAAAGCTGCCACTTGTTGTTGTTCTATTTCTCTAGAGTCCCATCATGCTGTTCTCAGATTGCTAAAGTCCATACCTCCTCGGTGTGTTCTTATGGCTGCAGATCTTCACAGCACAGACGCTTTCTTCTGCATGCTGTTCTTTCCCAGTTCAGGGCTCCTTCAAGGCTCTCCCTGAATGGCTAAGCCGCCCCCTTTTATCCCAGTTCTCTTCAATGCTCACAGCTGCAGCCCATCAAGGACAACCAGGACCTGTGGGGCAAAGCCTCTAGACAGATATTCAAATAGAATCCATTTCCTCTACTCTAGCCAGTAAGTACTACCCTACAAGTCCTCAGAACCCCAAAGGCCACCTTTCATCTGACACCCAGACCCTGGGGAAAGGACTTCTTTTTCCCATGGCAAATGGCCTCCCTTGGCAGCCACTCACCCTGGCAGAAAGTGGGAGCCTAGCTAGAATGATGCAATCGTTGCTGGATTTTTCCAAAAGAAAAGCTGGCAGCAACTAGGGCCCTGGAAGTACTTAGAGCCTCAAACGCCACCTTGAACATATTACTGAGACCCTGGGGAAAGGACTTCGTTTTTCCCATGGAAAATGGCCTTCATTTGTGGCCACTCTGCCTGGCAGGCAGGGCAGTGCCAAGCCAGGAATCTACAAACTCTGCTGGATCCTTCCAGAACGAAAGCTGCCAGCAACTAGGACCCTGCAAGTCCTTACAGCCCCAGATGCCACCAGTCATCTGACACCCAGAGCCTGGGCCAATGACTTCGTTTTCCCCATGGAAAATGGCCTCCATTTCTGGCCACTCGCCCTGACCAAGAGGGTGGTGCCCAGCAAGAAATTTGCAAGCTTTGCTGGATTGCTCCAAATCTAAAGCTACCACTTGTTGTTGTTCTATTTCTCTAGAGTCCCATCATGCTGTTCTCAGATTGCTAAAGTCCATACCTCCTCGGTGTGTTCTTATGGCTGCAGATCTTCACAGCACAGACGCTTTCTTCTGCATGCTGTTCTTTCCCAGTTCAGGGCTCCTTCAAGGCTCTCCCTGAATGGCTAAGCCGCCCCCTTTTATCCCAGTTCTCTTCAATGCTCACAGCTGCAGCCCATCAAGGACAACCAGGACCTGTGGGGCAAAGCCTCTAGACAGATATTCAAATAGAATCCATTTCCTCTACTCTAGCCAGTAAGTACTACCCTACAAGTCCTCAGAACCCCAAAGGCCACCTTTCATCTGACACCCAGACCCTGGGGAAAGGACTTCTTTTTCCCATGGCAAATGGCCTCCCTTGGCAGCCACTCACCCTGGCAGAAAGTGGGAGCCTAGCTAGAATGATGCAATCGTTGCTGGATTTTTCCAAAAGAAAAGCTGGCAGCAACTAGGGCCCTGGAAGTACTTAGAGCCTCAAACGCCACCTTGAACATATTCCTGAGACCCTGGGGAAAGGACTTCGTTTTTCCCATGGAAAATGGCCTTCATTTGTGGCCACTCTGCCTGGCAGGCAGGGCAGTGCCAAGCCAGGAATCTACAAACTCTGCTGGATCCTTCCAGAACGAAAGCTGCCAGCAACTAGGACCCTGCAAGTCCTTACAGCCCCAGATGCCACCAGTCATCTGACACCCAGAGCCTGGGCCAATGACTTCGTTTTCCCCATGGAAAATGGCCTCCATTTCTGGCCACTCGCCCTGACCAAGAGGGTGGTGCCCAGCAAGAAATTTGCAAGCTTTGCTGGATTGCTCCAAATCTAAAGCTGCCACTTGTTGTTGTTCTATTTCTCTAGAGTCCCATCATGCTGTTCTCAGATTGCTAAAGTCCATACCTCCTCGGTGTGTTCTTATGGCTGCAGATCTTCACAGCACAGACGCTTTCTTCTGCATGCTGTTCTTTCCCAGTTCAGGGCTCCTTCAAGGCTCTCCCTGAATGGCTACGCCGCCCCCTTTTATCCCAGTTCTCTTCAATGCTCACAGCTGCAGCCCATCAAGGACAACCAGGACCTGTGGGACAGATATTCAAATAGAATCCATTTCCTCTACTCTAGCCAGTAAGTACTACCCTACAAGTCCTCAGAACCCCAAAGGCCACCTTTCATCTGACACCCAGACCCTGGGGAAAGGACTTCTTTTTCCCATGGCAAATGGCCTCCCTTGGCAGCCACTCACCCTGGCAGAAAGTGGGAGCCTAGCTAGAATGATGCAATCGTTGCTGGATTTTTCCAAAAGAAAAGCTGGCAGCAACTAGGGCCCTGGAAGTACTTAGAGCCTCAAACGCCACCTTGAACATATTACTGAGACCCTGGGGAAAGGACTTCGTTTTTCCCATGGAAAATGGCCTTCATTTGTGGCCACTTGGCCTGGCAGGCAGGGCAGTGCCAAGCCAGGAATCTACAAACTGTGCTGGATCCTTCCAGAACGAAAGCTGCCAGCAACTAGGACCCTGCAAGTCCTTACAGCCCCAGATGCCACCAGTCATCTGACACCCAGAGCCTGGGCCAATGACTTCGTTTTCCCCATGGAAAATGGCCTCCATTTCTGGCCACTCGCCCTGACCAAGAGGGTGGTGCCCAGCAAGAAATTTGCAAGCTTTGCTGGATTGCTCCAAATCTAAAGCTGCCACTTGTTGTTGTTCTATTTCTCTAGAGTCCCATCATGCTGTTCTCAGATTGCTAAAGTCCATACCTCCTCGGTGTGTTCTTATGGCTGCAGATCTTCACAGCACAGACGCTTTCTTCTGCATGCTGTTCTTTCCCAGTTCAGGGCTCCTTCAAGGCTCTCCCTGAATGGCTAAGCCGCCCCCTTTTATCCCAGTTCTCTTCAATGCTCACAGCTGCAGCCCATCAAGGACAACCAGGACCTGTGGGGCAAAGCCTCTAGACAGATATTCAAATAGAATCCATTTCCTCTACTCTAGCCAGTAAGTACTACCCTACAAGTCCTCAGAACCCCAAAGGCCACCTTTCATCTGACACCCAGACCCTGGGGAAAGGACTTCTTTTTCCCATGGCAAATGGCCTCCCTTGGCAGCCACTCACCCTGGCAGAAAGTGGGAGCCTAGCTAGAATGATGCAATCGTTGCTGGATTTTTCCAAAAGAAAAGCTGGCAGCAACTAGGGCCCTGGAAGTACTTAGAGCCTCAAACGCCACCTTGAACATATTACTGAGACCCTGGGGAAAGGACTTCGTTTTTCCCATGGAAAATGGCCTTCATTTGTGGCCACTCTGCCTGGCAGGCAGGGCAGTGCCAAGCCAGGAATCTACAAACTCTGCTGGATCCTTCCAGAACGAAAGCTGCCAGCAACTAGGACCCTGCAAGTCCTTACAGCCCCAGATGCCACCAGTCATCTGACACCCAGAGCCTGGGCCAATGACTTCGTTTTCCCCATGGAAAATGGCCTCCATTTCTGGCCACTCGCCCTGACCAAGAGGGTGGTGCCCAGCAAGAAATTTGCAAGCTTTGCTGGATTGCTCCAAATCTAAAGCTACCACTTGTTGTTGTTCTATTTCTCTAGAGTCCCATCATGCTGTTCTCAGATTGCTAAAGTCCATACCTCCTCGGTGTGTTCTTATGGCTGCAGATCTTCACAGCACAGACGCTTTCTTCTGCATGCTGTTCTTTCCCAGTTCAGGGCTCCTTCAAGGCTCTCCCTGAATGGCTAAGCCGCCCCCTTTTATCCCAGTTCTCTTCAATGCTCACAGCTGCAGCCCATCAAGGACAACCAGGACCTGTGGGGCAAAGCCTCTAGACAGATATTCAAATAGAATCCATTTCCTCTACTCTAGCCAGTAAGTACTACCCTACAAGTCCTCAGAACCCCAAAGGCCACCTTTCATCTGACACCCAGACCCTGGGGAAAGGACTTCTTTTTCCCATGGCAAATGGCCTCCCTTGGCAGCCACTCACCCTGGCAGAAAGTGGGAGCCTAGCTAGAATGATGCAATCGTTGCTGGATTTTTCCAAAAGAAAAGCTGGCAGCAACTAGGGCCCTGGAAGTACTTAGAGCCTCAAACGCCACCTTGAACATATTACTGAGACCCTGGGGAAAGGACTTCGTTTTTCCCATGGAAAATGGCCTTCATTTGTGGCCACTCTGCCTGGCAGGCAGGGCAGTGCCAAGCCAGGAATCTACAAACTCTGCTGGATCCTTCCAGAACGAAAGCTGCCAGCAACTAGGACCCTGCAAGTCCTTACAGCCCCAGATGCCACCAGTCATCTGACACCCAGAGCCTGGGCCAATGACTTCGTTTTCCCCATGGAAAATGGCCTCCATTTCTGGCCACTCGCCCTGACCAAGAGGGTGGTGCCCAGCAAGAAATTTGCAAGCTTTGCTGGATTGCTCCAAATCTAAAGCTACCACTTGTTGTTGTTCTATTTCTCTAGAGTCCCATCATGCTGTTCTCAGATTGCTAAAGTCCATACCTCCTCGGTGTGTTCTTATGGCTGCAGATCTTCACAGCACAGACGCTTTCTTCTGCATGCTGTTCTTTCCCAGTTCAGGGCTCCTTCAAGGCTCTCCCTGAATGGCTACGCCGCCCCCTTTTATCCCAGTTCTCTTCAATGCTCACAGCTGCAGCCCATCAAGGACAACCAGGACCTGTGGGGCAAAGCCTCTAGACAGATATTCAAATAGAATCCATTTCCTCTACTCTAGCCAGTAAGTACTACCCTACAAGTCCTCAGAACCCCAAAGGCCACCTTTCATCTGACACCCAGACCCTGGGGAAAGGACTTCTTTTTCCCATGGCAAATGGCCTCCCTTGGCAGCCACTCACCCTGGCAGAAAGTGGGAGCCTAGCTAGAATGATGCAATCGTTGCTGGATTTTTCCAAAAGAAAAGCTGGCAGCAACTAGGGCCCTGGAAGTACTTAGAGCCTCAAACGCCACCTTGAACATATTACTGAGACCCTGGGGAAAGGACTTCGTTTTTCCCATGGAAAATGGCCTTCATTTGTGGCCACTTGGCCTGGCAGGCAGGGCAGTGCCAAGCCAGGAATCTACAAACTCTGCTGGATCCTTCCAGAACGAAAGCTGCCAGCAACTAGGACCCTGCAAGTCCTTACAGCCCCAGATGCCACCAGTCATCTGACACCCAGAGCCTGGGCCAATGACTTCGTTTTCCCCATGGAAAATGGCCTCCATTTCTGGCCACTCGCCCTGACCAAGAGGGTGGTGCCCAGCAAGAAATTTGCAAGCTTTGCTGGATTGCTCCAAATCTAAAGCTACCACTTGTTGTTGTTCTATTTCTCTAGAGTCCCATCATGCTGTTCTCAGATTGCTAAAGTCCATACCTCCTCGGTGTGTTCTTATGGCTGCAGATCTTCACAGCACAGACGCTTTCTTCTGCATGCTGTTCTTTCCCAGTTCAGGGCTCCTTCAAGGCTCTCCCTGAATGGCTACGCCGCCCCCTTTTATCCCAGTTCTCTTCAATGCTCACAGCTGCAGCCCATCAAGGACAACCAGGACCTGTGGGACAGATATTCAAATAGAATCCATTTCCTCTACTCTAGCCAGTAAGTACTACCCTACAAGTCCTCAGAACCCCAAAGGCCACCTTTCATCTGACACCCAGACCCTGGGGAAAGGACTTCTTTTTCCCATGGCAAATGGCCTCCCTTGGCAGCCACTCACCCTGGCAGAAAGTGGGAGCCTAGCTAGAATGATGCAATCGTTGCTGGATTTTTCCAAAAGAAAAGCTGGCAGCAACTAGGGCCCTGGAAGTACTTAGAGCCTCAAACGCCACCTTGAACATATTCCTGAGACCCTGGGGAAAGGACTTCGTTTTTCCCATGGGAAATGGCCTTCATTTGTGGCCACTTGGCCTGGCAGGCAGGGCAGTGCCAAGCCAGGAATCTACAAACTCTGCTGGATCCTTCCAGAACGAAAGCTGCCAGCAACTAGGACCCTGCAAGTCCTTACAGCCCCAGATGCCACCAGTCATCTGACACCCAGAGCCTGGGCCAATGACTTCGTTTTCCCCATGGAAAATGGCCTCCATTTCTGGCCACTCGCCCTGACCAAGAGGGTGGTGCCCAGCAAGAAATTTGCAAGCTTTGCTGGATTGCTCCAAATCTAAAGCTGCCACTTGTTGTTGTTCTATTTCTCTAGAGTCCCATCATGCTGTTCTCAGATTGCTAAAGTCCATACCTCCTCGGTGTGTTCTTATGGCTGCAGATCTTCACAGCACAGACGCTTTCTTCTGCATGCTGTTCTTTCCCAGTTCAGGGCTCCTTCAAGGCTCTCCCTGAATGGCTAAGCCGCCCCCTTTTATCCCAGTTCTCTTCAATGCTCACAGCTGCAGCCCATCAAGGACAACCAGGACCTGTGGGGCAAAGCCTCTAGACAGATATTCAAATAGAATCCATTTCCTCTACTCTAGCCAGTAAGTACTACCCTACAAGTCCTCAGAACCCCAAAGGCCACCTTTCATCTGACACCCAGACCCTGGGGAAAGGACTTCTTTTTCCCATGGCAAATGGCCTCCCTTGGCAGCCACTCACCCTGGCAGAAAGTGGGAGCCTAGCTAGAATGATGCAATCGTTGCTGGATTTTTCCAAAAGAAAAGCTGGCAGCAACTAGGGCCCTGGAAGTACTTAGAGCCTCAAACGCCACCTTGAACATATTACTGAGACCCTGGGGAAAGGACTTCGTTTTTCCCATGGAAAATGGCCTTCATTTGTGGCCACTCTGCCTGGCAGGCAGGGCAGTGCCAAGCCAGGAATCTACAAACTCTGCTGGATCCTTCCAGAACGAAAGCTGCCAGCAACTAGGACCCTGCAAGTCCTTACAGCCCCAGATGCCACCAGTCATCTGACACCCAGAGCCTGGGCCAATGACTTCGTTTTCCCCATGGAAAATGGCCTCCATTTCTGGCCACTCGCCCTGACCAAGAGGGTGGTGCCCAGCAAGAAATTTGCAAGCTTTGCTGGATTGCTCCAAATCTAAAGCTACCACTTGTTGTTGTTCTATTTCTCTAGAGTCCCATCATGCTGTTCTCAGATTGCTAAAGTCCATACCTCCTCGGTGTGTTCTTATGGCTGCAGATCTTCACAGCACAGACGCTTTCTTCTGCATGCTGTTCTTTCCCAGTTCAGGGCTCCTTCAAGGCTCTCCCTGAATGGCTAAGCCGCCCCCTTTTATCCCAGTTCTCTTCAATGCTCACAGCTGCAGCCCATCAAGGACAACCAGGACCTGTGGGGCAAAGCCTCTAGACAGATATTCAAATAGAATCCATTTCCTCTACTCTAGCCAGTAAGTACTACCCTACAAGTCCTCAGAACCCCAAAGGCCACCTTTCATCTGACACCCAGACCCTGGGGAAAGGACTTCTTTTTCCCATGGCAAATGGCCTCCCTTGGCAGTCACTCACCCTGGCAGAAAGTGGGAGCCTAGCTAGAATGATGCAATCGTTGCTGGATTTTTCCAAAAGAAAAGCTGCCAGCAACTAGGGCCCTGGAAGTACTTAGAGCCTCAAACGCCACCTTGAACATATTCCTGAGACCCTGGGGAAAGGACTTCGTTTTTCCCATGGAAAATGGCCTTCATTTGTGGCCACTTGGCCTGGCAGGCAGGGCAGTGCCAAGCCAGGAATCTACAAACTGTGCTGGATCCTTCCAGAACGAAAGCTGCCAGCAACTAGGACCCTGCAAGTCCTTACAGCCCCAGATGCCACCAGTCATCTGACACCCAGAGCCTGGGCCAATGACTTCGTTTTCCCCATGGAAAATTGCCTCCATTTCTGGCCACTCGCCCTGACCAAGAGGGTGGTGCCCAGCAAGAAATTTGCAAGCTTTGCTGGATTGCTCCAAATCGAAAGCTACCACTTGTTGTTGTTCTATTTCTCTAGAGTCCCATCATGCTGTTCTCAGATTGCTAAAGTCCATACCTCCTCGGTGTGTTCTTATGGCTGCAGATCTTCACAGCACAGACGCTTTCTTCTGCATGCTGTTCTTTCCCAGTTCAGGGCTCCTTCAAGGCTCTCCCTGAATGGCTACGCCGCCCCCTTTTATCCCAGTTCTCTTCAATGCTCACAGCTGCAGCCCATCAAGGACAACCAGGACCTGTGGGACAGATATTCAAATAGAATCCATTTCCTCTACTCTAGCCAGTAAGTACTACCCTACAAGTCCTCAGAACCCCAAAGGCCACCTTTCATCTGACACCCAGACCCTGGGGAAAGGACTTCTTTTTCCCATGGCAAATGGCCTCCCTTGGCAGCCACTCACCCTGGCAGAAAGTGGGAGCCTAGCTAGAATGATGCAATCGTTGCTGGATTTTTCCAAAAGAAAAGCTGGCAGCAACTAGGGCCCTGGAAGTACTTAGAGCCTCAAACGCCACCTTGAACATATTCCTGAGACCCTGGGGAAAGGACTTCGTTTTTCCCATGGAAAATGGCCTTCATTTGTGGCCACTTGGCCTGGCAGGCAGGGCAGTGCCAAGCCAGGAATCTACAAACTCTGCTGGATCCTTCCAGAACGAAAGCTGCCAGCAACTAGGACCCTGCAAGTCCTTACAGCCCCAGATGCCACCAGTCATCTGACACCCAGAGCCTGGGCCAATGACTTCATTTTCCCCATGGAAAATTGCCTCCATTTCTGGCCACTCGCCCTGACCAAGAGGGTGGTGCCCAGCAAGAAATTTGCAAGCTTTGCTGGATTGCTCCAAATCGAAAGCTGCCACTTGTTGTTGTTCTATTTCTCTAGAGTCCCATCATGCTGTTCTCAGATTGCTAAAGTCCATACCTCCTCGGTGTGTTCTTATGGCTGCAGATCTTCACAGCACAGACGCTTTCTTCTGCATGCTGTTCTTTCCCAGTTCAGGGCTCCTTCAAGGCTCTCCCTGAATGGCTAAGCCGCCCCCTTTTATCCCAGTTCTCTTCAATGCTCACAGCTGCAGCCCATCAAGGACAACCAGGACCTGTGGGACAGATATTCAAATAGAATCCATTTCCTCTACTCTAGCCAGTAAGTACTACCCTACAAGTCCTCAGAACCCCAAAGGCCACCTTTCATCTGACACCCAGACCCTGGGGAAAGGACTTCTTTTTCCCATGGCAAATGGCCTCCCTTGGCAGCCACTCACCCTGGCAGAAAGTGGGAGCCTAGCTAGAATGATGCAATCGTTGCTGGATTTTTCCAAAAGAAAAGCTGGCAGCAACTAGGGCCCTGGAAGTACTTAGAGCCTCAAACGCCACCTTGAACATATTACTGAGACCCTGGGGAAAGGACTTCGTTTTTCCCATGGAAAATGGCCTTCATTTGTGGCCACTTGGCCTGGCAGGCAGGGCAGTGCCAAGCCAGGAATCTACAAACTCTGCTGGATCCTTCCAGAACGAAAGCTGCCAGCAACTAGGACCCTGCAAGTCCTTAGAGCCCCAGATGCCACCAGTCATCTGACACCCAGAGCCTGGGCCAATGACTTCGTTTTCCCCATGGAAAATGGCCTCCATTTCTGGCCACTCGCCCTGACCAAGAGGGTGGTGCCCAGCAAGAAATTTGCAAGCTTTGCTGGATTGCTCCAAATCTAAAGCTGCCACTTGTTGTTGTTCTATTTCTCTAGAGTCCCATCATGCTGTTCTCAGATTGCTAAAGTCCATACCTCCTCGGTGTGTTCTTATGGCTGCAGATCTTCACAGCACAGACGCTTTCTTCTGCATGCTGTTCTTTCCCAGTTCAGGGCTCCTTCAAGGCTCTCCCTGAATGGCTACGCCGCCCCCTTTTATCCCAGTTCTCTTCAATGCTCACAGCTGCAGCCCATCAAGGACAACCAGGACCTGTGGGACAGATATTCAAATAGAATCCATTTCCTCTACTCTAGCCAGTAAGTACTACCCTACAAGTCCTCAGAACCCCAAAGGCCACCTTTCATCTGACACCCAGACCCTGGGGAAAGGACTTCTTTTTCCCATGGCAAATGGCCTCCCTTGGCAGCCACTCACCCTGGCAGAAAGTGGGAGCCTAGCTAGAATGATGCAATCGTTGCTGGATTTTTCCAAAAGAAAAGCTGCCAGCAACTAGGGCCCTGGAAGTACTTAGAGCCTCAAACGCCACCTTGAACATATTCCTGAGACCCTGGGGAAAGGACTTCGTTTTTCCCATGGGAAATGGCCTTCATTTGTGGCCACTTGGCCTGGCAGGCAGGGCAGTGCCAAGCCAGGAATCTACAAACTGTGCTGGATCCTTCCAGAACGAAAGCTGCCAGCAACTAGGACCCTGCAAGTCCTTACAGCCCCAGATGCCACCAGTCATCTGACACCCAGAGCCTGGGCCAATGACTTCGTTTTCCCCATGGAAAATTGCCTCCATTTCTGGCCACTCGCCCTGACCAAGAGGGTGGTGCCCAGCAAGAAATTTGCAAGCTTTGCTGGATTGCTCCAAATCGAAAGCTACCACTTGTTGTTGTTCTATTTCTCTAGAGTCCCATCATGCTGTTCTCAGATTGCTAAAGTCCATACCTCCTCGGTGTGTTCTTATGGCTGCAGATCTTCACAGCACAGACGCTTTCTTCTGCATGCTGTTCTTTCCCAGTTCAGGGCTCCTTCAAGGCTCTCCCTGAATGGCTACGCCGCCCCCTTTTATCCCAGTTCTCTTCAATGCTCACAGCTGCAGCCCATCAAGGACAACCAGGACCTGTGGGGCAAAGCCTCTAGACAGATATTCAAATAGAATCCATTTCCTCTACTCTAGCCAGTAAGTACTACCCTACAAGTCCTCAGAACCCCAAAGGCCACCTTTCATCTGACACCCAGACCCTGGGGAAAGGACTTCTTTTTCCCATGGCAAATGGCCTCCCTTGGCAGCCACTCACCCTGGCAGAAAGTGGGAGCCTAGCTAGAATGATGCAATCGTTGCTGGATTTTTCCAAAAGAAAAGCTGGCAGCAACTAGGGCCCTGGAAGTACTTAGAGCCTCAAACGCCACCTTGAACATATTCCTGAGACCCTGGGGAAAGGACTTCGTTTTTCCCATGGGAAATGGCCTTCATTTGTGGCCACTTGGCCTGGCAGGCAGGGCAGTGCCAAGCCAGGAATCTACAAACTGTGCTGGATCCTTCCAGAACGAAAGCTGCCAGCAACTAGGACCCTGCAAGTCCTTACAGCCCCAGATGCCACCAGTCATCTGACACCCAGAGCCTGGGCCAATGACTTCGTTTTCCCCATGGAAAATGGCCTCCATTTCTGGCCACTCGCCCTGACCAAGAGGGTGGTGCCCAGCAAGAAATTTGCAAGCTTTGCTGGATTGCTCCAAATCTAAAGCTACCACTTGTTGTTGTTCTATTTCTCTAGAGTCCCATCATGCTGTTCTCAGATTGCTAAAGTCCATACCTCCTCGGTGTGTTCTTATGGCTGCAGATCTTCACAGCACAGACGCTTTCTTCTGCATGCTGTTCTTTCCCAGTTCAGGGCTCCTTCAAGGCTCTCCCTGAATGGCTAAGCCGCCCCCTTTTATCCCAGTTCTCTTCAATGCTCACAGCTGCAGCCCATCAAGGACAACCAGGACCTGTGGGGCAAAGCCTCTAGACAGATATTCAAATAGAATCCATTTCCTCTACTCTAGCCAGTAAGTACTACCCTACAAGTCCTCAGAACCCCAAAGGCCACCTTTCATCTGACACCCAGACCCTGGGGAAAGGACTTCTTTTTCCCATGGCAAATGGCCTCCCTTGGCAGCCACTCACCCTGGCAGAAAGTGGGAGCCTAGCTAGAATGATGCAATCGTTGCTGGATTTTTCCAAAAGAAAAGCTGCCAGCAACTAGGGCCCTGGAAGTACTTAGAGCCTCAAACGCCACCTTGAACATATTCCTGAGACCCTGGGGAAAGGACTTCGTTTTTCCCATGGAAAATGGCCTTCATTTGTGGCCACTTGGCCTGGCAGGCAGGGCAGTGCCAAGCCAGGAATCTACAAACTGTGCTGGATCCTTCCAGAACGAAAGCTGCCAGCAACTAGGACCCTGCAAGTCCTTACAGCCCCAGATGCCACCAGTCATCTGACACCCAGAGCCTGGGCCAATGACTTCGTTTTCCCCATGGAAAATGGCCTCCATTTCTGGCCACTCGCCCTGACCAAGAGGGTGGTGCCCAGCAAGAAATTTGCAAGCTTTGCTGGATTGCTCCAAATCGAAAGCTACCACTTGTTGTTGTTCTATTTCTCTAGAGTCCCATCATGCTGTTCTCAGATTGCTAAAGTCCATACCTCCTCGGTGTGTTCTTATGGCTGCAGATCTTCACAGCACAGACGCTTTCTTCTGCATGCTGTTCTTTCCCAGTTCAGGGCTCCTTCAAGGCTCTCCCTGAATGGCTACGCCGCCCCCTTTTATCCCAGTTCTCTTCAATGCTCACAGCTGCAGCCCATCAAGGACAACCAGGACCTGTGGGACAGATATTCAAATAGAATCCATTTCCTCTACTCTAGCCAGTAAGTACTACCCTACAAGTCCTCAGAACCCCAAAGGCCACCTTTCATCTGACACCCAGACCCTGGGGAAAGGACTTCTTTTTCCCATGGCAAATGGCCTCCCTTGGCAGCCACTCACCCTGGCAGAAAGTGGGAGCCTAGCTAGAATGATGCAATCGTTGCTGGATTTTTCCAAAAGAAAAGCTGGCAGCAACTAGGGCCCTGGAAGTACTTAGAGCCTCAAACGCCACCTTGAACATATTCCTGAGACCCTGGGGAAAGGACTTCGTTTTTCCCATGGGAAATGGCCTTCATTTGTGGCCACTTGGCCTGGCAGGCAGGGCAGTGCCAAGCCAGGAATCTACAAACTCTGCTGGATCCTTCCAGAACGAAAGCTGCCAGCAACTAGGACCCTGCAAGTCCTTACAGCCTCAGATGCCACCAGTCATCTGACACCCAGAGCCTGGGCCAATGACTTCGTTTTCCCCATGGAAAATTGCCTCCATTTCTGGCCACTCGCCCTGACCAAGAGGGTGGTGCCCAGCAAGAAATTTGCAAGCTTTGCTGGATTGCTCCAAATCTAAAGCTGCCACTTGTTGTTGTTCTATTTCTCTAGAGTCCCATCATGCTGTTCTCAGATTGCTAAAGTCCATACCTCCTCGGTGTGTTCTTATGGCTGCAGATCTTCACAGCACAGACGCTTTCTTCTGCATGCTGTTCTTTCCCAGTTCAGGGCTCCTTCAAGGCTCTCCCTGAATGGCTAAGCCGCCCCCTTTTATCCCAGTTCTCTTCAATGCTCACAGCTGCAGCCCATCAAGGACAACCAGGACCTGTGGGGCAAAGCCTCTAGACAGATATTCAAATAGAATCCATTTCCTCTACTCTAGCCAGTAAGTACTACCCTACAAGTCCTCAGAACCCCAAAGGCCACCTTTCATCTGACACCCAGACCCTGGGGAAAGGACTTCTTTTTCCCATGGCAAATGGCCTCCCTTGGCAGCCACTCACCCTGGCAGAAAGTGGGAGCCTAGCTAGAATGATGCAATCGTTGCTGGATTTTTCCAAAAGAAAAGCTGCCAGCAACTAGGGCCCTGGAAGTACTTAGAGCCTCAAACGCCACCTTGAACATATTCCTGAGACCCTGGGGAAAGGACTTCGTTTTTCCCATGGAAAATGGCCTTCATTTGTGGCCACTTGGCCTGGCAGGCAGGGCAGTGCCAAGCCAGGAATCTACAAACTGTGCTGGATCCTTCCAGAACGAAAGCTGCCAGCAACTAGGACCCTGCAAGTCCTTAGAGCCCCAGATGCCACCTGTCATCTGACACCCAGAGCCTGGGCCAATGACTTCGTTTTCCCCATGGAAAATGGCCTCCATTTCTGGCCACTCGCCCTGACCAAGAGGGTGGTGCCCAGCAAGAAATTTGCAAGCTTTGCTGGATTGCTCCAAATCTAAAGCTGCCACTTGTTGTTGTTCTATTTCTCTAGAGTCCCATCATGCTGTTCTCAGATTGCTAAAGTCCATACCTCCTCGGTGTGTTCTTATGGCTGCAGATCTTCACAGCACAGACGCTTTCTTCTGCATGCTGTTCTTTCCCAGTTCAGGGCTCCTTCAAGGCTCTCCCTGAATGGCTACGCCGCCCCCTTTTATCCCAGTTCTCTTCAATGCTCACAGCTGCAGCCCATCAAGGACAACCAGGACCTGTGGGACAGATATTCAAATAGAATCCATTTCCTCTACTCTAGCCAGTAAGTACTACCCTACAAGTCCTCAGAACCCCAAAGGCCACCTTTCATCTGACACCCAGACCCTGGGGAAAGGACTTCTTTTTCCCATGGCAAATGGCCTCCCTTGGCAGCCACTCACCCTGGCAGAAAGTGGGAGCCTAGCTAGAATGATGCAATCGTTGCTGGATTTTTCCAAAAGAAAAGCTGGCAGCAACTAGGGCCCTGGAAGTACTTAGAGCCTCAAACGCCACCTTGAACATATTCCTGAGACCCTGGGGAAAGGACTTCGTTTTTCCCATGGGAAATGGCCTTCATTTGTGGCCACTTGGCCTGGCAGGCAGGGCAGTGCCAAGCCAGGAATCTACAAACTCTGCTGGATCCTTCCAGAACGAAAGCTGCCAGCAACTAGGACCCTGCAAGTCCTTACAGCCCCAGATGCCACCAGTCATCTGACACCCAGAGCCTGGGCCAATGACTTCGTTTTCCCCATGGAAAATGGCCTCCATTTCTGGCCACTCGCCCTGACCAAGAGGGTGGTGCCCAGCAAGAAATTTGCAAGCTTTGCTGGATTGCTCCAAATCTAAAGCTGCCACTTGTTGTTGTTCTATTTCTCTAGAGTCCCATCATGCTGTTCTCAGATTGCTAAAGTCCATACCTCCTCGGTGTGTTCTTATGGCTGCAGATCTTCACAGCACAGACGCTTTCTTCTGCATGCTGTTCTTTCCCAGTTCAGGGCTCCTTCAAGGCTCTCCCTGAATGGCTAAGCCGCCCCCTTTTATCCCAGTTCTCTTCAATGCTCACAGCTGCAGCCCATCAAGGACAACCAGGACCTGTGGGGCAAAGCCTCTAGACAGATATTCAAATAGAATCCATTTCCTCTACTCTAGCCAGTAAGTACTACCCTACAAGTCCTCAGAACCCCAAAGGCCACCTTTCATCTGACACCCAGACCCTGGGGAAAGGACTTCTTTTTCCCATGGCAAATGGCCTCCCTTGGCAGCCACTCACCCTGGCAGAAAGTGGGAGCCTAGCTAGAATGATGCAATCGTTGCTGGATTTTTCCAAAAGAAAAGCTGCCAGCAACTAGGGCCCTGGAAGTACTTAGAGCCTCAAACGCCACCTTGAACATATTCCTGAGACCCTGGGGAAAGGACTTCGTTTTTCCCATGGAAAATGGCCTTCATTTGTGGCCACTTGGCCTGGCAGGCAGGGCAGTGCCAAGCCAGGAATCTACAAACTGTGCTGGATCCTTCCAGAACGAAAGCTGCCAGCAACTAGGACCCTGCAAGTCCTTACAGCCCCAGATGCCACCAGTCATCTGACACCCAGAGCCTGGGCCAATGACTTCGTTTTCCCCATGGAAAATTGCCTCCATTTCTGGCCACTCGCCCTGACCAAGAGGGTGGTGCCCAGCAAGAAATTTGCAAGCTTTGCTGGATTGCTCCAAATCGAAAGCTACCACTTGTTGTTGTTCTATTTCTCTAGAGTCCCATCATGCTGTTCTCAGATTGCTAAAGTCCATACCTCCTCGGTGTGTTCTTATGGCTGCAGATCTTCACAGCACAGACGCTTTCTTCTGCATGCTGTTCTTTCCCAGTTCAGGGCTCCTTCAAGGCTCTCCCTGAATGGCTACGCCGCCCCCTTTTATCCCAGTTCTCTTCAATGCTCACAGCTGCAGCCCATCAAGGACAACCAGGACCTGTGGGACAGATATTCAAATAGAATCCATTTCCTCTACTCTAGCCAGTAAGTACTACCCTACAAGTCCTCAGAACCCCAAAGGCCACCTTTCATCTGACACCCAGACCCTGGGGAAAGGACTTCTTTTTCCCATGGCAAATGGCCTCCCTTGGCAGCCACTCACCCTGGCAGAAAGTGGGAGCCTAGCTAGAATGATGCAATCGTTGCTGGATTTTTCCAAAAGAAAAGCTGGCAGCAACTAGGGCCCTGGAAGTACTTAGAGCCTCAAACGCCACCTTGAACATATTCCTGAGACCCTGGGGAAAGGACTTCGTTTTTCCCATGGGAAATGGCCTTCATTTGTGGCCACTTGGCCTGGCAGGCAGGGCAGTGCCAAGCCAGCAATCTACAAACTCTGCCGGATCCTTCCAGAACGAAAGCTGCCAGCAACTAGGACCCTGCAAGTCCTTACAGCCCCAGATGCCACCAGTCATCTGACACCCAGAGCCTGGGCCAATGACTTCGTTTTCCCCATGGAAAATTGCCTCCATTTCTGGCCACTCGCCCTGACCAAGAGGGTGGTGCCCAGCAAGAAATTTGCAAGCTTTGCTGGATTGCTCCAAATCGAAAGCTACCACTTGTTGTTGTTCTATTTCTCTAGAGTCCCATCATGCTGTTCTCAGATTGCTAAAGTCCATACCTCCTCGGTGTGTTCTTATGGCTGCAGATCTTCACAGCACAGACGCTTTCTTCTGCATGCTGTTCTTTCCCAGTTCAGGGCTCCTTCAAGGCTCTCCCTGAATGGCTACGCCGCCCCCTTTTATCCCAGTTCTCTTCAATGCTCACAGCTGCAGCCCATCAAGGACAACCAGGACCTGTGGGACAGATATTCAAATAGAATCCATTTCCTCTACTCTAGCCAGTAAGTACTACCCTACAAGTCCTCAGAACCCCAAAGGCCACCTTTCATCTGACACCCAGACCCTGGGGAAAGGACTTCTTTTTCCCATGGCAAATGGCCTCCCTTGGCAGCCACTCACCCTGGCAGAAAGTGGGAGCCTAGCTAGAATGATGCAATCGTTGCTGGATTTTTCCAAAAGAAAAGCTGGCAGCAACTAGGGCCCTGGAAGTACTTAGAGCCTCAAACGCCACCTTGAACATATTCCTGAGACCCTGGGGAAAGGACTTCGTTTTTCCCATGGGAAATGGCCTTCATTTGTGGCCACTTGGCCTGGCAGGCAGGGCAGTGCCAAGCCAGGAATCTACAAACTGTGCTGGATCCTTCCAGAACGAAAGCTGCCAGCAACTAGGACCCTGCAAGTCCTTACAGCCCCAGATGCCACCAGTCATCTGACACCCAGAGCCTGGGCCAATGACTTCGTTTTCCCCATGGAAAATGGCCTCCATTTCTGGCCACTCGCCCTGACCAAGAGGGTGGTGCCCAGCAAGAAATTTGCAAGCTTTGCTGGATTGCTCCAAATCTAAAGCTACCACTTGTTGTTGTTCTATTTCTCTAGAGTCCCATCATGCTGTTCTCAGATTGCTAAAGTCCATACCTCCTCGGTGTGTTCTTATGGCTGCAGATCTTCACAGCACAGACGCTTTCTTCTGCATGCTGTTCTTTCCCAGTTCAGGGCTCCTTCAAGGCTCTCCCTGAATGGCTAAGCCGCCCCCTTTTATCCCAGTTCTCTTCAATGCTCACAGCTGCAGCCCATCAAGGACAACCAGGACCTGTGGGACAGATATTCAAATAGAATCCATTTCCTCTACTCTAGCCAGTAAGTACTACCCTACAAGTCCTCAGAACCCCAAAGGCCACCTTTCATCTGACACCCAGACCCTGGGGAAAGGACTTCTTTTTCCCATGGCAAATGGCCTCCCTTGGCAGCCACTCACCCTGGCAGAAAGTGGGAGCCTAGCTAGAATGATGCAATCGTTGCTGGATTTTTCCAAAAGAAAAGCTGGCAGCAACTAGGGCCCTGGAAGTACTTAGAGCCTCAAACGCCACCTTGAACATATTCCTGAGACCCTGGGGAAAGGACTTCGTTTTTCCCATGGAAAATGGCCTTCATTTGTGGCCACTTGGCCTGGCAGGCAGGGCAGTGCCAAGCCAGGAATCTACAAACTGTGCTGGATCCTTCCAGAACGAAAGCTGCCAGCAACTAGGACCCTGCAAGTCCTTAGAGCCCCAGATGCCACCAGTCATCTGACACCCAGAGCCTGGGCCAATGACTTCGTTTTCCCCATGGAAAATGGCCTCCATTTCTGGCCACTCGCCCTGACCAAGAGGGTGGTGCCCAGCAAGAAATTTGCAAGCTTTGCTGGATTGCTCCAAATCTAAAGCTACCACTTGTTGTTGTTCTATTTCTCTAGAGTCCCATCATGCTGTTCTCAGATTGCTAAAGTCCATACCTCCTCGGTGTGTTCTTATGGCTGCAGATCTTCACAGCACAGACGCTTTCTTCTGCATGCTGTTCTTTCCCAGTTCAGGGCTCCTTCAAGGCTCTCCCTGAATGGCTACGCCGCCCCCTTTTATCCCAGTTCTCTTCAATGCTCACAGCTGCAGCCCATCAAGGACAACCAGGACCTGTGGGGCAAAGCCTCTAGACAGATATTCAAATAGAATCCATTTCCTCTACTCTAGCCAGTAAGTACTACCCTACAAGTCCTCAGAACCCCAAAGGCCACCTTTCATCTGACACCCAGACCCTGGGGAAAGGACTTCTTTTTCCCATGGCAAATGGCCTCCCTTGGCAGCCACTCACCCTGGCAGAAAGTGGGAGCCTAGCTAGAATGATGCAATCGTTGCTGGATTTTTCCAAAAGAAAAGCTGGCAGCAACTAGGGCCCTGGAAGTACTTAGAGCCTCAAACGCCACCTTGAACATATTACTGAGACCCTGGGGAAAGGACTTCGTTTTTCCCATGGAAAATGGCCTTCATTTGTGGCCACTTGGCCTGGCAGGCAGGGCAGTGCCAAGCCAGGAATCTACAAACTGTGCTGGATCCTTCCAGAACGAAAGCTGCCAGCAACTAGGACCCTGCAAGTCCTTAGAGCCCCAGATGCCACCTGTCATCTGACACCCAGAGCCTGGGCCAATGACTTCGTTTTCCCCATGGAAAATGGCCTCCATTTCTGGCCACTCGCCCTGACCAAGAGGGTGGTGCCCAGCAAGAAATTTGCAAGCTTTGCTGGATTGCTCCAAATCTAAAGCTGCCACTTGTTGTTGTTCTATTTCTCTAGAGTCCCATCATGCTGTTCTCAGATTGCTAAAGTCCATACCTCCTCGGTGTGTTCTTATGGCTGCAGATCTTGACAGCACAGACGCTTTCTTCTGCATGCTGTTCTTTCCCAGTTCAGGGCTCCTTCAAGGCTCTCCCTGAATGGCTACGCCGCCCCCTTTTATCCCAGTTCTCTTCAATGCTCACAGCTGCAGCCCATCAAGGACAACCAGGACCTGTGGGGCAAAGCCTCTAGACAGATATTCAAATAGAATCCATTTCCTCTACTCTAGCCAGTAAGTACTACCCTACAAGTCCTCAGAACCCCAAAGGCCACCTTTCATCTGACACCCAGACCCTGGGGAAAGGACTTCTTTTTCCCATGGCAAATGGCCTCCCTTGGCAGCCACTCACCCTGGCAGAAAGTGGGAGCCTAGCTAGAATGATGCAATCGTTGCTGGATTTTTCCAAAAGAAAAGCTGGCAGCAACTAGGGCCCTGGAAGTACTTAGAGCCTCAAACGCCACCTTGAACATATTCCTGAGACCCTGGGGAAAGGACTTCGTTTTTCCCATGGAAAATGGCCTTCATTTGTGGCCACTCTGCCTGGCAGGCAGGGCAGTGCCAAGCCAGGAATCTACAAACTCTGCTGGATCCTTCCAGAACGAAAGCTGCCAGCAACTAGGACCCTGCAAGTCCTTACAGCCCCAGATGCCACCAGTCATCTGACACCCAGAGCCTGGGCCAATGACTTCGTTTTCCCCATGGAAAATGGCCTCCATTTCTGGCCACTCGCCCTGACCAAGAGGGTGGTGCCCAGCAAGAAATTTGCAAGCTTTGCTGGATTGCTCCAAATCGAAACCTGCCACTTGTTGTTCTTCTATTTCTCTAGAGTCCCATCATGCTGTTCTCAGATTGCTAAAGTCCATACCTCCTCGGTGTGTTCTTATGGCTGCAGATCTTGACAGCACAGACGCTTTCTTCTGCATGCTGTTCTTTCCCAGTTCAGGGCTCCTTCAAGGCTCTCCCTGAATGGCTACGCCGCCCCCTTTTATCCCAGTTCTCTTCAATGCTCACAGCTGCAGCCCATCAAGGACAACCAGGACCTGTGGGGCAAAGCCTCTAGACAGATATTCAAATAGAATCCATTTCCTCTACTCTAGCCAGTAAGTACTACCCTACAAGTCCTCAGAACCCCAAAGGCCACCTTTCATCTGACACCCAGACCCTGGGGAAAGGACTTCTTTTTCCCATGGCAAATGGCCTCCCTTGGCAGCCACTCACCCTGGCAGAAAGTGGGAGCCTAGCTAGAATGATGCAATCGTTGCTGGATTTTTCCAAAAGAAAAGCTGCCAGCAACTAGGGCCCTGGAAGTACTTAGAGCCTCAAACGCCACCTTGAACATATTCCTGAGACCCTGGGGAAAGGACTTCGTTTTTCCCATGGAAAATGGCCTTCATTTGTGGCCACTTGGCCTGGCAGGCAGGGCAGTGCCAAGCCAGGAATCTACAAACTGTGCTGGATCCTTCCAGAACGAAAGCTGCCAGCAACTAGGACCCTGCAAGTCCTTAGAGCCCCAGATGCCACCAGTCATCTGACACCCAGAGCCTGGGCCAATGACTTCGTTTTCCCCATGGAAAATGGCCTCCATTTCTGGCCACTCGCCCTGACCAAGAGGGTGGTGCCCAGCAAGAAATTTGCAAGCTTTGCTGGATTGCTCCAAATCGAAAGCTGCCACTTGTTGTTGTTCTATTTCTCTAGAGTCCCATCATGCTGTTCTCAGATTGCTAAAGTCCATACCTCCTCGGTGTGTTCTTATGGCTGCAGATCTTCACAGCACAGACGCTTTCTTCTGCATGCTGTTCTTTCCCAGTTCAGGGCTCCTTCAAGGCTCTCCCTGAATGGCTACGCCGCCCCCTTTTATCCCAGTTCTCTTCAATGCTCACAGCTGCAGCCCATCAAGGACAACCAGGACCTGTGGGACAGATATTCAAATAGAATCCATTTCCTCTACTCTAGCCAGTAAGTACTACCCTACAAGTCATCAGAACCCCAAAGGCCACCTTTCATCTGACACCCAGACCCTGGGGAAAGGACTTCTTTTTCCCATGGCAAATGGCCTCCCTTGGCAGCCACTCACCCTGGCAGAAAGTGGGAGCCTAGCTAGAATGATGCAATCGTTGCTGGATTTTTCCAAAAGAAAAGCTGGCAGCAACTAGGGCCCTGGAAGTACTTAGAGCCTCAAACGCCACCTTGAACATATTCCTGAGACCCTGGGGAAAGGACTTCGTTTTTCCCATGGAAAATGGCCTTCATTTGTGGCCACTTGGCCTGGCAGGCAGGGCAGTGCCAAGCCAGGAATCTACAAACTGTGCTGGATCCTTCCAGAACGAAAGCTGCCAGCAACTAGGACCCTGCAAGTCCTTAGAGCCCCAGATGCCACCTGTCATCTGACACCCAGAGCCTGGGCCAATGACTTCGTTTTCCCCATGGAAAATGGCCTCCATTTCTGGCCACTCGCCCTGACCAAGAGGGTGGTGCCCAGCAAGAAATTTGCAAGCTTTGCTGGATTGCTCCAAATCTAAAGCTGCCACTTGTTGTTGTTCTATTTCTCTAGAGTCCCATCATGCTGTTCTCAGATTGCTAAAGTCCATACCTCCTCGGTGTGTTCTTATGGCTGCAGATCTTCACAGCACAGACGCTTTCTTCTGCATGCTGTTCTTTCCCAGTTCAGGGCTCCTTCAAGGCTCTCCCTGAATGGCTACGCCGCCCCCTTTTATCCCAGTTCTCTTCAATGCTCACAGCTGCAGCCCATCAAGGACAACCAGGACCTGTGGGGCAAAGCCTCTAGACAGATATTCAAATAGAATCCATTTCCTCTACTCTAGCCAGTAAGTACTACCCTACAAGTCCTCAGAACCCCAAAGGCCACCTTTCATCTGACACCCAGACCCTGGGGAAAGGACTTCTTTTTCCCATGGCAAATGGCCTCCCTTGGCAGCCACTCACCCTGGCAGAAAGTGGGAGCCTAGCTAGAATGATGCAATCGTTGCTGGATTTTTCCAAAAGAAAAGCTGGCAGCAACTAGGGCCCTGGAAGTACTTAGAGCCTCAAACGCCACCTTGAACATATTCCTGAGACCCTGGGGAAAGGACTTCGTTTTTCCCATGGAAAATGGCCTTCATTTGTGGCCACTCTGCCTGGCAGGCAGGGCAGTGCCAAGCCAGGAATCTACAAACTCTGCTGGATCCTTCCAGAACGAAAGCTGCCAGCAACTAGGACCCTGCAAGTCCTTACAGCCCCAGATGCCACCAGTCATCTGACACCCAGAGCCTGGGCCAATGACTTCGTTTTCCCCATGGAAAATGGCCTCCATTTCTGGCCACTCGCCCTGACCAAGAGGGTGGTGCCCAGCAAGAAATTTGCAAGCTTTGCTGGATTGCTCCAAATCGAAACCTGCCACTTGTTGTTCTTCTATTTCTCTAGAGTCCCATCATGCTGTTCTCAGATTGCTAAAGTCCATACCTCCTCGGTGTGTTCTTATGGCTGCAGATCTTGACAGCACAGACGCTTTCTTCTGCATGCTGTTCTTTCCCAGTTCAGGGCTCCTTCAAGGCTCTCCCTGAATGGCTACGCCGCCCCCTTTTATCCCAGTTCTCTTCAATGCTCACAGCTGCAGCCCATCAAGGACAACCAGGACCTGTGGGGCAAAGCCTCTAGACAGATATTCAAATAGAATCCATTTCCTCTACTCTAGCCAGTAAGTACTACCCTACAAGTCCTCAGAACCCCAAAGGCCACCTTTCATCTGACACCCAGACCCTGGGGAAAGGACTTCTTTTTCCCATGGCAAATGGCCTCCCTTGGCAGCCACTCACCCTGGCAGAAAGTGGGAGCCTAGCTAGAATGATGCAATCGTTGCTGGATTTTTCCAAAAGAAAAGCTGGCAGCAACTAGGGCCCTGGAAGTACTTAGAGCCTCAAACGCCACCTTGAACATATTCCTGAGACCCTGGGGAAAGGACTTCGTTTTTCCCATGGAAAATGGCCTTCATTTGTGGCCACTTGGCCTGGCAGGCAGGGCAGTGCCAAGCCAGGAATCTACAAACTGTGCTGGATCCTTCCAGAACGAAAGCTGCCAGCAACTAGGACCCTGCAAGTCCTTAGAGCCCCAGATGCCACCAGTCATCTGACACCCAGAGCCTGGGCCAATGACTTCGTTTTCCCCATGGAAAATGGCCTCCATTTCTGGCCACTCGCCCTGACCAAGAGGGTGGTGCCCAGCAAGAAATTTGCAAGCTTTGCTGGATTGCTCCAAATCGAAAGCTGCCACTTGTTGTTGTTCTATTTCTCTAGAGTCCCATCATGCTGTTCTCAGATTGCTAAAGTCCATACCTCCTCGGTGTGTTCTTATGGCTGCAGATCTTCACAGCACAGACGCTTTCTTCTGCATGCTGTTCTTTCCCAGTTCAGGGCTCCTTCAAGGCTCTCCCTGAATGGCTACGCCGCCCCCTTTTATCCCAGTTCTCTTCAATGCTCACAGCTGCAGCCCATCAAGGACAACCAGGACCTGTGGGACAGATATTCAAATAGAATCCATTTCCTCTACTCTAGCCAGTAAGTACTACCCTACAAGTCATCAGAACCCCAAAGGCCACCTTTCATCTGACACCCAGACCCTGGGGAAAGGACTTCTTTTTCCCATGGCAAATGGCCTCCCTTGGCAGCCACTCACCCTGGCAGAAAGTGGGAGCCTAGCTAGAATGATGCAATCGTTGCTGGATTTTTCCAAAAGAAAAGCTGGCAGCAACTAGGGCCCTGGAAGTACTTAGAGCCTCAAACGCCACCTTGAACATATTCCTGAGACCCTGGGGAAAGGACTTCGTTTTTCCCATGGGAAATGGCCTTCATTTGTGGCCACTTGGCCTGGCAGGCAGGGCAGTGCCAAGCCAGGAATCTACAAACTCTGCTGGATCCTTCCAGAACGAAAGCTGCCAGCAACTAGGACCCTGCAAGTCCTTAGAGCCCCAGATGCCACCAGTCATCTGACACCCAGAGCCTGGGCCAATGACTTCGTTTTCCCCATGGAAAATGGCCTCCATTTCTGGCCACTCGCCCTGACCAAGAGGGTGGTGCCCAGCAAGAAATTTGCAAGCTTTGCTGGATTGCTCCAAATCTAAAGCTACCACTTGTTGTTGTTCTATTTCTCTAGAGTCCCATCATGCTGTTCTCAGATTGCTAAAGTCCATACCTCCTCGGTGTGTTCTTATGGCTGCAGATCTTCACAGCACAGACGCTTTCTTCTGCATGCTGTTCTTTCCCAGTTCAGGGCTCCTTCAAGGCTCTCCCTGAATGGCTACGCCGCCCCCTTTTATCCCAGTTCTCTTCAATGCTCACAGCTGCAGCCCATCAAGGACAACCAGGACCTGTGGGGCAAAGCCTCTAGACAGATATTCAAATAGAATCCATTTCCTCTACTCTAGCCAGTAAGTACTACCCTACAAGTCCTCAGAACCCCAAAGGCCACCTTTCATCTGACACCCAGACCCTGGGGAAAGGACTTCTTTTTCCCATGGCAAATGGCCTCCCTTGGCAGCCACTCACCCTGGCAGAAAGTGGGAGCCTAGCTAGAATGATGCAATCGTTGCTGGATTTTTCCAAAAGAAAAGCTGGCAGCAACTAGGGCCCTGGAAGTACTTAGAGCCTCAAACGCCACCTTGAACATATTCCTGAGACCCTGGGGAAAGGACTTCGTTTTTCCCATGGAAAATGGCCTTCATTTGTGGCCACTCTGCCTGGCAGGCAGGGCAGTGCCAAGCCAGGAATCTACAAACTGTGCTGGATCCTTCCAGAACGAAAGCTGCCAGCAACTAGGACCCTGCAAGTCCTTAGAGCCCCAGATGCCACCTGTCATCTGACACCCAGAGCCTGGGCCAATGACTTCGTTTTCCCCATGGAAAATGGCCTCCATTTCTGGCCACTCGCCCTGACCAAGAGGGTGGTGCCCAGCAAGAAATTTGCAAGCTTTGCTGGATTGCTCCAAATCGAAAGCTGCCACTTGTTGTTGTTCTATTTCTCTAGAGTCCCATCATGCTGTTCTCAGATTGCTAAAGTCCATACCTCCTCGGTGTGTTCTTATGGCTGCAGATCTTCACAGCACAGACGCTTTCTTCTGCATGCTGTTCTTTCCCAGTTCAGGGCTCCTTCAAGGCTCTCCCTGAATGGCTACGCCGCCCCCTTTTATCCCAGTTCTCTTCAATGCTCACAGCTGCAGCCCATCAAGGACAACCAGGACCTGTGGGGCAAAGCCTCTAGACAGATATTCAAATAGAATCCATTTCCTCTACTCTAGCCAGTAAGTACTACCCTACAAGTCCTCAGAACCCCAAAGGCCACCTTTCATCTGACACCCAGACCCTGGGGAAAGGACTTCTTTTTCCCATGGCAAATGGCCTCCCTTGGCAGCCACTCACCCTGGCAGAAAGTGGGAGCCTAGCTAGAATGATGCAATCGTTGCTGGATTTTTCCAAAAGAAAAGCTGGCAGCAACTAGGGCCCTGGAAGTACTTAGAGCCTCAAACGCCACCTTGAACATATTCCTGAGACCCTGGGGAAAGGACTTCGTTTTTCCCATGGAAAATGGCCTTCATTTGTGGCCACTCTGCCTGGCAGGCAGGGCAGTGCCAAGCCAGGAATCTACAAACTGTGCTGGATCCTTCCAGAACGAAAGCTGCCAGCAACTAGGACCCTGCAAGTCCTTAGAGCCCCAGATGCCACCAGTCATCTGACACCCAGAGCCTGGGCCAATGACTTCGTTTTCCCCATGGAAAATGGCCTCCATTTCTGGCCACTCGCCCTGACCAAGAGGGTGGTGCCCAGCAAGAAATTTGCAAGCTTTGCTGGATTGCTCCAAATCGAAACCTGCCACTTGTTGTTGTTCTATTTCTCTAGAGTCCCATCATGCTGTTCTCAGATTGCTAAAGTCCATACCTCCTCGGTGTGTTCTTATGGCTGCAGATCTTCACAGCACAGACGCTTTCTTCTGCATGCTGTTCTTTCCCAGTTCAGGGCTCCTTCAAGGCTCTCCCTGAATGGCTACGCCGCCCCCTTTTATCCCAGTTCTCTTCAATGCTCACAGCTGCAGCCCATCAAGGACAACCAGGACCTGTGGGACAGATATTCAAATAGAATCCATTTCCTCTACTCTAGCCAGTAAGTACTACCCTACAAGTCCTCAGAACCCCAAAGGCCACCTTTCATCTGACACCCAGACCCTGGGGAAAGGACTTCTTTTTCCCATGGCAAATGGCCTCCCTTGGCAGCCACTCACCCTGGCAGAAAGTGGGAGCCTAGCTAGAATGATGCAATCGTTGCTGGATTTTTCCAAAAGAAAAGCTGGCAGCAACTAGGGCCCTGGAAGTACTTAGAGCCTCAAACGCCACCTTGAACATATTCCTGAGACCCTGGGGAAAGGACTTCGTTTTTCCCATGGAAAATGGCCTTCATTTGTGGCCACTCTGCCTGGCAGGCAGGGCAGTGCCAAGCCAGGAATCTACAAACTGTGCTGGATCCTTCCAGAACGAAAGCTGCCAGCAACTAGGACCCTGCAAGTCCTTAGAGCCCCAGATGCCACCTGTCATCTGACACCCAGAGCCTGGGCCAATGACTTCGTTTTCCCCATGGAAAATGGCCTCCATTTCTGGCCACTCGCCCTGACCAAGAGGGTGGTGCCCAGCAAGAAATTTGCAAGCTTTGCTGGATTGCTCCAAATCGAAAGCTGCCACTTGTTGTTGTTCTATTTCTCTAGAGTCCCATAATGCTGTTCTCAGATTGCTAAAGTCCATACCTCCTCGGTGTGTTCTTATGGCTGCAGATCTTCACAGCACAGACGCTTTCTTCTGCATGCTGTTCTTTCCCAGTTCAGGGCTCCTTCAAGGCTCTCCCTGAATGGCTACGCCGCCCCCTTTTATCCCAGTTCTCTTCAATGCTCACAGCTGCAGCCCATCAAGGACAACCAGGACCTGTGGGGCAAAGCCTCTAGACAGATATTCAAATAGAATCCATTTCCTCTACTCTAGCCAGTAAGTACTACCCTACAAGTCCTCAGAACCCCAAAGGCCACCTTTCATCTGACACCCAGACCCTGGGGAAAGGACTTCTTTTTCCCATGGCAAATGGCCTCCCTTGGCAGCCACTCACCCTGGCAGAAAGTGGGAGCCTAGCTAGAATGATGCAATCGTTGCTGGATTTTTCCAAAAGAAAAGCTGGCAGCAACTAGGGCCCTGGAAGTACTTAGAGCCTCAAACGCCACCTTGAACATATTCCTGAGACCCTGGGGAAAGGACTTCGTTTTTCCCATGGAAAATGGCCTTCATTTCTGGCCACTCTGCCTGGCAGGCAGGGCAGTGCCAAGCCAGGAATCTACAAACTCTGCTGGATCCTTCCAGAACGAAAGCTGCCAGCAACTAGGACCCTGCAAGTCCTTACAGCCCCAGATGCCACCAGTCATCTGACACCCAGAGCCTGGGCCAATGACTTCGTTTTCCCCATGGAAAATGGCCTCCATTTCTGGCCACTCGCCCTGACCAAGAGGGTGGTGCCCAGCAAGAAATTTGCAAGTTTTGCTGGATTGCTCCAAATCGAAAGCTACCACTTGTTGTTGTTCTATTTCTCTAGAGTCCCATCATGCTGTTCTCAGATTGCTAAAGTCCATACCTCCTCGGTGTGTTCTTATGGCTGCAGATCTTCACAGCACAGACGCTTTCTTCTGCATGCTGTTCTTTCCCAGTTCAGGGCTCCTTCAAGGCTCTCCCTGAATGGCTACGCCGCCCCCTTTTATCCCAGTTCTCTTCAATGCTCACAGCTGCAGCCCATCAAGGACAACCAGGACCTGTGGGGCAAAGCCTCTAGACAGATATTCAAATAGAATCCATTTCCTCTACTCTAGCCAGTAAGTACTACCCTACAAGTCCTCAGAACCCCAAAGGCCACCTTTCATCTGACACCCAGACCCTGGGGAAAGGACTTCTTTTTCCCATGGCAAATGGCCTCCCTTGGCAGCCACTCACCCTGGCAGAAAGTGGGAGCCTAGCTAGAATGATGCAATCGTTGCTGGATTTTTCCAAAAGAAAAGCTGGCAGCAACTAGGGCCCTGGAAGTACTTAGAGCCTCAAACGCCACCTTGAACATATTACTGAGACCCTGGGGAAAGGACTTCGTTTTTCCCATGGAAAATGGCCTTCATTTGTGGCCACTTGGCCTGGCAGGCAGGGCAGTGCCAAGCCAGGAATCTACAAACTCTGCTGGATCCTTCCAGAACGAAAGCTGCCAGCAACTAGGACCCTGCAAGTCCTTAGAGCCCCAGATGCCACCAGTCATCTGACACCCAGAGCCTGGGCCAATGACTTCGTTTTCCCCATGGAAAATGGCCTCCATTTCTGGCCACTCGCCCTGACCAAGAGGGTGGTGCCCAGCAAGAAATTTGCAAGCTTTGCTGGATTGCTCCAAATCTAAAGCTACCACTTGTTGTTGTTCTATTTCTCTAGAGTCCCATCATGCTGTTCTCAGATTGCTAAAGTCCATACCTCCTCGGTGTGTTCTTATGGCTGCAGATCTTGACAGCACAGACGCTTTCTTCTGCATGCTGTTCTTTCCCAGTTCAGGGCTCCTTCAAGGCTCTCCCTGAATGGCTACGCCGCCCCCTTTTATCCCAGTTCTCTTCAATGCTCACAGCTGCAGCCCATCAAGGACAACCAGGACCTGTGGGGCAAAGCCTCTAGACAGATATTCAAATAGAATCCATTTCCTCTACTCTAGCCAGTAAGTACTACCCTACAAGTCCTCAGAACCCCAAAGGCCACCTTTCATCTGACACCCAGACCCTGGGGAAAGGACTTCTTTTTCCCATGGCAAATGGCCTCCCTTGGCAGCCACTCACCCTGGCAGAAAGTGGGAGCCTAGCTAGAATGATGCAATCGTTGCTGGATTTTTCCAAAAGAAAAGCTGGCAGCAACTAGGGCCCTGGAAGTACTTAGAGCCTCAAACGCCACCTTGAACATATTACTGAGACCCTGGGGAAAGGACTTCGTTTTTCCCATGGAAAATGGCCTTCATTTGTGGCCACTTGGCCTGGCAGGCAGGGCAGTGCCAAGCCAGGAATCTACAAACTCTGCTGGATCCTTCCAGAACGAAAGCTGCCAGCAACTAGGACCCTGCAAGTCCTTAGAGCCCCAGATGCCACCTGTCATCTGACACCCAGAGCCTGGGCCAATGACTTCGTTTTCCCCATGGAAAATGGCCTCCATTTCTGGCCACTCGCCCTGACCAAGAGGGTGGTGCCCAGCAAGAAATTTGCAAGCTTTGCTGGATTGCTCCAAATCTAAAGCTGCCACTTGTTGTTGTTCTATTTCTCTAGAGTCCCATCATGCTGTTCTCAGATTGCTAAAGTCCATACCTCCTCGGTGTGTTCTTATGGCTGCAGATCTTCACAGCACAGACGCTTTCTTCTGCATGCTGTTCTTTCCCAGTTCAGGGCTCCTTCAAGGCTCTCCCTGAATGGCTACGCCGCCCCCTTTTATCCCAGTTCTCTTCAATGCTCACAGCTGCAGCCCATCAAGGACAACCAGGACCTGTGGGGCAAAGCCTCTAGACAGATATTCAAATAGAATCCATTTCCTCTACTCTAGCCAGTAAGTACTACCCTACAAGTCCTCAGAACCCCAAAGGCCACCTTTCATCTGACACCCAGACCCTGGGGAAAGGACTTCTTTTTCCCATGGCAAATGGCCTCCCTTGGCAGCCACTCACCCTGGCAGAAAGTGGGAGCCTAGCTAGAATGATGCAATCGTTGCTGGATTTTTCCAAAAGAAAAGCTGGCAGCAACTAGGGCCCTGGAAGTACTTAGAGCCTCAAACGCCACCTTGAACATATTCCTGAGACCCTGGGGAAAGGACTTCGTTTTTCCCATGGAAAATGGCCTTCATTTGTGGCCACTCTGCCTGGCAGGCAGGGCAGTGCCAAGCCAGGAATCTACAAACTCTGCTGGATCCTTCCAGAACGAAAGCTGCCAGCAACTAGGACCCTGCAAGTCCTTACAGCCCCAGATGCCACCAGTCATCTGACACCCAGAGCCTGGGCCAATGACTTCGTTTTCCCCATGGAAAATGGCCTCCATTTCTGGCCACTCGCCCTGACCAAGAGGGTGGTGCCCAGCAAGAAATTTGCAAGCTTTGCTGGATTGCTCCAAATCGAAACCTGCCACTTGTTGTTCTTCTATTTCTCTAGAGTCCCATCATGCTGTTCTCAGATTGCTAAAGTCCATACCTCCTCGGTGTGTTCTTATGGCTGCAGATCTTCACAGCACAGACGCTTTCTTCTGCATGCTGTTCTTTCCCAGTTCAGGGCTCCTTCAAGGCTCTCCCTGAATGGCTACGCCGCCCCCTTTTATCCCAGTTCTCTTCAATGCTCACAGCTGCAGCCCATCAAGGACAACCAGGACCTGTGGGGCAAAGCCTCTAGACAGATATTCAAATAGAATCCATTTCCTCTACTCTAGCCAGTAAGTACTACCCTACAAGTCCTCAGAACCCCAAAGGCCACCTTTCATCTGACACCCAGACCCTGGGGAAAGGACTTCTTTTTCCCATGGCAAATGGCCTCCCTTGGCAGCCACTCACCCTGGCAGAAAGTGGGAGCCTAGCTAGAATGATGCAATCGTTGCTGGATTTTTCCAAAAGAAAAGCTGCCAGCAACTAGGGCCCTGGAAGTACTTAGAGCCTCAAACGCCACCTTGAACATATTCCTGAGACCCTGGGGAAAGGACTTCGTTTTTCCCATGGGAAATGGCCTTCATTTGTGGCCACTTGGCCTGGCAGGCAGGGCAGTGCCAAGCCAGGAATCTACAAACTCTGCTGGATCCTTCCAGAACGAAAGCTGCCAGCAACTAGGACCCTGCAAGTCCTTACAGCCCCAGATGCCACCAGTCATCTGACACCCAGAGCCTGGGCCAATGACTTCGTTTTCCCCATGGAAAATGGCCTCCATTTCTGGCCACTCGCCCTGACCAAGAGGGTGGTGCCCAGCAAGAAATTTGCAAGCTTTGCTGGATTGCTCCAAATCTAAAGCTACCACTTGTTGTTGTTTTATTTCTCTAGAGTCCCATCATGCTGTTCTCAGATTGCTAAAGTCCATACCTCCTCGGTGTGTTCTTATGGCTGCAGATCTTCACAGCACAGACGCTTTCTTCTGCATGCTGTTCTTTCCCAGTTCAGGGCTCCTTCAAGGCTCTCCCTGAATGGCTACGCCGCCCCCTTTTATCCCAGTTCTCTTCAATGCTCACAGCTGCAGCCCATCAAGGACAACCAGGACCTGTGGGACAGATATTCAAATAGAATCCATTTCCTCTACTCTAGCCAGTAAGTACTACCCTACAAGTCCTCAGAACCCCAAAGGCCACCTTTCATCTGACACCCAGACCCTGGGGAAAGGACTTCTTTTTCCCATGGCAAATGGCCTCCCTTGGCAGCCACTCACCCTGGCAGAAAGTGGGAGCCTAGCTAGAATGATGCAATCGTTGCTGGATTTTTCCAAAAGAAAAGCTGGCAGCAACTAGGGCCCTGGAAGTACTTAGAGCCTCAAACGCCACCTTGAACATATTCCTGAGACCCTGGGGAAAGGACTTCGTTTTTCCCATGGAAAATGGCCTTCATTTGTGGCCACTTGGCCTGGCAGGCAGGGCAGTGCCAAGCCAGGAATCTACAAACTCTGCTGGATCCTTCCAGAACGAAAGCTGCCAGCAACTAGGACCCTGCAAGTCCTTACAGCCCCAGATGCCACCAGTCATCTGACACCCAGAGCCTGGGCCAATGACTTCGTTTTCCCCATGGAAAATTGCCTCCATTTCTGGCCACTCGCCCTGACCAAGAGGGTGGTGCCCAGCAAGAAATTTGCAAGCTTTGCTGGATTGCTCCAAATCGAAAGCTGCCACTTGTTGTTGTTCTATTTCTCTAGAGTCCCATCATGCTGTTCTCAGATTGCTAAAGTCCATACCTCCTCGGTGTGTTCTTATGGCTGCAGATCTTCACAGCACAGACGCTTTCTTCTGCATGCTGTTCTTTCCCAGTTCAGGGCTCCTTCAAGGCTCTCCCTGAATGGCTAAGCCGCCCCCTTTTATCCCAGTTCTCTTCAATGCTCACAGCTGCAGCCCATCAAGGACAACCAGGACCTGTGGGGCAAAGCCTCTAGACAGATATTCAAATAGAATCCATTTCCTCTACTCTAGCCAGTAAGTACTACCCTACAAGTCCTCAGAACCCCAAAGGCCACCTTTCATCTGACACCCAGACCCTGGGGAAAGGACTTCTTTTTCCCATGGCAAATGGCCTCCCTTGGCAGCCACTCACCCTGGCAGAAAGTGGGAGCCTAGCTAGAATGATGCAATCGTTGCTGGATTTTTCCAAAAGAAAAGCTGGCAGCAACTAGGGCCCTGGAAGTACTTAGAGCCTCAAACGCCACCTTGAACATATTCCTGAGACCCTGGGGAAAGGACTTCGTTTTTCCCATGGAAAATGGCCTTCATTTGTGGCCACTTGGCCTGGCAGGCAGGGCAGTGCCAAGCCAGGAATCTACAAACTCTGCTGGATCCTTCCAGAACGAAAGCTGCCAGCAACTAGGACCCTGCAAGTCCTTAGAGCCCCAGATGCCACCAGTCATCTGACACCCAGAGCCTGGGCCAATGACTTCGTTTTCCCCATGGAAAATGGCCTCCATTTCTGGCCACTCGCCCTGACCAAGAGGGTGGTGCCCAGCAAGAAATTTGCAAGCTTTGCTGGATTGCTCCAAATCTAAAGCTACCACTTGTTGTTGTTCTATTTCTCTAGAGTCCCATCATGCTGTTCTCAGATTGCTAAAGTCCATACCTCCTCGGTGTGTTCTTATGGCTGCAGATCTTCACAGCACAGACGCTTTCTTCTGCATGCTGTTCTTTCCCAGTTCAGGGCTCCTTCAAGGCTCTCCCTGAATGGCTACGCCGCCCCCTTTTATCCCAGTTCTCTTCAATGCTCACAGCTGCAGCCCATCAAGGACAACCAGGACCTGTGGGACAGATATTCAAATAGAATCCATTTCCTCTACTCTAGCCAGTAAGTACTACCCTACAAGTCCTCAGAACCCCAAAGGCCACCTTTCATCTGACACCCAGACCCTGGGGAAAGGACTTCTTTTTCCCATGGCAAATGGCCTCCCTTGGCAGCCACTCACCCTGGCAGAAAGTGGGAGCCTAGCTAGAATGATGCAATCGTTGCTGGATTTTTCCAAAAGAAAAGCTGGCAGCAACTAGGGCCCTGGAAGTACTTAGAGCCTCAAACGCCACCTTGAACATATTACTGAGACCCTGGGGAAAGGACTTCGTTTTTCCCATGGAAAATGGCCTTCATTTGTGGCCACTTGGCCTGGCAGGCAGGGCAGTGCCAAGCCAGGAATCTACAAACTCTGCTGGATCCTTCCAGAACGAAAGCTGCCAGCAACTAGGACCCTGCAAGTCCTTACAGCCCCAGATGCCACCAGTCATCTGACACCCAGAGCCTGGGCCAATGACTTCGTTTTCCCCATGGAAAATGGCCTCCATTTCTGGCCACTCGCCCTGACCAAGAGGGTGGTGCCCAGCAAGAAATTTGCAAGCTTTGCTGGATTGCTCCAAATCTAAAGCTGCCACTTGTTGTTGTTCTATTTCTCTAGAGTCCCATCATGCTGTTCTCAGATTGCTAAAGTCCATACCTCCTCGGTGTGTTCTTATGGCTGCAGATCTTCACAGCACAGACGCTTTCTTCTGCATGCTGTTCTTTCCCAGTTCAGGGCTCCTTCAAGGCTCTCCCTGAATGGCTAAGCCGCCCCCTTTTATCCCAGTTCTCTTCAATGCTCACAGCTGCAGCCCATCAAGGACAACCAGGACCTGTGGGACAGATATTCAAATAGAATCCATTTCCTCTACTCTAGCCAGTAAGTAGTACCCTACAAGTCCTCAGAACCCCAAAGGCCACCTTTCATCTGACACCCAGACCCTGGGGAAAGGACTTCTTTTTCCCATGGCAAATGGCCTCCCTTGGCAGCCACTCACCCTGGCAGAAAGTGGGAGCCTAGCTAGAATGATGCAATCGTTGCTGGATTTTTCCAAAAGAAAAGCTGCCAGCAACTAGGGCCCTGGAAGTACTTAGAGCCTCAAACGCCACCTTGAACATATTCCTGAGACCCTGGGGAAAGGACTTCGTTTTTCCCATGGGAAATGGCCTTCATTTGTGGCCACTTGGCCTGGCAGGCAGGGCAGTGCCAAGCCAGGAATCTACAAACTGTGCTGGATCCTTCCAGAACGAAAGCTGCCAGCAACTAGGACCCTGCAAGTCCTTACAGCCCCAGATGCCACCAGTCATCTGACACCCAGAGCCTGGGCCAATGACTTCGTTTTCCCCATGGAAAATTGCCTCCATTTCTGGCCACTCGCCCTGACCAAGAGGGTGGTGCCCAGCAAGAAATTTGCAAGCTTTGCTGGATTGCTCCAAATCGAAAGCTACCACTTGTTGTTGTTCTATTTCTCTAGAGTCCCATCATGCTGTTCTCAGATTGCTAAAGTCCATACCTCCTCGGTGTGTTCTTATGGCTGCAGATCTTCACAGCACAGACGCTTTCTTCTGCATGCTGTTCTTTCCCAGTTCAGGGCTCCTTCAAGGCTCTCCCTGAATGGCTACGCCGCCCCCTTTTATCCCAGTTCTCTTCAATGCTCACAGCTGCAGCCCATCAAGGACAACCAGGACCTGTGGGGCAAAGCCTCTAGACAGATATTCAAATAGAATCCATTTCCTCTACTCTAGCCAGTAAGTACTACCCTACAAGTCCTCAGAACCCCAAAGGCCACCTTTCATCTGACACCCAGACCCTGGGGAAAGGACTTCTTTTTCCCATGGCAAATGGCCTCCCTTGGCAGCCACTCACCCTGGCAGAAAGTGGGAGCCTAGCTAGAATGATGCAATCGTTGCTGGATTTTTCCAAAAGAAAAGCTGGCAGCAACTAGGGCCCTGGAAGTACTTAGAGCCTCAAACGCCACCTTGAACATATTCCTGAGACCCTGGGGAAAGGACTTCGTTTTTCCCATGGGAAATGGCCTTCATTTGTGGCCACTTGGCCTGGCAGGCAGGGCAGTGCCAAGCCAGGAATCTACAAACTGTGCTGGATCCTTCCAGAACGAAAGCTGCCAGCAACTAGGACCCTGCAAGTCCTTACAGCCCCAGATGCCACCAGTCATCTGACACCCAGAGCCTGGGCCAATGACTTCGTTTTCCCCATGGAAAATGGCCTCCATTTCTGGCCACTCGCCCTGACCAAGAGGGTGGTGCCCAGCAAGAAATTTGCAAGCTTTGCTGGATTGCTCCAAATCTAAAGCTACCACTTGTTGTTGTTCTATTTCTCTAGAGTCCCATCATGCTGTTCTCAGATTGCTAAAGTCCATACCTCCTCGGTGTGTTCTTATGGCTGCAGATCTTCACAGCACAGACGCTTTCTTCTGCATGCTGTTCTTTCCCAGTTCAGGGCTCCTTCAAGGCTCTCCCTGAATGGCTAAGCCGCCCCCTTTTATCCCAGTTCTCTTCAATGCTCACAGCTGCAGCCCATCAAGGACAACCAGGACCTGTGGGGCAAAGCCTCTAGACAGATATTCAAATAGAATCCATTTCCTCTACTCTAGCCAGTAAGTACTACCCTACAAGTCCTCAGAACCCCAAAGGCCACCTTTCATCTGACACCCAGACCCTGGGGAAAGGACTTCTTTTTCCCATGGCAAATGGCCTCCCTTGGCAGCCACTCACCCTGGCAGAAAGTGGGAGCCTAGCTAGAATGATGCAATCGTTGCTGGATTTTTCCAAAAGAAAAGCTGCCAGCAACTAGGGCCCTGGAAGTACTTAGAGCCTCAAACGCCACCTTGAACATATTCCTGAGACCCTGGGGAAAGGACTTCGTTTTTCCCATGGAAAATGGCCTTCATTTGTGGCCACTTGGCCTGGCAGGCAGGGCAGTGCCAAGCCAGGAATCTACAAACTGTGCTGGATCCTTCCAGAACGAAAGCTGCCAGCAACTAGGACCCTGCAAGTCCTTACAGCCCCAGATGCCACCAGTCATCTGACACCCAGAGCCTGGGCCAATGACTTCGTTTTCCCCATGGAAAATTGCCTCCATTTCTGGCCACTCGCCCTGACCAAGAGGGTGGTGCCCAGCAAGAAATTTGCAAGCTTTGCTGGATTGCTCCAAATCGAAAGCTACCACTTGTTGTTGTTCTATTTCTCTAGAGTCCCATCATGCTGTTCTCAGATTGCTAAAGTCCATACCTCCTCGGTGTGTTCTTATGGCTGCAGATCTTCACAGCACAGACGCTTTCTTCTGCATGCTGTTCTTTCCCAGTTCAGGGCTCCTTCAAGGCTCTCCCTGAATGGCTACGCCGCCCCCTTTTATCCCAGTTCTCTTCAATGCTCACAGCTGCAGCCCATCAAGGACAACCAGGACCTGTGGGACAGATATTCAAATAGAATCCATTTCCTCTACTCTAGCCAGTAAGTACTACCCTACAAGTCCTCAGAACCCCAAAGGCCACCTTTCATCTGACACCCAGACCCTGGGGAAAGGACTTCTTTTTCCCATGGCAAATGGCCTCCCTTGGCAGCCACTCACCCTGGCAGAAAGTGGGAGCCTAGCTAGAATGATGCAATCGTTGCTGGATTTTTCCAAAAGAAAAGCTGGCAGCAACTAGGGCCCTGGAAGTACTTAGAGCCTCAAACGCCACCTTGAACATATTCCTGAGACCCTGGGGAAAGGACTTCGTTTTTCCCATGGGAAATGGCCTTCATTTGTGGCCACTTGGCCTGGCAGGCAGGGCAGTGCCAAGCCAGGAATCTACAAACTCTGCTGGATCCTTCCAGAACGAAAGCTGCCAGCAACTAGGACCCTGCAAGTCCTTACAGCCTCAGATGCCACCAGTCATCTGACACCCAGAGCCTGGGCCAATGACTTCGTTTTCCCCATGGAAAATTGCCTCCATTTCTGGCCACTCGCCCTGACCAAGAGGGTGGTGCCCAGCAAGAAATTTGCAAGCTTTGCTGGATTGCTCCAAATCTAAAGCTGCCACTTGTTGTTGTTCTATTTCTCTAGAGTCCCATCATGCTGTTCTCAGATTGCTAAAGTCCATACCTCCTCGGTGTGTTCTTATGGCTGCAGATCTTCACAGCACAGACGCTTTCTTCTGCATGCTGTTCTTTCCCAGTTCAGGGCTCCTTCAAGGCTCTCCCTGAATGGCTAAGCCGCCCCCTTTTATCCCAGTTCTCTTCAATGCTCACAGCTGCAGCCCATCAAGGACAACCAGGACCTGTGGGGCAAAGCCTCTAGACAGATATTCAAATAGAATCCATTTCCTCTACTCTAGCCAGTAAGTACTACCCTACAAGTCCTCAGAACCCCAAAGGCCACCTTTCATCTGACACCCAGACCCTGGGGAAAGGACTTCTTTTTCCCATGGCAAATGGCCTCCCTTGGCAGCCACTCACCCTGGCAGAAAGTGGGAGCCTAGCTAGAATGATGCAATCGTTGCTGGATTTTTCCAAAAGAAAAGCTGCCAGCAACTAGGGCCCTGGAAGTACTTAGAGCCTCAAACGCCACCTTGAACATATTCCTGAGACCCTGGGGAAAGGACTTCGTTTTTCCCATGGAAAATGGCCTTCATTTGTGGCCACTTGGCCTGGCAGGCAGGGCAGTGCCAAGCCAGGAATCTACAAACTGTGCTGGATCCTTCCAGAACGAAAGCTGCCAGCAACTAGGACCCTGCAAGTCCTTACAGCCCCAGATGCCACCAGTCATCTGACACCCAGAGCCTGGGCCAATGACTTCGTTTTCCCCATGGAAAATTGCCTCCATTTCTGGCCACTCGCCCTGACCAAGAGGGTGGTGCCCAGCAAGAAATTTGCAAGCTTTGCTGGATTGCTCCAAATCGAAAGCTACCACTTGTTGTTGTTCTATTTCTCTAGAGTCCCATCATGCTGTTCTCAGATTGCTAAAGTCCATACCTCCTCGGTGTGTTCTTATGGCTGCAGATCTTCACAGCACAGACGCTTTCTTCTGCATGCTGTTCTTTCCCAGTTCAGGGCTCCTTCAAGGCTCTCCCTGAATGGCTACGCCGCCCCCTTTTATCCCAGTTCTCTTCAATGCTCACAGCTGCAGCCCATCAAGGACAACCAGGACCTGTGGGACAGATATTCAAATAGAATCCATTTCCTCTACTCTAGCCAGTAAGTACTACCCTACAAGTCCTCAGAACCCCAAAGGCCACCTTTCATCTGACACCCAGACCCTGGGGAAAGGACTTCTTTTTCCCATGGCAAATGGCCTCCCTTGGCAGCCACTCACCCTGGCAGAAAGTGGGAGCCTAGCTAGAATGATGCAATCGTTGCTGGATTTTTCCAAAAGAAAAGCTGGCAGCAACTAGGGCCCTGGAAGTACTTAGAGCCTCAAACGCCACCTTGAACATATTCCTGAGACCCTGGGGAAAGGACTTCGTTTTTCCCATGGGAAATGGCCTTCATTTGTGGCCACTTGGCCTGGCAGGCAGGGCAGTGCCAAGCCAGGAATCTACAAACTCTGCTGGATCCTTCCAGAACGAAAGCTGCCAGCAACTAGGACCCTGCAAGTCCTTAGAGCCCCAGATGCCACCAGTCATCTGACACCCAGAGCCTGGGCCAATGACTTCGTTTTCCCCATGGAAAATGGCCTCCATTTCTGGCCACTCGCCCTGACCAAGAGGGTGGTGCCCAGCAAGAAATTTGCAAGCTTTGCTGGATTGCTCCAAATCTAAAGCTGCCACTTGTTGTTGTTCTATTTCTCTAGAGTCCCATCATGCTGTTCTCAGATTGCTAAAGTCCATACCTCCTCGGTGTGTTCTTATGGCTGCAGATCTTCACAGCACAGACGCTTTCTTCTGCATGCTGTTCTTTCCCAGTTCAGGGCTCCTTCAAGGCTCTCCCTGAATGGCTAAGCCGCCCCCTTTTATCCCAGTTCTCTTCAATGCTCACAGCTGCAGCCCATCAAGGACAACCAGGACCTGTGGGGCAAAGCCTCTAGACAGATATTCAAATAGAATCCATTTCCTCTACTCTAGCCAGTAAGTACTACCCTACAAGTCCTCAGAACCCCAAAGGCCACCTTTCATCTGACACCCAGACCCTGGGGAAAGGACTTCTTTTTCCCATGGCAAATGGCCTCCCTTGGCAGCCACTCACCCTGGCAGAAAGTGGGAGCCTAGCTAGAATGATGCAATCGTTGCTGGATTTTTCCAAAAGAAAAGCTGCCAGCAACTAGGGCCCTGGAAGTACTTAGAGCCTCAAACGCCACCTTGAACATATTCCTGAGACCCTGGGGAAAGGACTTCGTTTTTCCCATGGAAAATGGCCTTCATTTGTGGCCACTTGGCCTGGCAGGCAGGGCAGTGCCAAGCCAGGAATCTACAAACTGTGCTGGATCCTTCCAGAACGAAAGCTGCCAGCAACTAGGACCCTGCAAGTCCTTACAGCCCCAGATGCCACCAGTCATCTGACACCCAGAGCCTGGGCCAATGACTTCGTTTTCCCCATGGAAAATTGCCTCCATTTCTGGCCACTCGCCCTGACCAAGAGGGTGGTGCCCAGCAAGAAATTTGCAAGCTTTGCTGGATTGCTCCAAATCGAAAGCTACCACTTGTTGTTGTTCTATTTCTCTAGAGTCCCATCATGCTGTTCTCAGATTGCTAAAGTCCATACCTCCTCGGTGTGTTCTTATGGCTGCAGATCTTCACAGCACAGACGCTTTCTTCTGCATGCTGTTCTTTCCCAGTTCAGGGCTCCTTCAAGGCTCTCCCTGAATGGCTACGCCGCCCCCTTTTATCCCAGTTCTCTTCAATGCTCACAGCTGCAGCCCATCAAGGACAACCAGGACCTGTGGGGCAAAGCCTCTAGACAGATATTCAAATAGAATCCATTTCCTCTACTCTAGCCAGTAAGTACTACCCTACAAGTCCTCAGAACCCCAAAGGCCACCTTTCATCTGACACCCAGACCCTGGGGAAAGGACTTCTTTTTCCCATGGCAAATGGCCTCCCTTGGCAGCCACTCACCCTGGCAGAAAGTGGGAGCCTAGCTAGAATGATGCAATCGTTGCTGGATTTTTCCAAAAGAAAAGCTGGCAGCAACTAGGGCCCTGGAAGTACTTAGAGCCTCAAACGCCACCTTGAACATATTCCTGAGACCCTGGGGAAAGGACTTCGTTTTTCCCATGGGAAATGGCCTTCATTTGTGGCCACTTGGCCTGGCAGGCAGGGCAGTGCCAAGCCAGGAATCTACAAACTGTGCTGGATCCTTCCAGAACGAAAGCTGCCAGCAACTAGGACCCTGCAAGTCCTTACAGCCCCAGATGCCACCAGTCATCTGACACCCAGAGCCTGGGCCAATGACTTCGTTTTCCCCATGGAAAATGGCCTCCATTTCTGGCCACTCGCCCTGACCAAGAGGGTGGTGCCCAGCAAGAAATTTGCAAGCTTTG
Source organism: Agelaius phoeniceus (assembly GCF_051311805.1). Classification (NCBI taxonomy): domain Eukaryota; kingdom Metazoa; phylum Chordata; class Aves; order Passeriformes; family Icteridae; genus Agelaius; species Agelaius phoeniceus. The sequence goes on from NC_135287.1 coordinate 55,774, forward strand.
CTGGATTGCTCCAAATCTAAAGCTACCACTTGTTGTTGTTCTATTTCTCTAGAGTCCCATCATGCTGTTCTCAGATTGCTAAAGTCCATACCTCCTCGGTGTGTTCTTATGGCTGCAGATCTTCACAGCACAGACGCTTTCTTCTGCATGCTGTTCTTTCCCAGTTCAGGGCTCCTTCAAGGCTCTCCCTGAATGGCTAAGCCGCCCCCTTTTATCCCAGTTCTCTTCAATGCTCACAGCTGCAGCCCATCAAGGACAACCAGGACCTGTGGGGCAAAGCCTCTAGACAGATATTCAAATAGAATCCATTTCCTCTACTCTAGCCAGTAAGTACTACCCTACAAGTCCTCAGAACCCCAAAGGCCACCTTTCATCTGACACCCAGACCCTGGGGAAAGGACTTCTTTTTCCCATGGCAAATGGCCTCCCTTGGCAGCCACTCACCCTGGCAGAAAGTGGGAGCCTAGCTAGAATGATGCAATCGTTGCTGGATTTTTCCAAAAGAAAAGCTGCCAGCAACTAGGGCCCTGGAAGTACTTAGAGCCTCAAACGCCACCTTGAACATATTCCTGAGACCCTGGGGAAAGGACTTCGTTTTTCCCATGGAAAATGGCCTTCATTTGTGGCCACTTGGCCTGGCAGGCAGGGCAGTGCCAAGCCAGGAATCTACAAACTGTGCTGGATCCTTCCAGAACGAAAGCTGCCAGCAACTAGGACCCTGCAAGTCCTTACAGCCCCAGATGCCACCAGTCATCTGACACCCAGAGCCTGGGCCAATGACTTCGTTTTCCCCATGGAAAATTGCCTCCATTTCTGGCCACTCGCCCTGACCAAGAGGGTGGTGCCCAGCAAGAAATTTGCAAGCTTTGCTGGATTGCTCCAAATCTAAAGCTACCACTTGTTGTTGTTCTATTTCTCTAGAGTCCCATCATGCTGTTCTCAGATTGCTAAAGTCCATACCTCCTCGGTGTGTTCTTATGGCTGCAGATCTTCACAGCACAGACGCTTTCTTCTGCATGCTGTTCTTTCCCAGTTCAGGGCTCCTTCAAGGCTCTCCCTGAATGGCTACGCCGCCCCCTTTTATCCCAGTTCTCTTCAATGCTCACAGCTGCAGCCCATCAAGGACAACCAGGACCTGTGGGACAGATATTCAAATAGAATCCATTTCCTCTACTCTAGCCAGTAAGTACTACCCTACAAGTCCTCAGAACCCCAAAGGCCACCTTTCATCTGACACCCAGACCCTGGGGAAAGGACTTCTTTTTCCCATGGCAAATGGCCTCCCTTGGCAGCCACTCACCCTGGCAGAAAGTGGGAGCCTAGCTAGAATGATGCAATCGTTGCTGGATTTTTCCAAAAGAAAAGCTGGCAGCAACTAGGGCCCTGGAAGTACTTAGAGCCTCAAACGCCACCTTGAACATATTCCTGAGACCCTGGGGAAAGGACTTCGTTTTTCCCATGGGAAATGGCCTTCATTTGTGGCCACTTGGCCTGGCAGGCAGGGCAGTGCCAAGCCAGGAATCTACAAACTCTGCTGGATCCTTCCAGAACGAAAGCTGCCAGCAACTAGGACCCTGCAAGTCCTTACAGCCTCAGATGCCACCAGTCATCTGACACCCAGAGCCTGGGCCAATGACTTCGTTTTCCCCATGGAAAATTGCCTCCATTTCTGGCCACTCGCCCTGACCAAGAGGGTGGTGCCCAGCAAGAAATTTGCAAGCTTTGCTGGATTGCTCCAAATCTAAAGCTGCCACTTGTTGTTGTTCTATTTCTCTAGAGTCCCATCATGCTGTTCTCAGATTGCTAAAGTCCATACCTCCTCGGTGTGTTCTTATGGCTGCAGATCTTCACAGCACAGACGCTTTCTTCTGCATGCTGTTCTTTCCCAGTTCAGGGCTCCTTCAAGGCTCTCCCTGAATGGCTAAGCCGCCCCCTTTTATCCCAGTTCTCTTCAATGCTCACAGCTGCAGCCCATCAAGGACAACCAGGACCTGTGGGGCAAAGCCTCTAGACAGATATTCAAATAGAATCCATTTCCTCTACTCTAGCCAGTAAGTACTACCCTACAAGTCCTCAGAACCCCAAAGGCCACCTTTCATCTGACACCCAGACCCTGGGGAAAGGACTTCTTTTTCCCATGGCAAATGGCCTCCCTTGGCAGCCACTCACCCTGGCAGAAAGTGGGAGCCTAGCTAGAATGATGCAATCGTTGCTGGATTTTTCCAAAAGAAAAGCTGCCAGCAACTAGGGCCCTGGAAGTACTTAGAGCCTCAAACGCCACCTTGAACATATTCCTGAGACCCTGGGGAAAGGACTTCGTTTTTCCCATGGAAAATGGCCTTCATTTGTGGCCACTTGGCCTGGCAGGCAGGGCAGTGCCAAGCCAGGAATCTACAAACTCTGCTGGATCCTTCCAGAACGAAAGCTGCCAGCAACTAGGACCCTGCAAGTCCTTACAGCCCCAGATGCCACCAGTCATCTGACACCCAGAGCCTGGGCCAATGACTTCGTTTTCCCCATGGAAAATTGCCTCCATTTCTGGCCACTCGCCCTGACCAAGAGGGTGGTGCCCAGCAAGAAATTTGCAAGCTTTGCTGGATTGCTCCAAATCGAAAGCTACCACTTGTTGTTGTTCTATTTCTCTAGAGTCCCATCATGCTGTTCTCAGATTGCTAAAGTCCATACCTCCTCGGTGTGTTCTTATGGCTGCAGATCTTCACAGCACAGACGCTTTCTTCTGCATGCTGTTCTTTCCCAGTTCAGGGCTCCTTCAAGGCTCTCCCTGAATGGCTACGCCGCCCCCTTTTATCCCAGTTCTCTTCAATGCTCACAGCTGCAGCCCATCAAGGACAACCAGGACCTGTGGGACAGATATTCAAATAGAATCCATTTCCTCTACTCTAGCCAGTAAGTACTACCCTACAAGTCCTCAGAACCCCAAAGGCCACCTTTCATCTGACACCCAGACCCTGGGGAAAGGACTTCTTTTTCCCATGGCAAATGGCCTCCCTTGGCAGCCACTCACCCTGGCAGAAAGTGGGAGCCTAGCTAGAATGATGCAATCGTTGCTGGATTTTTCCAAAAGAAAAGCTGGCAGCAACTAGGGCCCTGGAAGTACTTAGAGCCTCAAACGCCACCTTGAACATATTCCTGAGACCCTGGGGAAAGGACTTCGTTTTTCCCATGGGAAATGGCCTTCATTTGTGGCCACTTGGCCTGGCAGGCAGGGCAGTGCCAAGCCAGGAATCTACAAACTCTGCTGGATCCTTCCAGAACGAAAGCTGCCAGCAACTAGGACCCTGCAAGTCCTTACAGCCCCAGATGCCACCAGTCATCTGACACCCAGAGCCTGGGCCAATGACTTCGTTTTCCCCATGGAAAATGGCCTCCATTTCTGGCCACTCGCCCTGACCAAGAGGGTGGTGCCCAGCAAGAAATTTGCAAGCTTTGCTGGATTGCTCCAAATCTAAAGCTGCCACTTGTTGTTGTTCTATTTCTCTAGAGTCCCATCATGCTGTTCTCAGATTGCTAAAGTCCATACCTCCTCGGTGTGTTCTTATGGCTGCAGATCTTCACAGCACAGACGCTTTCTTCTGCATGCTGTTCTTTCCCAGTTCAGGGCTCCTTCAAGGCTCTCCCTGAATGGCTAAGCCGCCCCCTTTTATCCCAGTTCTCTTCAATGCTCACAGCTGCAGCCCATCAAGGACAACCAGGACCTGTGGGGCAAAGCCTCTAGACAGATATTCAAATAGAATCCATTTCCTCTACTCTAGCCAGTAAGTACTACCCTACAAGTCCTCAGAACCCCAAAGGCCACCTTTCATCTGACACCCAGACCCTGGGGAAAGGACTTCTTTTTCCCATGGCAAATGGCCTCCCTTGGCAGCCACTCACCCTGGCAGAAAGTGGGAGCCTAGCTAGAATGATGCAATCGTTGCTGGATTTTTCCAAAAGAAAAGCTGCCAGCAACTAGGGCCCTGGAAGTACTTAGAGCCTCAAACGCCACCTTGAACATATTCCTGAGACCCTGGGGAAAGGACTTCGTTTTTCCCATGGAAAATGGCCTTCATTTGTGGCCACTTGGCCTGGCAGGCAGGGCAGTGCCAAGCCAGGAATCTACAAACTGTGCTGGATCCTTCCAGAACGAAAGCTGCCAGCAACTAGGACCCTGCAAGTCCTTACAGCCCCAGATGCCACCAGTCATCTGACACCCAGAGCCTGGGCCAATGACTTCGTTTTCCCCATGGAAAATTGCCTCCATTTCTGGCCACTCGCCCTGACCAAGAGGGTGGTGCCCAGCAAGAAATTTGCAAGCTTTGCTGGATTGCTCCAAATCGAAAGCTACCACTTGTTGTTGTTCTATTTCTCTAGAGTCCCATCATGCTGTTCTCAGATTGCTAAAGTCCATACCTCCTCGGTGTGTTCTTATGGCTGCAGATCTTCACAGCACAGACGCTTTCTTCTGCATGCTGTTCTTTCCCAGTTCAGGGCTCCTTCAAGGCTCTCCCTGAATGGCTACGCCGCCCCCTTTTATCCCAGTTCTCTTCAATGCTCACAGCTGCAGCCCATCAAGGACAACCAGGACCTGTGGGACAGATATTCAAATAGAATCCATTTCCTCTACTCTAGCCAGTAAGTACTACCCTACAAGTCCTCAGAACCCCAAAGGCCACCTTTCATCTGACACCCAGACCCTGGGGAAAGGACTTCTTTTTCCCATGGCAAATGGCCTCCCTTGGCAGCCACTCACCCTGGCAGAAAGTGGGAGCCTAGCTAGAATGATGCAATCGTTGCTGGATTTTTCCAAAAGAAAAGCTGGCAGCAACTAGGGCCCTGGAAGTACTTAGAGCCTCAAACGCCACCTTGAACATATTCCTGAGACCCTGGGGAAAGGACTTCGTTTTTCCCATGGGAAATGGCCTTCATTTGTGGCCACTTGGCCTGGCAGGCAGGGCAGTGCCAAGCCAGGAATCTACAAACTCTGCTGGATCCTTCCAGAACGAAAGCTGCCAGCAACTAGGACCCTGCAAGTCCTTACAGCCCCAGATGCCACCAGTCATCTGACACCCAGAGCCTGGGCCAATGACTTCGTTTTCCCCATGGAAAATTGCCTCCATTTCTGGCCACTCGCCCTGACCAAGAGGGTGGTGCCCAGCAAGAAATTTGCAAGCTTTGCTGGATTGCTCCAAATCGAAAGCTACCACTTGTTGTTGTTCTATTTCTCTAGAGTCCCATCATGCTGTTCTCAGATTGCTAAAGTCCATACCTCCTCGGTGTGTTCTTATGGCTGCAGATCTTCACAGCACAGACGCTTTCTTCTGCATGCTGTTCTTTCCCAGTTCAGGGCTCCTTCAAGGCTCTCCCTGAATGGCTACGCCGCCCCCTTTTATCCCAGTTCTCTTCAATGCTCACAGCTGCAGCCCATCAAGGACAACCAGGACCTGTGGGGCAAAGCCTCTAGACAGATATTCAAATAGAATCCATTTCCTCTACTCTAGCCAGTAAGTACTACCCTACAAGTCCTCAGAACCCCAAAGGCCACCTTTCATCTGACACCCAGACCCTGGGGAAAGGACTTCTTTTTCCCATGGCAAATGGCCTCCCTTGGCAGCCACTCACCCTGGCAGAAAGTGGGAGCCTAGCTAGAATGATGCAATCGTTGCTGGATTTTTCCAAAAGAAAAGCTGGCAGCAACTAGGGCCCTGGAAGTACTTAGAGCCTCAAACGCCACCTTGAACATATTCCTGAGACCCTGGGGAAAGGACTTCGTTTTTCCCATGGGAAATGGCCTTCATTTGTGGCCACTCTGCCTGGCAGGCAGGGCAGTGCCAAGCCAGGAATCTACAAACTGTGCTGGATCCTTCCAGAACGAAAGCTGCCAGCAACTAGGACCCTGCAAGTCCTTACAGCCCCAGATGCCACCAGTCATCTGACACCCAGAGCCTGGGCCAATGACTTCGTTTTCCCCATGGAAAATGGCCTCCATTTCTGGCCACTCGCCCTGACCAAGAGGGTGGTGCCCAGCAAGAAATTTGCAAGCTTTGCTGGATTGCTCCAAATCTAAAGCTACCACTTGTTGTTGTTCTATTTCTCTAGAGTCCCATCATGCTGTTCTCAGATTGCTAAAGTCCATACCTCCTCGGTGTGTTCTTATGGCTGCAGATCTTCACAGCACAGACGCTTTCTTCTGCATGCTGTTCTTTCCCAGTTCAGGGCTCCTTCAAGGCTCTCCCTGAATGGCTAAGCCGCCCCCTTTTATCCCAGTTCTCTTCAATGCTCACAGCTGCAGCCCATCAAGGACAACCAGGACCTGTGGGACAGATATTCAAATAGAATCCATTTCCTCTACTCTAGCCAGTAAGTACTACCCTACAAGTCCTCAGAACCCCAAAGGCCACCTTTCATCTGACACCCAGACCCTGGGGAAAGGACTTCTTTTTCCCATGGCAAATGGCCTCCCTTGGCAGCCACTCACCCTGGCAGAAAGTGGGAGCCTAGCTAGAATGATGCAATCGTTGCTGGATTTTTCCAAAAGAAAAGCTGGCAGCAACTAGGGCCCTGGAAGTACTTAGAGCCTCAAACGCCACCTTGAACATATTCCTGAGACCCTGGGGAAAGGACTTCGTTTTTCCCATGGAAAATGGCCTTCATTTGTGGCCACTCGGCCTGGCAGGCAGGGCAGTGCCAAGCCAGGAATCTACAAACTGTGCTGGATCCTTCCAGAACGAAAGCTGCCAGCAACTAGGACCCTGCAAGTCCTTAGAGCCCCAGATGCCACCAGTCATCTGACACCCAGAGCCTGGGCCAATGACTTCGTTTTCCCCATGGAAAATGGCCTCCATTTCTGGCCACTCGCCCTGACCAAGAGGGTGGTGCCCAGCAAGAAATTTGCAAGCTTTGCTGGATTGCTCCAAATCTAAAGCTACCACTTGTTGTTGTTCTATTTCTCTAGAGTCCCATCATGCTGTTCTCAGATTGCTAAAGTCCATACCTCCTCGGTGTGTTCTTATGGCTGCAGATCTTCACAGCACAGACGCTTTCTTCTGCATGCTGTTCTTTCCCAGTTCAGGGCTCCTTCAAGGCTCTCCCTGAATGGCTACGCCGCCCCCTTTTATCCCAGTTCTCTTCAATGCTCACAGCTGCAGCCCATCAAGGACAACCAGGACCTGTGGGGCAAAGCCTCTAGACAGATATTCAAATAGAATCCATTTCCTCTACTCTAGCCAGTAAGTACTACCCTACAAGTCCTCAGAACCCCAAAGGCCACCTTTCATCTGACACCCAGACCCTGGGGAAAGGACTTCTTTTTCCCATGGCAAATGGCCTCCCTTGGCAGCCACTCACCCTGGCAGAAAGTGGGAGCCTAGCTAGAATGATGCAATCGTTGCTGGATTTTTCCAAAAGAAAAGCTGGCAGCAACTAGGGCCCTGGAAGTACTTAGAGCCTCAAACGCCACCTTGAACATATTACTGAGACCCTGGGGAAAGGACTTCGTTTTTCCCATGGAAAATGGCCTTCATTTGTGGCCACTTGGCCTGGCAGGCAGGGCAGTGCCAAGCCAGGAATCTACAAACTGTGCTGGATCCTTCCAGAACGAAAGCTGCCAGCAACTAGGACCCTGCAAGTCCTTAGAGCCCCAGATGCCACCTGTCATCTGACACCCAGAGCCTGGGCCAATGACTTCGTTTTCCCCATGGAAAATGGCCTCCATTTCTGGCCACTCGCCCTGACCAAGAGGGTGGTGCCCAGCAAGAAATTTGCAAGCTTTGCTGGATTGCTCCAAATCTAAAGCTGCCACTTGTTGTTGTTCTATTTCTCTAGAGTCCCATCATGCTGTTCTCAGATTGCTAAAGTCCATACCTCCTCGGTGTGTTCTTATGGCTGCAGATCTTCACAGCACAGACGCTTTCTTCTGCATGCTGTTCTTTCCCAGTTCAGGGCTCCTTCAAGGCTCTCCCTGAATGGCTACGCCGCCCCCTTTTATCCCAGTTCTCTTCAATGCTCACAGCTGCAGCCCATCAAGGACAACCAGGACCTGTGGGGCAAAGCCTCTAGACAGATATTCAAATAGAATCCATTTCCTCTACTCTAGCCAGTAAGTACTACCCTACAAGTCCTCAGAACCCCAAAGGCCACCTTTCATCTGACACCCAGACCCTGGGGAAAGGACTTCTTTTTCCCATGGCAAATGGCCTCCCTTGGCAGCCACTCACCCTGGCAGAAAGTGGGAGCCTAGCTAGAATGATGCAATCGTTGCTGGATTTTTCCAAAAGAAAAGCTGGCAGCAACTAGGGCCCTGGAAGTACTTAGAGCCTCAAACGCCACCTTGAACATATTCCTGAGACCCTGGGGAAAGGACTTCGTTTTTCCCATGGAAAATGGCCTTCATTTGTGGCCACTCTGCCTGGCAGGCAGGGCAGTGCCAAGCCAGGAATCTACAAACTCTGCTGGATCCTTCCAGAACGAAAGCTGCCAGCAACTAGGACCCTGCAAGTCCTTAGAGCCCCAGATGCCACCAGTCATCTGACACCCAGAGCCTGGGCCAATGACTTCGTTTTCCCCATGGAAAATGGCCTCCATTTCTGGCCACTCGCCCTGACCAAGAGGGTGGTGCCCAGCAAGAAATTTGCAAGCTTTGCTGGATTGCTCCAAATCAAAACCTGCCACTTGTTGTTCTTCTATTTCTCTAGAGTCCCATCATGCTGTTCTCAGATTGCTAAAGTCCATACCTCCTCGGTGTGTTCTTATGGCTGCAGATCTTGACAGCACAGACGCTTTCTTCTGCATGCTGTTCTTTCCCAGTTCAGGGCTCCTTCAAGGCTCTCCCTGAATGGCTACGCCGCCCCCTTTTATCCCAGTTCTCTTCAATGCTCACAGCTGCAGCCCATCAAGGACAACCAGGACCTGTGGGGCAAAGCCTCTAGACAGATATTCAAATAGAATCCATTTCCTCTACTCTAGCCAGTAAGTACTACCCTACAAGTCCTCAGAACCCCAAAGGCCACCTTTCATCTGACACCCAGACCCTGGGGAAAGGACTTCTTTTTCCCATGGCAAATGGCCTCCCTTGGCAGCCACTCACCCTGGCAGAAAGTGGGAGCCTAGCTAGAATGATGCAATCGTTGCTGGATTTTTCCAAAAGAAAAGCTGGCAGCAACTAGGGCCCTGGAAGTACTTAGAGCCTCAAACGCCACCTTGAACATATTCCTGAGACCCTGGGGAAAGGACTTCGTTTTTCCCATGGAAAATGGCCTTCATTTGTGGCCACTTGGCCTGGCAGGCAGGGCAGTGCCAAGCCAGGAATCTACAAACTGTGCTGGATCCTTCCAGAACGAAAGCTGCCAGCAACTAGGACCCTGCAAGTCCTTAGAGCCCCAGATGCCACCAGTCATCTGACACCCAGAGCCTGGGCCAATGACTTCGTTTTCCCCATGGAAAATGGCCTCCATTTCTGGCCACTCGCCCTGACCAAGAGGGTGGTGCCCAGCAAGAAATTTGCAAGCTTTGCTGGATTGCTCCAAATCGAAAGCTGCCACTTGTTGTTGTTCTATTTCTCTAGAGTCCCATCATGCTGTTCTCAGATTGCTAAAGTCCATACCTCCTCGGTGTGTTCTTATGGCTGCAGATCTTCACAGCACAGACGCTTTCTTCTGCATGCTGTTCTTTCCCAGTTCAGGGCTCCTTCAAGGCTCTCCCTGAATGGCTACGCCGCCCCCTTTTATCCCAGTTCTCTTCAATGCTCACAGCTGCAGCCCATCAAGGACAACCAGGACCTGTGGGACAGATATTCAAATAGAATCCATTTCCTCTACTCTAGCCAGTAAGTACTACCCTACAAGTCCTCAGAACCCCAAAGGCCACCTTTCATCTGACACCCAGACCCTGGGGAAAGGACTTCTTTTTCCCATGGCAAATGGCCTCCCTTGGCAGCCACTCACCCTGGCAGAAAGTGGGAGCCTAGCTAGAATGATGCAATCGTTGCTGGATTTTTCCAAAAGAAAAGCTGGCAGCAACTAGGGCCCTGGAAGTACTTAGAGCCTCAAACGCCACCTTGAACATATTCCTGAGACCCTGGGGAAAGGACTTCGTTTTTCCCATGGAAAATGGCCTTCATTTGTGGCCACTTGGCCTGGCAGGCAGGGCAGTGCCAAGCCAGGAATCTACAAACTGTGCTGGATCCTTCCAGAACGAAAGCTGCCAGCAACTAGGACCCTGCAAGTCCTTAGAGCCCCAGATGCCACCTGTCATCTGACACCCAGAGCCTGGGCCAATGACTTCGTTTTCCCCATGGAAAATGGCCTCCATTTCTGGCCACTCGCCCTGACCAAGAGGGTGGTGCCCAGCAAGAAATTTGCAAGCTTTGCTGGATTGCTCCAAATCTAAAGCTGCCACTTGTTGTTGTTCTATTTCTCTAGAGTCCCATCATGCTGTTCTCAGATTGCTAAAGTCCATACCTCCTCGGTGTGTTCTTATGGCTGCAGATCTTGACAGCACAGACGCTTTCTTCTGCATGCTGTTCTTTCCCAGTTCAGGGCTCCTTCAAGGCTCTCCCTGAATGGCTACGCCGCCCCCTTTTATCCCAGTTCTCTTCAATGCTCACAGCTGCAGCCCATCAAGGACAACCAGGACCTGTGGGGCAAAGCCTCTAGACAGATATTCAAATAGAATCCATTTCCTCTACTCTAGCCAGTAAGTACTACCCTACAAGTCCTCAGAACCCCAAAGGCCACCTTTCATCTGACACCCAGACCCTGGGGAAAGGACTTCTTTTTCCCATGGCAAATGGCCTCCCTTGGCAGCCACTCACCCTGGCAGAAAGTGGGAGCCTAGCTAGAATGATGCAATCGTTGCTGGATTTTTCCAAAAGAAAAGCTGGCAGCAACTAGGGCCCTGGAAGTACTTAGAGCCTCAAACGCCACCTTGAACATATTCCTGAGACCCTGGGGAAAGGACTTCGTTTTTCCCATGGAAAATGGCCTTCATTTGTGGCCACTCTGCCTGGCAGGCAGGGCAGTGCCAAGCCAGGAATCTACAAACTCTGCTGGATCCTTCCAGAACGAAAGCTGCCAGCAACTAGGACCCTGCAAGTCCTTACAGCCCCAGATGCCACCAGTCATCTGACACCCAGAGCCTGGGCCAATGACTTCGTTTTCCCCATGGAAAATGGCCTCCATTTCTGGCCACTCGCCCTGACCAAGAGGGTGGTGCCCAGCAAGAAATTTGCAAGCTTTGCTGGATTGCTCCAAATCGAAAGCTGCCACTTGTTGTTGTTCTATTTCTCTAGAGTCCCATCATGCTGTTCTCAGATTGCTAAAGTCCATACCTCCTCGGTGTGTTCTTATGGCTGCAGATCTTCACAGCACAGACGCTTTCTTCTGCATGCTGTTCTTTCCCAGTTCAGGGCTCCTTCAAGGCTCTCCCTGAATGGCTACGCCGCCCCCTTTTATCCCAGTTCTCTTCAATGCTCACAGCTGCAGCCCATCAAGGACAACCAGGACCTGTGGGACAGATATTCAAATAGAATCCATTTCCTCTACTCTAGCCAGTAAGTACTACCCTACAAGTCATCAGAACCCCAAAGGCCACCTTTCATCTGACACCCAGACCCTGGGGAAAGGACTTCTTTTTCCCATGGCAAATGGCCTCCCTTGGCAGCCACTCACCCTGGCAGAAAGTGGGAGCCTAGCTAGAATGATGCAATCGTTGCTGGATTTTTCCAAAAGAAAAGCTGGCAGCAACTAGGGCCCTGGAAGTACTTAGAGCCTCAAACGCCACCTTGAACATATTCCTGAGACCCTGGGGAAAGGACTTCGTTTTTCCCATGGGAAATGGCCTTCATTTGTGGCCACTTGGCCTGGCAGGCAGGGCAGTGCCAAGCCAGGAATCTACAAACTGTGCTGGATCCTTCCAGAACGAAAGCTGCCAGCAACTAGGACCCTGCAAGTCCTTACAGCCCCAGATGCCACCAGTCATCTGACACCCAGAGCCTGGGCCAATGACTTCGTTTTCCCCATGGAAAATGGCCTCCATTTCTGGCCACTCGCCCTGACCAAGAGGGTGGTGCCCAGCAAGAAATTTGCAAGCTTTGCTGGATTGCTCCAAATCGAAAGCTACCACTTGTTGTTCTTCTATTTCTCTAGAGTCCCATCATGCTGTTCTCAGATTGCTAAAGTCCATACCTCCTCGGTGTGTTCTTATGGCTGCAGATCTTCACAGCACAGACGCTTTCTTCTGCATGCTGTTCTTTCCCAGTTCAGGGCTCCTTCAAGGCTCTCCCTGAATGGCTACGCCGCCCCCTTTTATCCCAGTTCTCTTCAATGCTCACAGCTGCAGCCCATCAAGGACAACCAGGACCTGTGGGGCAAAGCCTCTAGACAGATATTCAAATAGAATCCATTTCCTCTACTCTAGCCAGTAAGTACTACCCTACAAGTCCTCAGAACCCCAAAGGCCACCTTTCATCTGACACCCAGACCCTGGGGAAAGGACTTCTTTTTCCCATGGCAAATGGCCTCCCTTGGCAGCCACTCACCCTGGCAGAAAGTGGGAGCCTAGCTAGAATGATGCAATCGTTGCTGGATTTTTCCAAAAGAAAAGCTGGCAGCAACTAGGGCCCTGGAAGTACTTAGAGCCTCAAACGCCACCTTGAACATATTCCTGAGACCCTGGGGAAAGGACTTCGTTTTTCCCATGGAAAATGGCCTTCATTTGTGGCCACTTGGCCTGGCAGGCAGGGCAGTGCCAAGCCAGGAATCTACAAACTCTGCTGGATCCTTCCAGAACGAAAGCTGCCAGCAACTAGGACCCTGCAAGTCCTTAGAGCCCCAGATGCCACCAGTCATCTGACACCCAGAGCCTGGGCCAATGACTTCGTTTTCCCCATGGAAAATGGCCTCCATTTCTGGCCACTCGCCCTGACCAAGAGGGTGGTGCCCAGCAAGAAATTTGCAAGCTTTGCTGGATTGCTCCAAATCTAAAGCTACCACTTGTTGTTGTTCTATTTCTCTAGAGTCCCATCATGCTGTTCTCAGATTGCTAAAGTCCATACCTCCTCGGTGTGTTCTTATGGCTGCAGATCTTCACAGCACAGACGCTTTCTTCTGCATGCTGTTCTTTCCCAGTTCAGGGCTCCTTCAAGGCTCTCCCTGAATGGCTACGCCGCCCCCTTTTATCCCAGTTCTCTTCAATGCTCACAGCTGCAGCCCATCAAGGACAACCAGGACCTGTGGGGCAAAGCCTCTAGACAGATATTCAAATAGAATCCATTTCCTCTACTCTAGCCAGTAAGTACTACCCTACAAGTCCTCAGAACCCCAAAGGCCACCTTTCATCTGACACCCAGACCCTGGGGAAAGGACTTCTTTTTCCCATGGCAAATGGCCTCCCTTGGCAGCCACTCACCCTGGCAGAAAGTGGGAGCCTAGCTAGAATGATGCAATCGTTGCTGGATTTTTCCAAAAGAAAAGCTGGCAGCAACTAGGGCCCTGGAAGTACTTAGAGCCTCAAACGCCACCTTGAACATATTACTGAGACCCTGGGGAAAGGACTTCGTTTTTCCCATGGAAAATGGCCTTCATTTGTGGCCACTTGGCCTGGCAGGCAGGGCAGTGCCAAGCCAGGAATCTACAAACTGTGCTGGATCCTTCCAGAACGAAAGCTGCCAGCAACTAGGACCCTGCAAGTCCTTACAGCCCCAGATGCCACCTGTCATCTGACACCCAGAGCCTGGGCCAATGACTTCGTTTTCCCCATGGAAAATGGCCTCCATTTCTGGCCACTCGCCCTGACCAAGAGGGTGGTGCCCAGCAAGAAATTTGCAAGCTTTGCTGGATTGCTCCAAATCTAAAGCTGCCACTTGTTGTTGTTCTATTTCTCTAGAGTCCCATCATGCTGTTCTCAGATTGCTAAAGTCCATACCTCCTCGGTGTGTTCTTATGGCTGCAGATCTTCACAGCACAGACGCTTTCTTCTGCATGCTGTTCTTTCCCAGTTCAGGGCTCCTTCAAGGCTCTCCCTGAATGGCTACGCCGCCCCCTTTTATCCCAGTTCTCTTCAATGCTCACAGCTGCAGCCCATCAAGGACAACCAGGACCTGTGGGGCAAAGCCTCTAGACAGATATTCAAATAGAATCCATTTCCTCTACTCTAGCCAGTAAGTACTACCCTACAAGTCCTCAGAACCCCAAAGGCCACCTTTCATCTGACACCCAGACCCTGGGGAAAGGACTTCTTTTTCCCATGGCAAATGGCCTCCCTTGGCAGCCACTCACCCTGGCAGAAAGTGGGAGCCTAGCTAGAATGATGCAATCGTTGCTGGATTTTTCCAAAAGAAAAGCTGGCAGCAACTAGGGCCCTGGAAGTACTTAGAGCCTCAAACGCCACCTTGAACATATTCCTGAGACCCTGGGGAAAGGACTTCGTTTTTCCCATGGAAAATGGCCTTCATTTGTGGCCACTTGGCCTGGCAGGCAGGGCAGTGCCAAGCCAGGAATCTACAAACTGTGCTGGATCCTTCCAGAACGAAAGCTGCCAGCAACTAGGACCCTGCAAGTCCTTAGAGCCCCAGATGCCACCAGTCATCTGACACCCAGAGCCTGGGCCAATGACTTCGTTTTCCCCATGGAAAATGGCCTCCATTTCTGGCCACTCGCCCTGACCAAGAGGGTGGTGCCCAGCAAGAAATTTGCAAGCTTTGCTGGATTGCTCCAAATCGAAAGCTGCCACTTGTTGTTGTTCTATTTCTCTAGAGTCCCATCATGCTGTTCTCAGATTGCTAAAGTCCATACCTCCTCGGTGTGTTCTTATGGCTGCAGATCTTCACAGCACAGACGCTTTCTTCTGCATGCTGTTCTTTCCCAGTTCAGGGCTCCTTCAAGGCTCTCCCTGAATGGCTACGCCGCCCCCTTTTATCCCAGTTCTCTTCAATGCTCACAGCTGCAGCCCATCAAGGACAACCAGGACCTGTGGGGCAAAGCCTCTAGACAGATATTCAAATAGAATCCATTTCCTCTACTCTAGCCAGTAAGTACTACCCTACAAGTCCTCAGAACCCCAAAGGCCACCTTTCATCTGACACCCAGACCCTGGGGAAAGGACTTCTTTTTCCCATGGCAAATGGCCTCCCTTGGCAGCCACTCACCCTGGCAGAAAGTGGGAGCCTAGCTAGAATGATGCAATCGTTGCTGGATTTTTCCAAAAGAAAAGCTGGCAGCAACTAGGGCCCTGGAAGTACTTAGAGCCTCAAACGCCACCTTGAACATATTCCTGAGACCCTGGGGAAAGGACTTCGTTTTTCCCATGGAAAATGGCCTTCATTTGTGGCCACTCTGCCTGGCAGGCAGGGCAGTGCCAAGCCAGGAATCTACAAACTGTGCTGGATCCTTCCAGAACGAAAGCTGCCAGCAACTAGGACCCTGCAAGTCCTTAGAGCCCCAGATGCCACCTGTCATCTGACACCCAGAGCCTGGGCCAATGACTTCGTTTTCCCCATGGAAAATGGCCTCCATTTCTGGCCACTCGCCCTGACCAAGAGGGTGGTGCCCAGCAAGAAATTTGCAAGCTTTGCTGGATTGCTCCAAATCTAAAGCTGCCACTTGTTGTTGTTCTATTTCTCTAGAGTCCCATAATGCTGTTCTCAGATTGCTAAAGTCCATACCTCCTCGGTGTGTTCTTATGGCTGCAGATCTTCACAGCACAGACGCTTTCTTCTGCATGCTGTTCTTTCCCAGTTCAGGGCTCCTTCAAGGCTCTCCCTGAATGGCTACGCCGCCCCCTTTTATCCCAGTTCTCTTCAATGCTCACAGCTGCAGCCCATCAAGGACAACCAGGACCTGTGGGGCAAAGCCTCTAGACAGATATTCAAATAGAATCCATTTCCTCTACTCTAGCCAGTAAGTACTACCCTACAAGTCCTCAGAACCCCAAAGGCCACCTTTCATCTGACACCCAGACCCTGGGGAAAGGACTTCTTTTTCCCATGGCAAATGGCCTCCCTTGGCAGCCACTCACCCTGGCAGAAAGTGGGAGCCTAGCTAGAATGATGCAATCGTTGCTGGATTTTTCCAAAAGAAAAGCTGCCAGCAACTAGGGCCCTGGAAGTACTTAGAGCCTCAAACGCCACCTTGAACATATTCCTGAGACCCTGGGGAAAGGACTTCGTTTTTCCCATGGGAAATGGCCTTCATTTGTGGCCACTTGGCCTGGCAGGCAGGGCAGTGCCAAGCCAGGAATCTACAAACTCTGCTGGATCCTTCCAGAACGAAAGCTGCCAGCAACTAGGACCCTGCAAGTCCTTAGAGCCCCAGATGCCACCTGTCATCTGACACCCAGAGCCTGGGCCAATGACTTCGTTTTCCCCATGGAAAATGGCCTCCATTTCTGGCCACTCGCCCTGACCAAGAGGGTGGTGCCCAGCAAGAAATTTGCAAGCTTTGCTGGATTGCTCCAAATCGAAAGCTGCCACTTGTTGTTCTTCTATTTCTCTAGAGTCCCATCATGCTGTTCTCAGATTGCTAAAGTCCATACCTCCTCGGTGTGTTCTTATGGCTGCAGATCTTCACAGCACAGACGCTTTCTTCTGCATGCTGTTCTTTCCCAGTTCAGGGCTCCTTCAAGGCTCTCCCTGAATGGCTACGCCGCCCCCTTTTATCCCAGTTCTCTTCAATGCTCACAGCTGCAGCCCATCAAGGACAACCAGGACCTGTGGGGCAAAGCCTCTAGACAGATATTCAAATAGAATCCATTTCCTCTACTCTAGCCAGTAAGTACTACCCTACAAGTCCTCAGAACCCCAAAGGCCACCTTTCATCTGACACCCAGACCCTGGGGAAAGGACTTCTTTTTCCCATGGCAAATGGCCTCCCTTGGCAGCCACTCACCCTGGCAGAAAGTGGGAGCCTAGCTAGAATGATGCAATCGTTGCTGGATTTTTCCAAAAGAAAAGCTGGCAGCAACTAGGGCCCTGGAAGTACTTAGAGCCTCAAACGCCACCTTGAACATATTCCTGAGACCCTGGGGAAAGGACTTCGTTTTTCCCATGGAAAATGGCCTTCATTTCTGGCCACTCTGCCTGGCAGGCAGGGCAGTGCCAAGCCAGGAATCTACAAACTCTGCTGGATCCTTCCAGAACGAAAGCTGCCAGCAACTAGGACCCTGCAAGTCCTTACAGCCCCAGATGCCACCAGTCATCTGACACCCAGAGCCTGGGCCAATGACTTCGTTTTCCCCATGGAAAATGGCCTCCATTTCTGGCCACTCGCCCTGACCAAGAGGGTGGTGCCCAGCAAGAAATTTGCAAGCTTTGCTGGATTGCTCCAAATCGAAACCTGCCACTTGTTGTTCTTCTATTTCTCTAGAGTCCCATCATGCTGTTCTCAGATTGCTAAAGTCCATACCTCCTCGGTGTGTTCTTATGGCTGCAGATCTTCACAGCACAGACGCTTTCTTCTGCATGCTGTTCTTTCCCAGTTCAGGGCTCCTTCAAGGCTCTCCCTGAATGGCTACGCCGCCCCCTTTTATCCCAGTTCTCTTCAATGCTCACAGCTGCAGCCCATCAAGGACAACCAGGACCTGTGGGGCAAAGCCTCTAGACAGATATTCAAATAGAATCCATTTCCTCTACTCTAGCCAGTAAGTACTACCCTACAAGTCCTCAGAACCCCAAAGGCCACCTTTCATCTGACACCCAGACCCTGGGGAAAGGACTTCTTTTTCCCATGGCAAATGGCCTCCCTTGGCAGCCACTCACCCTGGCAGAAAGTGGGAGCCTAGCTAGAATGATGCAATCGTTGCTGGATTTTTCCAAAAGAAAAGCTGGCAGCAACTAGGGCCCTGGAAGTACTTAGAGCCTCAAACGCCACCTTGAACATATTCCTGAGACCCTGGGGAAAGGACTTCGTTTTTCCCATGGGAAATGGCCTTCATTTGTGGCCACTTGGCCTGGCAGGCAGGGCAGTGCCAAGCCAGGAATCTACAAACTGTGCTGGATCCTTCCAGAACGAAAGCTGCCAGCAACTAGGACCCTGCAAGTCCTTACAGCCCCAGATGCCACCAGTCATCTGACACCCAGAGCCTGGGCCAATGACTTCGTTTTCCCCATGGAAAATGGCCTCCATTTCTGGCCACTCGCCCTGACCAAGAGGGTGGTGCCCAGCAAGAAATTTGCAAGCTTTGCTGGATTGCTCCAAATCGAAAGCTGCCACTTGTTGTTCTTCTATTTCTCTAGAGTCCCATCATGCTGTTCTCAGATTGCTAAAGTCCATACCTCCTCGGTGTGTTCTTATGGCTGCAGATCTTCACAGCACAGACGCTTTCTTCTGCATGCTGTTCTTTCCCAGTTCAGGGCTCCTTCAAGGCTCTCCCTGAATGGCTAAGCCGCCCCCTTTTATCCCAGTTCTCTTCAATGCTCACAGCTGCAGCCCATCAAGGACAACCAGGACCTGTGGGACAGATATTCAAATAGAATCCATTTCCTCTACTCTAGCCAGTAAGTACTACCCTACAAGTCCTCAGAACCCCAAAGGCCACCTTTCATCTGACACCCAGACCCTGGGGAAAGGACTTCTTTTTCCCATGGCAAATGGCCTCCCTTGGCAGCCACTCACCCTGGCAGAAAGTGGGAGCCTAGCTAGAATGATGCAATCGTTGCTGGATTTTTCCAAAAGAAAAGCTGGCAGCAACTAGGGCCCTGGAAGTACTTAGAGCCTCAAACGCCACCTTGAACATATTCCTGAGACCCTGGGGAAAGGACTTCGTTTTTCCCATGGAAAATGGCCTTCATTTGTGGCCACTTGGCCTGGCAGGCAGGGCAGTGCCAAGCCAGGAATCTACAAACTGTGCTGGATCCTTCCAGAACGAAAGCTGCCAGCAACTAGGACCCTGCAAGTCCTTAGAGCCCCAGATGCCACCAGTCATCTGACACCCAGAGCCTGGGCCAATGACTTCGTTTTCCCCATGGAAAATGGCCTCCATTTCTGGCCACTCGCCCTGACCAAGAGGGTGGTGCCCAGCAAGAAATTTGCAAGCTTTGCTGGATTGCTCCAAATCGAAAGCTGCCACTTGTTGTTGTTCTATTTCTCTAGAGTCCCATCATGCTGTTCTCAGATTGCTAAAGTCCATACCTCCTCGGTGTGTTCTTATGGCTGCAGATCTTCACAGCACAGACGCTTTCTTCTGCATGCTGTTCTTTCCCAGTTCAGGGCTCCTTCAAGGCTCTCCCTGAATGGCTACGCCGCCCCCTTTTATCCCAGTTCTCTTCAATGCTCACAGCTGCAGCCCATCAAGGACAACCAGGACCTGTGGGACAGATATTCAAATAGAATCCATTTCCTCTACTCTAGCCAGTAAGTACTACCCTACAAGTCATCAGAACCCCAAAGGCCACCTTTCATCTGACACCCAGACCCTGGGGAAAGGACTTCTTTTTCCCATGGCAAATGGCCTCCCTTGGCAGCCACTCACCCTGGCAGAAAGTGGGAGCCTAGCTAGAATGATGCAATCGTTGCTGGATTTTTCCAAAAGAAAAGCTGGCAGCAACTAGGGCCCTGGAAGTACTTAGAGCCTCAAACGCCACCTTGAACATATTCCTGAGACCCTGGGGAAAGGACTTCGTTTTTCCCATGGGAAATGGCCTTCATTTGTGGCCACTTGGCCTGGCAGGCAGGGCAGTGCCAAGCCAGGAATCTACAAACTGTGCTGGATCCTTCCAGAACGAAAGCTGCCAGCAACTAGGACCCTGCAAGTCCTTAGAGCCCCAGATGCCACCAGTCATCTGACACCCAGAGCCTGGGCCAATGACTTCGTTTTCCCCATGGAAAATGGCCTCCATTTCTGGCCACTCGCCCTGACCAAGAGGGTGGTGCCCAGCAAGAAATTTGCAAGCTTTGCTGGATTGCTCCAAATCTAAAGCTACCACTTGTTGTTGTTCTATTTCTCTAGAGTCCCATCATGCTGTTCTCAGATTGCTAAAGTCCATACCTCCTCGGTGTGTTCTTATGGCTGCAGATCTTCACAGCACAGACGCTTTCTTCTGCATGCTGTTCTTTCCCAGTTCAGGGCTCCTTCAAGGCTCTCCCTGAATGGCTACGCCGCCCCCTTTTATCCCAGTTCTCTTCAATGCTCACAGCTGCAGCCCATCAAGGACAACCAGGACCTGTGGGGCAAAGCCTCTAGACAGATATTCAAATAGAATCCATTTCCTCTACTCTAGCCAGTAAGTACTACCCTACAAGTCCTCAGAACCCCAAAGGCCACCTTTCATCTGACACCCAGACCCTGGGGAAAGGACTTCTTTTTCCCATGGCAAATGGCCTCCCTTGGCAGCCACTCACCCTGGCAGAAAGTGGGAGCCTAGCTAGAATGATGCAATCGTTGCTGGATTTTTCCAAAAGAAAAGCTGGCAGCAACTAGGGCCCTGGAAGTACTTAGAGCCTCAAACGCCACCTTGAACATATTCCTGAGACCCTGGGGAAAGGACTTCGTTTTTCCCATGGAAAATGGCCTTCATTTGTGGCCACTCTGCCTGGCAGGCAGGGCAGTGCCAAGCCAGGAATCTACAAACTGTGCTGGATCCTTCCAGAACGAAAGCTGCCAGCAACTAGGACCCTGCAAGTCCTTAGAGCCCCAGATGCCACCTGTCATCTGACACCCAGAGCCTGGGCCAATGACTTCGTTTTCCCCATGGAAAATGGCCTCCATTTCTGGCCACTCGCCCTGACCAAGAGGGTGGTGCCCAGCAAGAAATTTGCAAGCTTTGCTGGATTGCTCCAAATCGAAAGCTGCCACTTGTTGTTGTTCTATTTCTCTAGAGTCCCATCATGCTGTTCTCAGATTGCTAAAGTCCATACCTCCTCGGTGTGTTCTTATGGCTGCAGATCTTCACAGCACAGACGCTTTCTTCTGCATGCTGTTCTTTCCCAGTTCAGGGCTCCTTCAAGGCTCTCCCTGAATGGCTAAGCCGCCCCCTTTTATCCCAGTTCTCTTCAATGCTCACAGCTGCAGCCCATCAAGGACAACCAGGACCTGTGGGGCAAAGCCTCTAGACAGATATTCAAATAGAATCCATTTCCTCTACTCTAGCCAGTAAGTAGTACCCTACAAGTCCTCAGAACCCCAAAGGCCACCTTTCATCTGACACCCAGACCCTGGGGAAAGGACTTCTTTTTCCCATGGCAAATGGCCTCCCTTGGCAGCCACTCACCCTGGCAGAAAGTGGGAGCCTAGCTAGAATGATGCAATCGTTGCTGGATTTTTCCAAAAGAAAAGCTGCCAGCAACTAGGGCCCTGGAAGTACTTAGAGCCTCAAACGCCACCTTGAACATATTCCTGAGACCCTGGGGAAAGGACTTCGTTTTTCCCATGGGAAATGGCCTTCATTTGTGGCCACTTGGCCTGGCAGGCAGGGCAGTGCCAAGCCAGGAATCTACAAACTCTGCTGGATCCTTCCAGAACGAAAGCTGCCAGCAACTAGGACCCTGCAAGTCCTTAGAGCCCCAGATGCCACCTGTCATCTGACACCCAGAGCCTGGGCCAATGACTTCGTTTTCCCCATGGAAAATGGCCTCCATTTCTGGCCACTCGCCCTGACCAAGAGGGTGGTGCCCAGCAAGAAATTTGCAAGCTTTGCTGGATTGCTCCAAATCGAAAGCTGCCACTTGTTGTTCTTCTATTTCTCTAGAGTCCCATCATGCTGTTCTCAGATTGCTAAAGTCCATACCTCCTCGGTGTGTTCTTATGGCTGCAGATCTTCACAGCACAGACGCTTTCTTCTGCATGCTGTTCTTTCCCAGTTCAGGGCTCCTTCAAGGCTCTCCCTGAATGGCTACGCCGCCCCCTTTTATCCCAGTTCTCTTCAATGCTCACAGCTGCAGCCCATCAAGGACAACCAGGACCTGTGGGGCAAAGCCTCTAGACAGATATTCAAATAGAATCCATTTCCTCTACTCTAGCCAGTAAGTACTACCCTACAAGTCCTCAGAACCCCAAAGGCCACCTTTCATCTGACACCCAGACCCTGGGGAAAGGACTTCTTTTTCCCATGGCAAATGGCCTCCCTTGGCAGCCACTCACCCTGGCAGAAAGTGGGAGCCTAGCTAGAATGATGCAATCGTTGCTGGATTTTTCCAAAAGAAAAGCTGGCAGCAACTAGGGCCCTGGAAGTACTTAGAGCCTCAAACGCCACCTTGAACATATTCCTGAGACCCTGGGGAAAGGACTTCGTTTTTCCCATGGAAAATGGCCTTCATTTCTGGCCACTCTGCCTGGCAGGCAGGGCAGTGCCAAGCCAGGAATCTACAAACTCTGCTGGATCCTTCCAGAACGAAAGCTGCCAGCAACTAGGACCCTGCAAGTCCTTACAGCCCCAGATGCCACCAGTCATCTGACACCCAGAGCCTGGGCCAATGACTTCGTTTTCCCCATGGAAAATGGCCTCCATTTCTGGCCACTCGCCCTGACCAAGAGGGTGGTGCCCAGCAAGAAATTTGCAAGCTTTGCTGGATTGCTCCAAATCGAAACCTGCCACTTGTTGTTCTTCTATTTCTCTAGAGTCCCATCATGCTGTTCTCAGATTGCTAAAGTCCATACCTCCTCGGTGTGTTCTTATGGCTGCAGATCTTCACAGCACAGACGCTTTCTTCTGCATGCTGTTCTTTCCCAGTTCAGGGCTCCTTCAAGGCTCTCCCTGAATGGCTACGCCGCCCCCTTTTATCCCAGTTCTCTTCAATGCTCACAGCTGCAGCCCATCAAGGACAACCAGGACCTGTGGGGCAAAGCCTCTAGACAGATATTCAAATAGAATCCATTTCCTCTACTCTAGCCAGTAAGTAGTACCCTACAAGTCCTCAGAACCCCAAAGGCCACCTTTCATCTGACACCCAGACCCTGGGGAAAGGACTTCTTTTTCCCATGGCAAATGGCCTCCCTTGGCAGCCACTCACCCTGGCAGAAAGTGGGAGCCTAGCTAGAATGATGCAATCGTTGCTGGATTTTTCCAAAAGAAAAGCTGGCAGCAACTAGGGCCCTGGAAGTACTTAGAGCCTCAAACGCCACCTTGAACATATTCCTGAGACCCTGGGGAAAGGACTTCGTTTTTCCCATGGGAAATGGCCTTCATTTGTGGCCACTTGGCCTGGCAGGCAGGGCAGTGCCAAGCCAGGAATCTACAAACTCTGCTGGATCCTTCCAGAACGAAAGCTGCCAGCAACTAGGACCCTGCAAGTCCTTACAGCCCCAGATGCCACCAGTCATCTGACACCCAGAGCCTGGGCCAATGACTTCGTTTTCCCCATGGAAAATGGCCTCCATTTCTGGCCACTCGCCCTGACCAAGAGGGTGGTGCCCAGCAAGAAATTTGCAAGCTTTGCTGGATTGCTCCAAATCGAAAGCTGCCACTTGTTGTTCTTCTATTTCTCTAGAGTCCCATCATGCTGTTCTCAGATTGCTAAAGTCCATACCTCCTCGGTGTGTTCTTATGGCTGCAGATCTTCACAGCACAGACGCTTTCTTCTGCATGCTGTTCTTTCCCAGTTCAGGGCTCCTTCAAGGCTCTCCCTGAATGGCTAAGCCGCCCCCTTTTATCCCAGTTCTCTTCAATGCTCACAGCTGCAGCCCATCAAGGACAACCAGGACCTGTGGGACAGATATTCAAATAGAATCCATTTCCTCTACTCTAGCCAGTAAGTACTACCCTACAAGTCCTCAGAACCCCAAAGGCCACCTTTCATCTGACACCCAGACCCTGGGGAAAGGACTTCTTTTTCCCATGGCAAATGGCCTCCCTTGGCAGCCACTCACCCTGGCAGAAAGTGGGAGCCTAGCTAGAATGATGCAATCGTTGCTGGATTTTTCCAAAAGAAAAGCTGGCAGCAACTAGGGCCCTGGAAGTACTTAGAGCCTCAAACGCCACCTTGAACATATTCCTGAGACCCTGGGGAAAGGACTTCGTTTTTCCCATGGAAAATGGCCTTCATTTCTGGCCACTCTGCCTGGCAGGCAGGGCAGTGCCAAGCCAGGAATCTACAAACTCTGCTGGATCCTTCCAGAACGAAAGCTGCCAGCAACTAGGACCCTGCAAGTCCTTACAGCCCCAGATGCCACCAGTCATCTGACACCCAGAGCCTGGGCCAATGACTTCGTTTTCCCCATGGAAAATGGCCTCCATTTCTGGCCACTCGCCCTGACCAAGAGGGTGGTGCCCAGCAAGAAATTTGCAAGTTTTGCTGGATTGCTCCAAATCGAAAGCTACCACTTGTTGTTGTTCTATTTCTCTAGAGTCCCATCATGCTGTTCTCAGATTGCTAAAGTCCATACCTCCTCGGTGTGTTCTTATGGCTGCAGATCTTCACAGCACAGACGCTTTCTTCTGCATGCTGTTCTTTCCCAGTTCAGGGCTCCTTCAAGGCTCTCCCTGAATGGCTACGCCGCCCCCTTTTATCCCAGTTCTCTTCAATGCTCACAGCTGCAGCCCATCAAGGACAACCAGGACCTGTGGGGCAAAGCCTCTAGACAGATATTCAAATAGAATCCATTTCCTCTACTCTAGCCAGTAAGTACTACCCTACAAGTCCTCAGAACCCCAAAGGCCACCTTTCATCTGACACCCAGACCCTGGGGAAAGGACTTCTTTTTCCCATGGCAAATGGCCTCCCTTGGCAGCCACTCACCCTGGCAGAAAGTGGGAGCCTAGCTAGAATGATGCAATCGTTGCTGGATTTTTCCAAAAGAAAAGCTGGCAGCAACTAGGGCCCTGGAAGTACTTAGAGCCTCAAACGCCACCTTGAACATATTACTGAGACCCTGGGGAAAGGACTTCGTTTTTCCCATGGAAAATGGCCTTCATTTGTGGCCACTTGGCCTGGCAGGCAGGGCAGTGCCAAGCCAGGAATCTACAAACTCTGCTGGATCCTTCCAGAACGAAAGCTGCCAGCAACTAGGACCCTGCAAGTCCTTAGAGCCCCAGATGCCACCAGTCATCTGACACCCAGAGCCTGGGCCAATGACTTCGTTTTCCCCATGGAAAATGGCCTCCATTTCTGGCCACTCGCCCTGACCAAGAGGGTGGTGCCCAGCAAGAAATTTGCAAGCTTTGCTGGATTGCTCCAAATCTAAAGCTACCACTTGTTGTTGTTCTATTTCTCTAGAGTCCCATCATGCTGTTCTCAGATTGCTAAAGTCCATACCTCCTCGGTGTGTTCTTATGGCTGCAGATCTTCACAGCACAGACGCTTTCTTCTGCATGCTGTTCTTTCCCAGTTCAGGGCTCCTTCAAGGCTCTCCCTGAATGGCTACGCCGCCCCCTTTTATCCCAGTTCTCTTCAATGCTCACAGCTGCAGCCCATCAAGGACAACCAGGACCTGTGGGGCAAAGCCTCTAGACAGATATTCAAATAGAATCCATTTCCTCTACTCTAGCCAGTAAGTACTACCCTACAAGTCCTCAGAACCCCAAAGGCCACCTTTCATCTGACACCCAGACCCTGGGGAAAGGACTTCTTTTTCCCATGGCAAATGGCCTCCCTTGGCAGCCACTCACCCTGGCAGAAAGTGGGAGCCTAGCTAGAATGATGCAATCGTTGCTGGATTTTTCCAAAAGAAAAGCTGGCAGCAACTAGGGCCCTGGAAGTACTTAGAGCCTCAAACGCCACCTTGAACATATTACTGAGACCCTGGGGAAAGGACTTCGTTTTTCCCATGGAAAATGGCCTTCATTTGTGGCCACTTGGCCTGGCAGGCAGGGCAGTGCCAAGCCAGGAATCTACAAACTCTGCTGGATCCTTCCAGAACGAAAGCTGCCAGCAACTAGGACCCTGCAAGTCCTTAGAGCCCCAGATGCCACCTGTCATCTGACACCCAGAGCCTGGGCCAATGACTTCGTTTTCCCCATGGAAAATGGCCTCCATTTCTGGCCACTCGCCCTGACCAAGAGGGTGGTGCCCAGCAAGAAATTTGCAAGCTTTGCTGGATTGCTCCAAATCTAAAGCTGCCACTTGTTGTTGTTCTATTTCTCTAGAGTCCCATCATGCTGTTCTCAGATTGCTAAAGTCCATACCTCCTCGGTGTGTTCTTATGGCTGCAGATCTTCACAGCACAGACGCTTTCTTCTGCATGCTGTTCTTTCCCAGTTCAGGGCTCCTTCAAGGCTCTCCCTGAATGGCTACGCCGCCCCCTTTTATCCCAGTTCTCTTCAATGCTCACAGCTGCAGCCCATCAAGGACAACCAGGACCTGTGGGGCAAAGCCTCTAGACAGATATTCAAATAGAATCCATTTCCTCTACTCTAGCCAGTAAGTACTACCCTACAAGTCCTCAGAACCCCAAAGGCCACCTTTCATCTGACACCCAGACCCTGGGGAAAGGACTTCTTTTTCCCATGGCAAATGGCCTCCCTTGGCAGCCACTCACCCTGGCAGAAAGTGGGAGCCTAGCTAGAATGATGCAATCGTTGCTGGATTTTTCCAAAAGAAAAGCTGGCAGCAACTAGGGCCCTGGAAGTACTTAGAGCCTCAAACGCCACCTTGAACATATTCCTGAGACCCTGGGGAAAGGACTTCGTTTTTCCCATGGAAAATGGCCTTCATTTCTGGCCACTCTGCCTGGCAGGCAGGGCAGTGCCAAGCCAGGAATCTACAAACTCTGCTGGATCCTTCCAGAACGAAAGCTGCCAGCAACTAGGACCCTGCAAGTCCTTACAGCCCCAGATGCCACCAGTCATCTGACACCCAGAGCCTGGGCCAATGACTTCGTTTTCCCCATGGAAAATGGCCTCCATTTCTGGCCACTCGCCCTGACCAAGAGGGTGGTGCCCAGCAAGAAATTTGCAAGCTTTGCTGGATTGCTCCAAATCGAAACCTGCCACTTGTTGTTCTTCTATTTCTCTAGAGTCCCATCATGCTGTTCTCAGATTGCTAAAGTCCATACCTCCTCGGTGTGTTCTTATGGCTGCAGATCTTCACAGCACAGACGCTTTCTTCTGCATGCTGTTCTTTCCCAGTTCAGGGCTCCTTCAAGGCTCTCCCTGAATGGCTACGCCGCCCCCTTTTATCCCAGTTCTCTTCAATGCTCACAGCTGCAGCCCATCAAGGACAACCAGGACCTGTGGGGCAAAGCCTCTAGACAGATATTCAAATAGAATCCATTTCCTCTACTCTAGCCAGTAAGTACTACCCTACAAGTCCTCAGAACCCCAAAGGCCACCTTTCATCTGACACCCAGACCCTGGGGAAAGGACTTCTTTTTCCCATGGCAAATGGCCTCCCTTGGCAGCCACTCACCCTGGCAGAAAGTGGGAGCCTAGCTAGAATGATGCAATCGTTGCTGGATTTTTCCAAAAGAAAAGCTGCCAGCAACTAGGGCCCTGGAAGTACTTAGAGCCTCAAACGCCACCTTGAACATATTCCTGAGACCCTGGGGAAAGGACTTCGTTTTTCCCATGGGAAATGGCCTTCATTTGTGGCCACTTGGCCTGGCAGGCAGGGCAGTGCCAAGCCAGGAATCTACAAACTCTGCTGGATCCTTCCAGAACGAAAGCTGCCAGCAACTAGGACCCTGCAAGTCCTTACAGCCCCAGATGCCACCAGTCATCTGACACCCAGAGCCTGGGCCAATGACTTCGTTTTCCCCATGGAAAATGGCCTCCATTTCTGGCCACTCGCCCTGACCAAGAGGGTGGTGCCCAGCAAGAAATTTGCAAGCTTTGCTGGATTGCTCCAAATCTAAAGCTACCACTTGTTGTTCTTCTATTTCTCTAGAGTCCCATCATGCTGTTCTCAGATTGCTAAAGTCCATACCTCCTCGGTGTGTTCTTATGGCTGCAGATCTTCACAGCACAGACGCTTTCTTCTGCATGCTGTTCTTTCCCAGTTCAGGGCTCCTTCAAGGCTCTCCCTGAATGGCTACGCCGCCCCCTTTTATCCCAGTTCTCTTCAATGCTCACAGCTGCAGCCCATCAAGGACAACCAGGACCTGTGGGACAGATATTCAAATAGAATCCATTTCCTCTACTCTAGCCAGTAAGTACTACCCTACAAGTCCTCAGAACCCCAAAGGCCACCTTTCATCTGACACCCAGACCCTGGGGAAAGGACTTCTTTTTCCCATGGCAAATGGCCTCCCTTGGCAGCCACTCACCCTGGCAGAAAGTGGGAGCCTAGCTAGAATGATGCAATCGTTGCTGGATTTTTCCAAAAGAAAAGCTGGCAGCAACTAGGGCCCTGGAAGTACTTAGAGCCTCAAACGCCACCTTGAACATATTCCTGAGACCCTGGGGAAAGGACTTCGTTTTTCCCATGGAAAATGGCCTTCATTTGTGGCCACTTGGCCTGGCAGGCAGGGCAGTGCCAAGCCAGGAATCTACAAACTCTGCTGGATCCTTCCAGAACGAAAGCTGCCAGCAACTAGGACCCTGCAAGTCCTTACAGCCCCAGATGCCACCAGTCATCTGACACCCAGAGCCTGGGCCAATGACTTCGTTTTCCCCATGGAAAATTGCCTCCATTTCTGGCCACTCGCCCTGACCAAGAGGGTGGTGCCCAGCAAGAAATTTGCAAGCTTTGCTGGATTGCTCCAAATCGAAAGCTGCCACTTGTTGTTGTTCTATTTCTCTAGAGTCCCATCATGCTGTTCTCAGATTGCTAAAGTCCATACCTCCTCGGTGTGTTCTTATGGCTGCAGATCTTCACAGCACAGACGCTTTCTTCTGCATGCTGTTCTTTCCCAGTTCAGGGCTCCTTCAAGGCTCTCCCTGAATGGCTAAGCCGCCCCCTTTTATCCCAGTTCTCTTCAATGCTCACAGCTGCAGCCCATCAAGGACAACCAGGACCTGTGGGGCAAAGCCTCTAGACAGATATTCAAATAGAATCCATTTCCTCTACTCTAGCCAGTAAGTACTACCCTACAAGTCCTCAGAACCCCAAAGGCCACCTTTCATCTGACACCCAGACCCTGGGGAAAGGACTTCTTTTTCCCATGGCAAATGGCCTCCCTTGGCAGCCACTCACCCTGGCAGAAAGTGGGAGCCTAGCTAGAATGATGCAATCGTTGCTGGATTTTTCCAAAAGAAAAGCTGGCAGCAACTAGGGCCCTGGAAGTACTTAGAGCCTCAAACGCCACCTTGAACATATTCCTGAGACCCTGGGGAAAGGACTTCGTTTTTCCCATGGAAAATGGCCTTCATTTGTGGCCACTTGGCCTGGCAGGCAGGGCAGTGCCAAGCCAGGAATCTACAAACTCTGCTGGATCCTTCCAGAACGAAAGCTGCCAGCAACTAGGACCCTGCAAGTCCTTAGAGCCCCAGATGCCACCAGTCATCTGACACCCAGAGCCTGGGCCAATGACTTCGTTTTCCCCATGGAAAATGGCCTCCATTTCTGGCCACTCGCCCTGACCAAGAGGGTGGTGCCCAGCAAGAAATTTGCAAGCTTTGCTGGATTGCTCCAAATCTAAAGCTACCACTTGTTGTTGTTCTATTTCTCTAGAGTCCCATCATGCTGTTCTCAGATTGCTAAAGTCCATACCTCCTCGGTGTGTTCTTATGGCTGCAGATCTTCACAGCACAGACGCTTTCTTCTGCATGCTGTTCTTTCCCAGTTCAGGGCTCCTTCAAGGCTCTCCCTGAATGGCTACGCCGCCCCCTTTTATCCCAGTTCTCTTCAATGCTCACAGCTGCAGCCCATCAAGGACAACCAGGACCTGTGGGACAGATATTCAAATAGAATCCATTTCCTCTACTCTAGCCAGTAAGTACTACCCTACAAGTCCTCAGAACCCCAAAGGCCACCTTTCATCTGACACCCAGACCCTGGGGAAAGGACTTCTTTTTCCCATGGCAAATGGCCTCCCTTGGCAGCCACTCACCCTGGCAGAAAGTGGGAGCCTAGCTAGAATGATGCAATCGTTGCTGGATTTTTCCAAAAGAAAAGCTGGCAGCAACTAGGGCCCTGGAAGTACTTAGAGCCTCAAACGCCACCTTGAACATATTACTGAGACCCTGGGGAAAGGACTTCGTTTTTCCCATGGAAAATGGCCTTCATTTGTGGCCACTTGGCCTGGCAGGCAGGGCAGTGCCAAGCCAGGAATCTACAAACTCTGCTGGATCCTTCCAGAACGAAAGCTGCCAGCAACTAGGACCCTGCAAGTCCTTACAGCCCCAGATGCCACCAGTCATCTGACACCCAGAGCCTGGGCCAATGACTTCGTTTTCCCCATGGAAAATGGCCTCCATTTCTGGCCACTCGCCCTGACCAAGAGGGTGGTGCCCAGCAAGAAATTTGCAAGCTTTGCTGGATTGCTCCAAATCTAAAGCTGCCACTTGTTGTTGTTCTATTTCTCTAGAGTCCCATCATGCTGTTCTCAGATTGCTAAAGTCCATACCTCCTCGGTGTGTTCTTATGGCTGCAGATCTTCACAGCACAGACGCTTTCTTCTGCATGCTGTTCTTTCCCAGTTCAGGGCTCCTTCAAGGCTCTCCCTGAATGGCTAAGCCGCCCCCTTTTATCCCAGTTCTCTTCAATGCTCACAGCTGCAGCCCATCAAGGACAACCAGGACCTGTGGGACAGATATTCAAATAGAATCCATTTCCTCTACTCTAGCCAGTAAGTACTACCCTACAAGTCATCAGAACCCCAAAGGCCACCTTTCATCTGACACCCAGACCCTGGGGAAAGGACTTCTTTTTCCCATGGCAAATGGCCTCCCTTGGCAGCCACTCACCCTGGCAGAAAGTGGGAGCCTAGCTAGAATGATGCAATCGTTGCTGGATTTTTCCAAAAGAAAAGCTGCCAGCAACTAGGGCCCTGGAAGTACTTAGAGCCTCAAACGCCACCTTGAACATATTCCTGAGACCCTGGGGAAAGGACTTCGTTTTTCCCATGGGAAATGGCCTTCATTTGTGGCCACTTGGCCTGGCAGGCAGGGCAGTGCCAAGCCAGGAATCTACAAACTGTGCTGGATCCTTCCAGAACGAAAGCTGCCAGCAACTAGGACCCTGCAAGTCCTTACAGCCCCAGATGCCACCAGTCATCTGACACCCAGAGCCTGGGCCAATGACTTCGTTTTCCCCATGGAAAATTGCCTCCATTTCTGGCCACTCGCCCTGACCAAGAGGGTGGTGCCCAGCAAGAAATTTGCAAGCTTTGCTGGATTGCTCCAAATCGAAAGCTACCACTTGTTGTTGTTCTATTTCTCTAGAGTCCCATCATGCTGTTCTCAGATTGCTAAAGTCCATACCTCCTCGGTGTGTTCTTATGGCTGCAGATCTTCACAGCACAGACGCTTTCTTCTGCATGCTGTTCTTTCCCAGTTCAGGGCTCCTTCAAGGCTCTCCCTGAATGGCTACGCCGCCCCCTTTTATCCCAGTTCTCTTCAATGCTCACAGCTGCAGCCCATCAAGGACAACCAGGACCTGTGGGGCAAAGCCTCTAGACAGATATTCAAATAGAATCCATTTCCTCTACTCTAGCCAGTAAGTACTACCCTACAAGTCCTCAGAACCCCAAAGGCCACCTTTCATCTGACACCCAGACCCTGGGGAAAGGACTTCTTTTTCCCATGGCAAATGGCCTCCCTTGGCAGCCACTCACCCTGGCAGAAAGTGGGAGCCTAGCTAGAATGATGCAATCGTTGCTGGATTTTTCCAAAAGAAAAGCTGGCAGCAACTAGGGCCCTGGAAGTACTTAGAGCCTCAAACGCCACCTTGAACATATTCCTGAGACCCTGGGGAAAGGACTTCGTTTTTCCCATGGGAAATGGCCTTCATTTGTGGCCACTTGGCCTGGCAGGCAGGGCAGTGCCAAGCCAGGAATCTACAAACTGTGCTGGATCCTTCCAGAACGAAAGCTGCCAGCAACTAGGACCCTGCAAGTCCTTACAGCCCCAGATGCCACCAGTCATCTGACACCCAGAGCCTGGGCCAATGACTTCGTTTTCCCCATGGAAAATGGCCTCCATTTCTGGCCACTCGCCCTGACCAAGAGGGTGGTGCCCAGCAAGAAATTTGCAAGCTTTGCTGGATTGCTCCAAATCTAAAGCTACCACTTGTTGTTGTTCTATTTCTCTAGAGTCCCATCATGCTGTTCTCAGATTGCTAAAGTCCATACCTCCTCGGTGTGTTCTTATGGCTGCAGATCTTCACAGCACAGACGCTTTCTTCTGCATGCTGTTCTTTCCCAGTTCAGGGCTCCTTCAAGGCTCTCCCTGAATGGCTAAGCCGCCCCCTTTTATCCCAGTTCTCTTCAATGCTCACAGCTGCAGCCCATCAAGGACAACCAGGACCTGTGGGGCAAAGCCTCTAGACAGATATTCAAATAGAATCCATTTCCTCTACTCTAGCCAGTAAGTACTACCCTACAAGTCCTCAGAACCCCAAAGGCCACCTTTCATCTGACACCCAGACCCTGGGGAAAGGACTTCTTTTTCCCATGGCAAATGGCCTCCCTTGGCAGCCACTCACCCTGGCAGAAAGTGGGAGCCTAGCTAGAATGATGCAATCGTTGCTGGATTTTTCCAAAAGAAAAGCTGCCAGCAACTAGGGCCCTGGAAGTACTTAGAGCCTCAAACGCCACCTTGAACATATTCCTGAGACCCTGGGGAAAGGACTTCGTTTTTCCCATGGAAAATGGCCTTCATTTGTGGCCACTTGGCCTGGCAGGCAGGGCAGTGCCAAGCCAGGAATCTACAAACTGTGCTGGATCCTTCCAGAACGAAAGCTGCCAGCAACTAGGACCCTGCAAGTCCTTACAGCCCCAGATGCCACCAGTCATCTGACACCCAGAGCCTGGGCCAATGACTTCGTTTTCCCCATGGAAAATTGCCTCCATTTCTGGCCACTCGCCCTGACCAAGAGGGTGGTGCCCAGCAAGAAATTTGCAAGCTTTGCTGGATTGCTCCAAATCGAAAGCTACCACTTGTTGTTGTTCTATTTCTCTAGAGTCCCATCATGCTGTTCTCAGATTGCTAAAGTCCATACCTCCTCGGTGTGTTCTTATGGCTGCAGATCTTCACAGCACAGACGCTTTCTTCTGCATGCTGTTCTTTCCCAGTTCAGGGCTCCTTCAAGGCTCTCCCTGAATGGCTACGCCGCCCCCTTTTATCCCAGTTCTCTTCAATGCTCACAGCTGCAGCCCATCAAGGACAACCAGGACCTGTGGGACAGATATTCAAATAGAATCCATTTCCTCTACTCTAGCCAGTAAGTACTACCCTACAAGTCCTCAGAACCCCAAAGGCCACCTTTCATCTGACACCCAGACCCTGGGGAAAGGACTTCTTTTTCCCATGGCAAATGGCCTCCCTTGGCAGCCACTCACCCTGGCAGAAAGTGGGAGCCTAGCTAGAATGATGCAATCGTTGCTGGATTTTTCCAAAAGAAAAGCTGGCAGCAACTAGGGCCCTGGAAGTACTTAGAGCCTCAAACGCCACCTTGAACATATTCCTGAGACCCTGGGGAAAGGACTTCGTTTTTCCCATGGGAAATGGCCTTCATTTGTGGCCACTTGGCCTGGCAGGCAGGGCAGTGCCAAGCCAGGAATCTACAAACTCTGCTGGATCCTTCCAGAACGAAAGCTGCCAGCAACTAGGACCCTGCAAGTCCTTACAGCCTCAGATGCCACCAGTCATCTGACACCCAGAGCCTGGGCCAATGACTTCGTTTTCCCCATGGAAAATTGCCTCCATTTCTGGCCACTCGCCCTGACCAAGAGGGTGGTGCCCAGCAAGAAATTTGCAAGCTTTGCTGGATTGCTCCAAATCTAAAGCTGCCACTTGTTGTTGTTCTATTTCTCTAGAGTCCCATCATGCTGTTCTCAGATTGCTAAAGTCCATACCTCCTCGGTGTGTTCTTATGGCTGCAGATCTTCACAGCACAGACGCTTTCTTCTGCATGCTGTTCTTTCCCAGTTCAGGGCTCCTTCAAGGCTCTCCCTGAATGGCTAAGCCGCCCCCTTTTATCCCAGTTCTCTTCAATGCTCACAGCTGCAGCCCATCAAGGACAACCAGGACCTGTGGGGCAAAGCCTCTAGACAGATATTCAAATAGAATCCATTTCCTCTACTCTAGCCAGTAAGTACTACCCTACAAGTCCTCAGAACCCCAAAGGCCACCTTTCATCTGACACCCAGACCCTGGGGAAAGGACTTCTTTTTCCCATGGCAAATGGCCTCCCTTGGCAGCCACTCACCCTGGCAGAAAGTGGGAGCCTAGCTAGAATGATGCAATCGTTGCTGGATTTTTCCAAAAGAAAAGCTGCCAGCAACTAGGGCCCTGGAAGTACTTAGAGCCTCAAACGCCACCTTGAACATATTCCTGAGACCCTGGGGAAAGGACTTCGTTTTTCCCATGGAAAATGGCCTTCATTTGTGGCCACTTGGCCTGGCAGGCAGGGCAGTGCCAAGCCAGGAATCTACAAACTGTGCTGGATCCTTCCAGAACGAAAGCTGCCAGCAACTAGGACCCTGCAAGTCCTTACAGCCCCAGATGCCACCAGTCATCTGACACCCAGAGCCTGGGCCAATGACTTCGTTTTCCCCATGGAAAATTGCCTCCATTTCTGGCCACTCGCCCTGACCAAGAGGGTGGTGCCCAGCAAGAAATTTGCAAGCTTTGCTGGATTGCTCCAAATCGAAAGCTACCACTTGTTGTTGTTCTATTTCTCTAGAGTCCCATCATGCTGTTCTCAGATTGCTAAAGTCCATACCTCCTCGGTGTGTTCTTATGGCTGCAGATCTTCACAGCACAGACGCTTTCTTCTGCATGCTGTTCTTTCCCAGTTCAGGGCTCCTTCAAGGCTCTCCCTGAATGGCTACGCCGCCCCCTTTTATCCCAGTTCTCTTCAATGCTCACAGCTGCAGCCCATCAAGGACAACCAGGACCTGTGGGACAGATATTCAAATAGAATCCATTTCCTCTACTCTAGCCAGTAAGTACTACCCTACAAGTCCTCAGAACCCCAAAGGCCACCTTTCATCTGACACCCAGACCCTGGGGAAAGGACTTCTTTTTCCCATGGCAAATGGCCTCCCTTGGCAGCCACTCACCCTGGCAGAAAGTGGGAGCCTAGCTAGAATGATGCAATCGTTGCTGGATTTTTCCAAAAGAAAAGCTGGCAGCAACTAGGGCCCTGGAAGTACTTAGAGCCTCAAACGCCACCTTGAACATATTCCTGAGACCCTGGGGAAAGGACTTCGTTTTTCCCATGGGAAATGGCCTTCATTTGTGGCCACTTGGCCTGGCAGGCAGGGCAGTGCCAAGCCAGGAATCTACAAACTCTGCTGGATCCTTCCAGAACGAAAGCTGCCAGCAACTAGGACCCTGCAAGTCCTTAGAGCCCCAGATGCCACCAGTCATCTGACACCCAGAGCCTGGGCCAATGACTTCGTTTTCCCCATGGAAAATGGCCTCCATTTCTGGCCACTCGCCCTGACCAAGAGGGTGGTGCCCAGCAAGAAATTTGCAAGCTTTGCTGGATTGCTCCAAATCTAAAGCTGCCACTTGTTGTTGTTCTATTTCTCTAGAGTCCCATCATGCTGTTCTCAGATTGCTAAAGTCCATACCTCCTCGGTGTGTTCTTATGGCTGCAGATCTTCACAGCACAGACGCTTTCTTCTGCATGCTGTTCTTTCCCAGTTCAGGGCTCCTTCAAGGCTCTCCCTGAATGGCTAAGCCGCCCCCTTTTATCCCAGTTCTCTTCAATGCTCACAGCTGCAGCCCATCAAGGACAACCAGGACCTGTGGGGCAAAGCCTCTAGACAGATATTCAAATAGAATCCATTTCCTCTACTCTAGCCAGTAAGTACTACCCTACAAGTCCTCAGAACCCCAAAGGCCACCTTTCATCTGACACCCAGACCCTGGGGAAAGGACTTCTTTTTCCCATGGCAAATGGCCTCCCTTGGCAGCCACTCACCCTGGCAGAAAGTGGGAGCCTAGCTAGAATGATGCAATCGTTGCTGGATTTTTCCAAAAGAAAAGCTGCCAGCAACTAGGGCCCTGGAAGTACTTAGAGCCTCAAACGCCACCTTGAACATATTCCTGAGACCCTGGGGAAAGGACTTCGTTTTTCCCATGGAAAATGGCCTTCATTTGTGGCCACTTGGCCTGGCAGGCAGGGCAGTGCCAAGCCAGGAATCTACAAACTGTGCTGGATCCTTCCAGAACGAAAGCTGCCAGCAACTAGGACCCTGCAAGTCCTTACAGCCCCAGATGCCACCAGTCATCTGACACCCAGAGCCTGGGCCAATGACTTCGTTTTCCCCATGGAAAATTGCCTCCATTTCTGGCCACTCGCCCTGACCAAGAGGGTGGTGCCCAGCAAGAAATTTGCAAGCTTTGCT
Organism: Agelaius phoeniceus; assembly: GCF_051311805.1. Classification (NCBI taxonomy): domain Eukaryota; kingdom Metazoa; phylum Chordata; class Aves; order Passeriformes; family Icteridae; genus Agelaius; species Agelaius phoeniceus. The sequence continues at coordinate 92,092 of NC_135287.1, forward strand.
GGATTGCTCCAAATCGAAAGCTACCACTTGTTGTTGTTCTATTTCTCTAGAGTCCCATCATGCTGTTCTCAGATTGCTAAAGTCCATACCTCCTCGGTGTGTTCTTATGGCTGCAGATCTTCACAGCACAGACGCTTTCTTCTGCATGCTGTTCTTTCCCAGTTCAGGGCTCCTTCAAGGCTCTCCCTGAATGGCTACGCCGCCCCCTTTTATCCCAGTTCTCTTCAATGCTCACAGCTGCAGCCCATCAAGGACAACCAGGACCTGTGGGGCAAAGCCTCTAGACAGATATTCAAATAGAATCCATTTCCTCTACTCTAGCCAGTAAGTACTACCCTACAAGTCCTCAGAACCCCAAAGGCCACCTTTCATCTGACACCCAGACCCTGGGGAAAGGACTTCTTTTTCCCATGGCAAATGGCCTCCCTTGGCAGCCACTCACCCTGGCAGAAAGTGGGAGCCTAGCTAGAATGATGCAATCGTTGCTGGATTTTTCCAAAAGAAAAGCTGGCAGCAACTAGGGCCCTGGAAGTACTTAGAGCCTCAAACGCCACCTTGAACATATTCCTGAGACCCTGGGGAAAGGACTTCGTTTTTCCCATGGGAAATGGCCTTCATTTGTGGCCACTTGGCCTGGCAGGCAGGGCAGTGCCAAGCCAGGAATCTACAAACTGTGCTGGATCCTTCCAGAACGAAAGCTGCCAGCAACTAGGACCCTGCAAGTCCTTACAGCCCCAGATGCCACCAGTCATCTGACACCCAGAGCCTGGGCCAATGACTTCGTTTTCCCCATGGAAAATGGCCTCCATTTCTGGCCACTCGCCCTGACCAAGAGGGTGGTGCCCAGCAAGAAATTTGCAAGCTTTGCTGGATTGCTCCAAATCTAAAGCTACCACTTGTTGTTGTTCTATTTCTCTAGAGTCCCATCATGCTGTTCTCAGATTGCTAAAGTCCATACCTCCTCGGTGTGTTCTTATGGCTGCAGATCTTCACAGCACAGACGCTTTCTTCTGCATGCTGTTCTTTCCCAGTTCAGGGCTCCTTCAAGGCTCTCCCTGAATGGCTAAGCCGCCCCCTTTTATCCCAGTTCTCTTCAATGCTCACAGCTGCAGCCCATCAAGGACAACCAGGACCTGTGGGGCAAAGCCTCTAGACAGATATTCAAATAGAATCCATTTCCTCTACTCTAGCCAGTAAGTACTACCCTACAAGTCCTCAGAACCCCAAAGGCCACCTTTCATCTGACACCCAGACCCTGGGGAAAGGACTTCTTTTTCCCATGGCAAATGGCCTCCCTTGGCAGCCACTCACCCTGGCAGAAAGTGGGAGCCTAGCTAGAATGATGCAATCGTTGCTGGATTTTTCCAAAAGAAAAGCTGCCAGCAACTAGGGCCCTGGAAGTACTTAGAGCCTCAAACGCCACCTTGAACATATTCCTGAGACCCTGGGGAAAGGACTTCGTTTTTCCCATGGAAAATGGCCTTCATTTGTGGCCACTTGGCCTGGCAGGCAGGGCAGTGCCAAGCCAGGAATCTACAAACTGTGCTGGATCCTTCCAGAACGAAAGCTGCCAGCAACTAGGACCCTGCAAGTCCTTACAGCCCCAGATGCCACCAGTCATCTGACACCCAGAGCCTGGGCCAATGACTTCGTTTTCCCCATGGAAAATTGCCTCCATTTCTGGCCACTCGCCCTGACCAAGAGGGTGGTGCCCAGCAAGAAATTTGCAAGCTTTGCTGGATTGCTCCAAATCTAAAGCTACCACTTGTTGTTGTTCTATTTCTCTAGAGTCCCATCATGCTGTTCTCAGATTGCTAAAGTCCATACCTCCTCGGTGTGTTCTTATGGCTGCAGATCTTCACAGCACAGACGCTTTCTTCTGCATGCTGTTCTTTCCCAGTTCAGGGCTCCTTCAAGGCTCTCCCTGAATGGCTACGCCGCCCCCTTTTATCCCAGTTCTCTTCAATGCTCACAGCTGCAGCCCATCAAGGACAACCAGGACCTGTGGGACAGATATTCAAATAGAATCCATTTCCTCTACTCTAGCCAGTAAGTACTACCCTACAAGTCCTCAGAACCCCAAAGGCCACCTTTCATCTGACACCCAGACCCTGGGGAAAGGACTTCTTTTTCCCATGGCAAATGGCCTCCCTTGGCAGCCACTCACCCTGGCAGAAAGTGGGAGCCTAGCTAGAATGATGCAATCGTTGCTGGATTTTTCCAAAAGAAAAGCTGGCAGCAACTAGGGCCCTGGAAGTACTTAGAGCCTCAAACGCCACCTTGAACATATTCCTGAGACCCTGGGGAAAGGACTTCGTTTTTCCCATGGGAAATGGCCTTCATTTGTGGCCACTTGGCCTGGCAGGCAGGGCAGTGCCAAGCCAGGAATCTACAAACTCTGCTGGATCCTTCCAGAACGAAAGCTGCCAGCAACTAGGACCCTGCAAGTCCTTACAGCCTCAGATGCCACCAGTCATCTGACACCCAGAGCCTGGGCCAATGACTTCGTTTTCCCCATGGAAAATTGCCTCCATTTCTGGCCACTCGCCCTGACCAAGAGGGTGGTGCCCAGCAAGAAATTTGCAAGCTTTGCTGGATTGCTCCAAATCTAAAGCTGCCACTTGTTGTTGTTCTATTTCTCTAGAGTCCCATCATGCTGTTCTCAGATTGCTAAAGTCCATACCTCCTCGGTGTGTTCTTATGGCTGCAGATCTTCACAGCACAGACGCTTTCTTCTGCATGCTGTTCTTTCCCAGTTCAGGGCTCCTTCAAGGCTCTCCCTGAATGGCTAAGCCGCCCCCTTTTATCCCAGTTCTCTTCAATGCTCACAGCTGCAGCCCATCAAGGACAACCAGGACCTGTGGGGCAAAGCCTCTAGACAGATATTCAAATAGAATCCATTTCCTCTACTCTAGCCAGTAAGTACTACCCTACAAGTCCTCAGAACCCCAAAGGCCACCTTTCATCTGACACCCAGACCCTGGGGAAAGGACTTCTTTTTCCCATGGCAAATGGCCTCCCTTGGCAGCCACTCACCCTGGCAGAAAGTGGGAGCCTAGCTAGAATGATGCAATCGTTGCTGGATTTTTCCAAAAGAAAAGCTGCCAGCAACTAGGGCCCTGGAAGTACTTAGAGCCTCAAACGCCACCTTGAACATATTCCTGAGACCCTGGGGAAAGGACTTCGTTTTTCCCATGGAAAATGGCCTTCATTTGTGGCCACTTGGCCTGGCAGGCAGGGCAGTGCCAAGCCAGGAATCTACAAACTCTGCTGGATCCTTCCAGAACGAAAGCTGCCAGCAACTAGGACCCTGCAAGTCCTTACAGCCCCAGATGCCACCAGTCATCTGACACCCAGAGCCTGGGCCAATGACTTCGTTTTCCCCATGGAAAATTGCCTCCATTTCTGGCCACTCGCCCTGACCAAGAGGGTGGTGCCCAGCAAGAAATTTGCAAGCTTTGCTGGATTGCTCCAAATCGAAAGCTACCACTTGTTGTTGTTCTATTTCTCTAGAGTCCCATCATGCTGTTCTCAGATTGCTAAAGTCCATACCTCCTCGGTGTGTTCTTATGGCTGCAGATCTTCACAGCACAGACGCTTTCTTCTGCATGCTGTTCTTTCCCAGTTCAGGGCTCCTTCAAGGCTCTCCCTGAATGGCTACGCCGCCCCCTTTTATCCCAGTTCTCTTCAATGCTCACAGCTGCAGCCCATCAAGGACAACCAGGACCTGTGGGACAGATATTCAAATAGAATCCATTTCCTCTACTCTAGCCAGTAAGTACTACCCTACAAGTCCTCAGAACCCCAAAGGCCACCTTTCATCTGACACCCAGACCCTGGGGAAAGGACTTCTTTTTCCCATGGCAAATGGCCTCCCTTGGCAGCCACTCACCCTGGCAGAAAGTGGGAGCCTAGCTAGAATGATGCAATCGTTGCTGGATTTTTCCAAAAGAAAAGCTGGCAGCAACTAGGGCCCTGGAAGTACTTAGAGCCTCAAACGCCACCTTGAACATATTCCTGAGACCCTGGGGAAAGGACTTCGTTTTTCCCATGGGAAATGGCCTTCATTTGTGGCCACTTGGCCTGGCAGGCAGGGCAGTGCCAAGCCAGGAATCTACAAACTCTGCTGGATCCTTCCAGAACGAAAGCTGCCAGCAACTAGGACCCTGCAAGTCCTTACAGCCCCAGATGCCACCAGTCATCTGACACCCAGAGCCTGGGCCAATGACTTCGTTTTCCCCATGGAAAATGGCCTCCATTTCTGGCCACTCGCCCTGACCAAGAGGGTGGTGCCCAGCAAGAAATTTGCAAGCTTTGCTGGATTGCTCCAAATCTAAAGCTGCCACTTGTTGTTGTTCTATTTCTCTAGAGTCCCATCATGCTGTTCTCAGATTGCTAAAGTCCATACCTCCTCGGTGTGTTCTTATGGCTGCAGATCTTCACAGCACAGACGCTTTCTTCTGCATGCTGTTCTTTCCCAGTTCAGGGCTCCTTCAAGGCTCTCCCTGAATGGCTAAGCCGCCCCCTTTTATCCCAGTTCTCTTCAATGCTCACAGCTGCAGCCCATCAAGGACAACCAGGACCTGTGGGGCAAAGCCTCTAGACAGATATTCAAATAGAATCCATTTCCTCTACTCTAGCCAGTAAGTACTACCCTACAAGTCCTCAGAACCCCAAAGGCCACCTTTCATCTGACACCCAGACCCTGGGGAAAGGACTTCTTTTTCCCATGGCAAATGGCCTCCCTTGGCAGCCACTCACCCTGGCAGAAAGTGGGAGCCTAGCTAGAATGATGCAATCGTTGCTGGATTTTTCCAAAAGAAAAGCTGCCAGCAACTAGGGCCCTGGAAGTACTTAGAGCCTCAAACGCCACCTTGAACATATTCCTGAGACCCTGGGGAAAGGACTTCGTTTTTCCCATGGAAAATGGCCTTCATTTGTGGCCACTTGGCCTGGCAGGCAGGGCAGTGCCAAGCCAGGAATCTACAAACTGTGCTGGATCCTTCCAGAACGAAAGCTGCCAGCAACTAGGACCCTGCAAGTCCTTACAGCCCCAGATGCCACCAGTCATCTGACACCCAGAGCCTGGGCCAATGACTTCGTTTTCCCCATGGAAAATTGCCTCCATTTCTGGCCACTCGCCCTGACCAAGAGGGTGGTGCCCAGCAAGAAATTTGCAAGCTTTGCTGGATTGCTCCAAATCGAAAGCTACCACTTGTTGTTGTTCTATTTCTCTAGAGTCCCATCATGCTGTTCTCAGATTGCTAAAGTCCATACCTCCTCGGTGTGTTCTTATGGCTGCAGATCTTCACAGCACAGACGCTTTCTTCTGCATGCTGTTCTTTCCCAGTTCAGGGCTCCTTCAAGGCTCTCCCTGAATGGCTACGCCGCCCCCTTTTATCCCAGTTCTCTTCAATGCTCACAGCTGCAGCCCATCAAGGACAACCAGGACCTGTGGGACAGATATTCAAATAGAATCCATTTCCTCTACTCTAGCCAGTAAGTACTACCCTACAAGTCCTCAGAACCCCAAAGGCCACCTTTCATCTGACACCCAGACCCTGGGGAAAGGACTTCTTTTTCCCATGGCAAATGGCCTCCCTTGGCAGCCACTCACCCTGGCAGAAAGTGGGAGCCTAGCTAGAATGATGCAATCGTTGCTGGATTTTTCCAAAAGAAAAGCTGGCAGCAACTAGGGCCCTGGAAGTACTTAGAGCCTCAAACGCCACCTTGAACATATTCCTGAGACCCTGGGGAAAGGACTTCGTTTTTCCCATGGGAAATGGCCTTCATTTGTGGCCACTTGGCCTGGCAGGCAGGGCAGTGCCAAGCCAGGAATCTACAAACTCTGCTGGATCCTTCCAGAACGAAAGCTGCCAGCAACTAGGACCCTGCAAGTCCTTACAGCCCCAGATGCCACCAGTCATCTGACACCCAGAGCCTGGGCCAATGACTTCGTTTTCCCCATGGAAAATTGCCTCCATTTCTGGCCACTCGCCCTGACCAAGAGGGTGGTGCCCAGCAAGAAATTTGCAAGCTTTGCTGGATTGCTCCAAATCGAAAGCTACCACTTGTTGTTGTTCTATTTCTCTAGAGTCCCATCATGCTGTTCTCAGATTGCTAAAGTCCATACCTCCTCGGTGTGTTCTTATGGCTGCAGATCTTCACAGCACAGACGCTTTCTTCTGCATGCTGTTCTTTCCCAGTTCAGGGCTCCTTCAAGGCTCTCCCTGAATGGCTACGCCGCCCCCTTTTATCCCAGTTCTCTTCAATGCTCACAGCTGCAGCCCATCAAGGACAACCAGGACCTGTGGGGCAAAGCCTCTAGACAGATATTCAAATAGAATCCATTTCCTCTACTCTAGCCAGTAAGTACTACCCTACAAGTCCTCAGAACCCCAAAGGCCACCTTTCATCTGACACCCAGACCCTGGGGAAAGGACTTCTTTTTCCCATGGCAAATGGCCTCCCTTGGCAGCCACTCACCCTGGCAGAAAGTGGGAGCCTAGCTAGAATGATGCAATCGTTGCTGGATTTTTCCAAAAGAAAAGCTGGCAGCAACTAGGGCCCTGGAAGTACTTAGAGCCTCAAACGCCACCTTGAACATATTCCTGAGACCCTGGGGAAAGGACTTCGTTTTTCCCATGGGAAATGGCCTTCATTTGTGGCCACTCTGCCTGGCAGGCAGGGCAGTGCCAAGCCAGGAATCTACAAACTGTGCTGGATCCTTCCAGAACGAAAGCTGCCAGCAACTAGGACCCTGCAAGTCCTTACAGCCCCAGATGCCACCAGTCATCTGACACCCAGAGCCTGGGCCAATGACTTCGTTTTCCCCATGGAAAATGGCCTCCATTTCTGGCCACTCGCCCTGACCAAGAGGGTGGTGCCCAGCAAGAAATTTGCAAGCTTTGCTGGATTGCTCCAAATCTAAAGCTACCACTTGTTGTTGTTCTATTTCTCTAGAGTCCCATCATGCTGTTCTCAGATTGCTAAAGTCCATACCTCCTCGGTGTGTTCTTATGGCTGCAGATCTTCACAGCACAGACGCTTTCTTCTGCATGCTGTTCTTTCCCAGTTCAGGGCTCCTTCAAGGCTCTCCCTGAATGGCTAAGCCGCCCCCTTTTATCCCAGTTCTCTTCAATGCTCACAGCTGCAGCCCATCAAGGACAACCAGGACCTGTGGGACAGATATTCAAATAGAATCCATTTCCTCTACTCTAGCCAGTAAGTACTACCCTACAAGTCCTCAGAACCCCAAAGGCCACCTTTCATCTGACACCCAGACCCTGGGGAAAGGACTTCTTTTTCCCATGGCAAATGGCCTCCCTTGGCAGCCACTCACCCTGGCAGAAAGTGGGAGCCTAGCTAGAATGATGCAATCGTTGCTGGATTTTTCCAAAAGAAAAGCTGGCAGCAACTAGGGCCCTGGAAGTACTTAGAGCCTCAAACGCCACCTTGAACATATTCCTGAGACCCTGGGGAAAGGACTTCGTTTTTCCCATGGAAAATGGCCTTCATTTGTGGCCACTCGGCCTGGCAGGCAGGGCAGTGCCAAGCCAGGAATCTACAAACTGTGCTGGATCCTTCCAGAACGAAAGCTGCCAGCAACTAGGACCCTGCAAGTCCTTAGAGCCCCAGATGCCACCAGTCATCTGACACCCAGAGCCTGGGCCAATGACTTCGTTTTCCCCATGGAAAATGGCCTCCATTTCTGGCCACTCGCCCTGACCAAGAGGGTGGTGCCCAGCAAGAAATTTGCAAGCTTTGCTGGATTGCTCCAAATCTAAAGCTACCACTTGTTGTTGTTCTATTTCTCTAGAGTCCCATCATGCTGTTCTCAGATTGCTAAAGTCCATACCTCCTCGGTGTGTTCTTATGGCTGCAGATCTTCACAGCACAGACGCTTTCTTCTGCATGCTGTTCTTTCCCAGTTCAGGGCTCCTTCAAGGCTCTCCCTGAATGGCTACGCCGCCCCCTTTTATCCCAGTTCTCTTCAATGCTCACAGCTGCAGCCCATCAAGGACAACCAGGACCTGTGGGGCAAAGCCTCTAGACAGATATTCAAATAGAATCCATTTCCTCTACTCTAGCCAGTAAGTACTACCCTACAAGTCCTCAGAACCCCAAAGGCCACCTTTCATCTGACACCCAGACCCTGGGGAAAGGACTTCTTTTTCCCATGGCAAATGGCCTCCCTTGGCAGCCACTCACCCTGGCAGAAAGTGGGAGCCTAGCTAGAATGATGCAATCGTTGCTGGATTTTTCCAAAAGAAAAGCTGGCAGCAACTAGGGCCCTGGAAGTACTTAGAGCCTCAAACGCCACCTTGAACATATTACTGAGACCCTGGGGAAAGGACTTCGTTTTTCCCATGGAAAATGGCCTTCATTTGTGGCCACTTGGCCTGGCAGGCAGGGCAGTGCCAAGCCAGGAATCTACAAACTGTGCTGGATCCTTCCAGAACGAAAGCTGCCAGCAACTAGGACCCTGCAAGTCCTTAGAGCCCCAGATGCCACCTGTCATCTGACACCCAGAGCCTGGGCCAATGACTTCGTTTTCCCCATGGAAAATGGCCTCCATTTCTGGCCACTCGCCCTGACCAAGAGGGTGGTGCCCAGCAAGAAATTTGCAAGCTTTGCTGGATTGCTCCAAATCTAAAGCTGCCACTTGTTGTTGTTCTATTTCTCTAGAGTCCCATCATGCTGTTCTCAGATTGCTAAAGTCCATACCTCCTCGGTGTGTTCTTATGGCTGCAGATCTTCACAGCACAGACGCTTTCTTCTGCATGCTGTTCTTTCCCAGTTCAGGGCTCCTTCAAGGCTCTCCCTGAATGGCTACGCCGCCCCCTTTTATCCCAGTTCTCTTCAATGCTCACAGCTGCAGCCCATCAAGGACAACCAGGACCTGTGGGGCAAAGCCTCTAGACAGATATTCAAATAGAATCCATTTCCTCTACTCTAGCCAGTAAGTACTACCCTACAAGTCCTCAGAACCCCAAAGGCCACCTTTCATCTGACACCCAGACCCTGGGGAAAGGACTTCTTTTTCCCATGGCAAATGGCCTCCCTTGGCAGCCACTCACCCTGGCAGAAAGTGGGAGCCTAGCTAGAATGATGCAATCGTTGCTGGATTTTTCCAAAAGAAAAGCTGGCAGCAACTAGGGCCCTGGAAGTACTTAGAGCCTCAAACGCCACCTTGAACATATTCCTGAGACCCTGGGGAAAGGACTTCGTTTTTCCCATGGAAAATGGCCTTCATTTGTGGCCACTCTGCCTGGCAGGCAGGGCAGTGCCAAGCCAGGAATCTACAAACTCTGCTGGATCCTTCCAGAACGAAAGCTGCCAGCAACTAGGACCCTGCAAGTCCTTAGAGCCCCAGATGCCACCAGTCATCTGACACCCAGAGCCTGGGCCAATGACTTCGTTTTCCCCATGGAAAATGGCCTCCATTTCTGGCCACTCGCCCTGACCAAGAGGGTGGTGCCCAGCAAGAAATTTGCAAGCTTTGCTGGATTGCTCCAAATCAAAACCTGCCACTTGTTGTTCTTCTATTTCTCTAGAGTCCCATCATGCTGTTCTCAGATTGCTAAAGTCCATACCTCCTCGGTGTGTTCTTATGGCTGCAGATCTTGACAGCACAGACGCTTTCTTCTGCATGCTGTTCTTTCCCAGTTCAGGGCTCCTTCAAGGCTCTCCCTGAATGGCTACGCCGCCCCCTTTTATCCCAGTTCTCTTCAATGCTCACAGCTGCAGCCCATCAAGGACAACCAGGACCTGTGGGGCAAAGCCTCTAGACAGATATTCAAATAGAATCCATTTCCTCTACTCTAGCCAGTAAGTACTACCCTACAAGTCCTCAGAACCCCAAAGGCCACCTTTCATCTGACACCCAGACCCTGGGGAAAGGACTTCTTTTTCCCATGGCAAATGGCCTCCCTTGGCAGCCACTCACCCTGGCAGAAAGTGGGAGCCTAGCTAGAATGATGCAATCGTTGCTGGATTTTTCCAAAAGAAAAGCTGGCAGCAACTAGGGCCCTGGAAGTACTTAGAGCCTCAAACGCCACCTTGAACATATTCCTGAGACCCTGGGGAAAGGACTTCGTTTTTCCCATGGAAAATGGCCTTCATTTGTGGCCACTTGGCCTGGCAGGCAGGGCAGTGCCAAGCCAGGAATCTACAAACTGTGCTGGATCCTTCCAGAACGAAAGCTGCCAGCAACTAGGACCCTGCAAGTCCTTAGAGCCCCAGATGCCACCAGTCATCTGACACCCAGAGCCTGGGCCAATGACTTCGTTTTCCCCATGGAAAATGGCCTCCATTTCTGGCCACTCGCCCTGACCAAGAGGGTGGTGCCCAGCAAGAAATTTGCAAGCTTTGCTGGATTGCTCCAAATCGAAAGCTGCCACTTGTTGTTGTTCTATTTCTCTAGAGTCCCATCATGCTGTTCTCAGATTGCTAAAGTCCATACCTCCTCGGTGTGTTCTTATGGCTGCAGATCTTCACAGCACAGACGCTTTCTTCTGCATGCTGTTCTTTCCCAGTTCAGGGCTCCTTCAAGGCTCTCCCTGAATGGCTACGCCGCCCCCTTTTATCCCAGTTCTCTTCAATGCTCACAGCTGCAGCCCATCAAGGACAACCAGGACCTGTGGGACAGATATTCAAATAGAATCCATTTCCTCTACTCTAGCCAGTAAGTACTACCCTACAAGTCCTCAGAACCCCAAAGGCCACCTTTCATCTGACACCCAGACCCTGGGGAAAGGACTTCTTTTTCCCATGGCAAATGGCCTCCCTTGGCAGCCACTCACCCTGGCAGAAAGTGGGAGCCTAGCTAGAATGATGCAATCGTTGCTGGATTTTTCCAAAAGAAAAGCTGGCAGCAACTAGGGCCCTGGAAGTACTTAGAGCCTCAAACGCCACCTTGAACATATTCCTGAGACCCTGGGGAAAGGACTTCGTTTTTCCCATGGAAAATGGCCTTCATTTGTGGCCACTTGGCCTGGCAGGCAGGGCAGTGCCAAGCCAGGAATCTACAAACTGTGCTGGATCCTTCCAGAACGAAAGCTGCCAGCAACTAGGACCCTGCAAGTCCTTAGAGCCCCAGATGCCACCTGTCATCTGACACCCAGAGCCTGGGCCAATGACTTCGTTTTCCCCATGGAAAATGGCCTCCATTTCTGGCCACTCGCCCTGACCAAGAGGGTGGTGCCCAGCAAGAAATTTGCAAGCTTTGCTGGATTGCTCCAAATCTAAAGCTGCCACTTGTTGTTGTTCTATTTCTCTAGAGTCCCATCATGCTGTTCTCAGATTGCTAAAGTCCATACCTCCTCGGTGTGTTCTTATGGCTGCAGATCTTGACAGCACAGACGCTTTCTTCTGCATGCTGTTCTTTCCCAGTTCAGGGCTCCTTCAAGGCTCTCCCTGAATGGCTACGCCGCCCCCTTTTATCCCAGTTCTCTTCAATGCTCACAGCTGCAGCCCATCAAGGACAACCAGGACCTGTGGGGCAAAGCCTCTAGACAGATATTCAAATAGAATCCATTTCCTCTACTCTAGCCAGTAAGTACTACCCTACAAGTCCTCAGAACCCCAAAGGCCACCTTTCATCTGACACCCAGACCCTGGGGAAAGGACTTCTTTTTCCCATGGCAAATGGCCTCCCTTGGCAGCCACTCACCCTGGCAGAAAGTGGGAGCCTAGCTAGAATGATGCAATCGTTGCTGGATTTTTCCAAAAGAAAAGCTGGCAGCAACTAGGGCCCTGGAAGTACTTAGAGCCTCAAACGCCACCTTGAACATATTCCTGAGACCCTGGGGAAAGGACTTCGTTTTTCCCATGGAAAATGGCCTTCATTTGTGGCCACTCTGCCTGGCAGGCAGGGCAGTGCCAAGCCAGGAATCTACAAACTCTGCTGGATCCTTCCAGAACGAAAGCTGCCAGCAACTAGGACCCTGCAAGTCCTTACAGCCCCAGATGCCACCAGTCATCTGACACCCAGAGCCTGGGCCAATGACTTCGTTTTCCCCATGGAAAATGGCCTCCATTTCTGGCCACTCGCCCTGACCAAGAGGGTGGTGCCCAGCAAGAAATTTGCAAGCTTTGCTGGATTGCTCCAAATCGAAAGCTGCCACTTGTTGTTGTTCTATTTCTCTAGAGTCCCATCATGCTGTTCTCAGATTGCTAAAGTCCATACCTCCTCGGTGTGTTCTTATGGCTGCAGATCTTCACAGCACAGACGCTTTCTTCTGCATGCTGTTCTTTCCCAGTTCAGGGCTCCTTCAAGGCTCTCCCTGAATGGCTACGCCGCCCCCTTTTATCCCAGTTCTCTTCAATGCTCACAGCTGCAGCCCATCAAGGACAACCAGGACCTGTGGGACAGATATTCAAATAGAATCCATTTCCTCTACTCTAGCCAGTAAGTACTACCCTACAAGTCATCAGAACCCCAAAGGCCACCTTTCATCTGACACCCAGACCCTGGGGAAAGGACTTCTTTTTCCCATGGCAAATGGCCTCCCTTGGCAGCCACTCACCCTGGCAGAAAGTGGGAGCCTAGCTAGAATGATGCAATCGTTGCTGGATTTTTCCAAAAGAAAAGCTGGCAGCAACTAGGGCCCTGGAAGTACTTAGAGCCTCAAACGCCACCTTGAACATATTCCTGAGACCCTGGGGAAAGGACTTCGTTTTTCCCATGGGAAATGGCCTTCATTTGTGGCCACTTGGCCTGGCAGGCAGGGCAGTGCCAAGCCAGGAATCTACAAACTGTGCTGGATCCTTCCAGAACGAAAGCTGCCAGCAACTAGGACCCTGCAAGTCCTTACAGCCCCAGATGCCACCAGTCATCTGACACCCAGAGCCTGGGCCAATGACTTCGTTTTCCCCATGGAAAATGGCCTCCATTTCTGGCCACTCGCCCTGACCAAGAGGGTGGTGCCCAGCAAGAAATTTGCAAGCTTTGCTGGATTGCTCCAAATCGAAAGCTACCACTTGTTGTTCTTCTATTTCTCTAGAGTCCCATCATGCTGTTCTCAGATTGCTAAAGTCCATACCTCCTCGGTGTGTTCTTATGGCTGCAGATCTTCACAGCACAGACGCTTTCTTCTGCATGCTGTTCTTTCCCAGTTCAGGGCTCCTTCAAGGCTCTCCCTGAATGGCTACGCCGCCCCCTTTTATCCCAGTTCTCTTCAATGCTCACAGCTGCAGCCCATCAAGGACAACCAGGACCTGTGGGGCAAAGCCTCTAGACAGATATTCAAATAGAATCCATTTCCTCTACTCTAGCCAGTAAGTACTACCCTACAAGTCCTCAGAACCCCAAAGGCCACCTTTCATCTGACACCCAGACCCTGGGGAAAGGACTTCTTTTTCCCATGGCAAATGGCCTCCCTTGGCAGCCACTCACCCTGGCAGAAAGTGGGAGCCTAGCTAGAATGATGCAATCGTTGCTGGATTTTTCCAAAAGAAAAGCTGGCAGCAACTAGGGCCCTGGAAGTACTTAGAGCCTCAAACGCCACCTTGAACATATTCCTGAGACCCTGGGGAAAGGACTTCGTTTTTCCCATGGAAAATGGCCTTCATTTGTGGCCACTTGGCCTGGCAGGCAGGGCAGTGCCAAGCCAGGAATCTACAAACTCTGCTGGATCCTTCCAGAACGAAAGCTGCCAGCAACTAGGACCCTGCAAGTCCTTAGAGCCCCAGATGCCACCAGTCATCTGACACCCAGAGCCTGGGCCAATGACTTCGTTTTCCCCATGGAAAATGGCCTCCATTTCTGGCCACTCGCCCTGACCAAGAGGGTGGTGCCCAGCAAGAAATTTGCAAGCTTTGCTGGATTGCTCCAAATCTAAAGCTACCACTTGTTGTTGTTCTATTTCTCTAGAGTCCCATCATGCTGTTCTCAGATTGCTAAAGTCCATACCTCCTCGGTGTGTTCTTATGGCTGCAGATCTTCACAGCACAGACGCTTTCTTCTGCATGCTGTTCTTTCCCAGTTCAGGGCTCCTTCAAGGCTCTCCCTGAATGGCTACGCCGCCCCCTTTTATCCCAGTTCTCTTCAATGCTCACAGCTGCAGCCCATCAAGGACAACCAGGACCTGTGGGGCAAAGCCTCTAGACAGATATTCAAATAGAATCCATTTCCTCTACTCTAGCCAGTAAGTACTACCCTACAAGTCCTCAGAACCCCAAAGGCCACCTTTCATCTGACACCCAGACCCTGGGGAAAGGACTTCTTTTTCCCATGGCAAATGGCCTCCCTTGGCAGCCACTCACCCTGGCAGAAAGTGGGAGCCTAGCTAGAATGATGCAATCGTTGCTGGATTTTTCCAAAAGAAAAGCTGGCAGCAACTAGGGCCCTGGAAGTACTTAGAGCCTCAAACGCCACCTTGAACATATTACTGAGACCCTGGGGAAAGGACTTCGTTTTTCCCATGGAAAATGGCCTTCATTTGTGGCCACTTGGCCTGGCAGGCAGGGCAGTGCCAAGCCAGGAATCTACAAACTGTGCTGGATCCTTCCAGAACGAAAGCTGCCAGCAACTAGGACCCTGCAAGTCCTTACAGCCCCAGATGCCACCTGTCATCTGACACCCAGAGCCTGGGCCAATGACTTCGTTTTCCCCATGGAAAATGGCCTCCATTTCTGGCCACTCGCCCTGACCAAGAGGGTGGTGCCCAGCAAGAAATTTGCAAGCTTTGCTGGATTGCTCCAAATCTAAAGCTGCCACTTGTTGTTGTTCTATTTCTCTAGAGTCCCATCATGCTGTTCTCAGATTGCTAAAGTCCATACCTCCTCGGTGTGTTCTTATGGCTGCAGATCTTCACAGCACAGACGCTTTCTTCTGCATGCTGTTCTTTCCCAGTTCAGGGCTCCTTCAAGGCTCTCCCTGAATGGCTACGCCGCCCCCTTTTATCCCAGTTCTCTTCAATGCTCACAGCTGCAGCCCATCAAGGACAACCAGGACCTGTGGGGCAAAGCCTCTAGACAGATATTCAAATAGAATCCATTTCCTCTACTCTAGCCAGTAAGTACTACCCTACAAGTCCTCAGAACCCCAAAGGCCACCTTTCATCTGACACCCAGACCCTGGGGAAAGGACTTCTTTTTCCCATGGCAAATGGCCTCCCTTGGCAGCCACTCACCCTGGCAGAAAGTGGGAGCCTAGCTAGAATGATGCAATCGTTGCTGGATTTTTCCAAAAGAAAAGCTGGCAGCAACTAGGGCCCTGGAAGTACTTAGAGCCTCAAACGCCACCTTGAACATATTCCTGAGACCCTGGGGAAAGGACTTCGTTTTTCCCATGGAAAATGGCCTTCATTTGTGGCCACTTGGCCTGGCAGGCAGGGCAGTGCCAAGCCAGGAATCTACAAACTGTGCTGGATCCTTCCAGAACGAAAGCTGCCAGCAACTAGGACCCTGCAAGTCCTTAGAGCCCCAGATGCCACCAGTCATCTGACACCCAGAGCCTGGGCCAATGACTTCGTTTTCCCCATGGAAAATGGCCTCCATTTCTGGCCACTCGCCCTGACCAAGAGGGTGGTGCCCAGCAAGAAATTTGCAAGCTTTGCTGGATTGCTCCAAATCGAAAGCTGCCACTTGTTGTTGTTCTATTTCTCTAGAGTCCCATCATGCTGTTCTCAGATTGCTAAAGTCCATACCTCCTCGGTGTGTTCTTATGGCTGCAGATCTTCACAGCACAGACGCTTTCTTCTGCATGCTGTTCTTTCCCAGTTCAGGGCTCCTTCAAGGCTCTCCCTGAATGGCTACGCCGCCCCCTTTTATCCCAGTTCTCTTCAATGCTCACAGCTGCAGCCCATCAAGGACAACCAGGACCTGTGGGGCAAAGCCTCTAGACAGATATTCAAATAGAATCCATTTCCTCTACTCTAGCCAGTAAGTACTACCCTACAAGTCCTCAGAACCCCAAAGGCCACCTTTCATCTGACACCCAGACCCTGGGGAAAGGACTTCTTTTTCCCATGGCAAATGGCCTCCCTTGGCAGCCACTCACCCTGGCAGAAAGTGGGAGCCTAGCTAGAATGATGCAATCGTTGCTGGATTTTTCCAAAAGAAAAGCTGGCAGCAACTAGGGCCCTGGAAGTACTTAGAGCCTCAAACGCCACCTTGAACATATTCCTGAGACCCTGGGGAAAGGACTTCGTTTTTCCCATGGAAAATGGCCTTCATTTGTGGCCACTCTGCCTGGCAGGCAGGGCAGTGCCAAGCCAGGAATCTACAAACTGTGCTGGATCCTTCCAGAACGAAAGCTGCCAGCAACTAGGACCCTGCAAGTCCTTAGAGCCCCAGATGCCACCTGTCATCTGACACCCAGAGCCTGGGCCAATGACTTCGTTTTCCCCATGGAAAATGGCCTCCATTTCTGGCCACTCGCCCTGACCAAGAGGGTGGTGCCCAGCAAGAAATTTGCAAGCTTTGCTGGATTGCTCCAAATCTAAAGCTGCCACTTGTTGTTGTTCTATTTCTCTAGAGTCCCATAATGCTGTTCTCAGATTGCTAAAGTCCATACCTCCTCGGTGTGTTCTTATGGCTGCAGATCTTCACAGCACAGACGCTTTCTTCTGCATGCTGTTCTTTCCCAGTTCAGGGCTCCTTCAAGGCTCTCCCTGAATGGCTACGCCGCCCCCTTTTATCCCAGTTCTCTTCAATGCTCACAGCTGCAGCCCATCAAGGACAACCAGGACCTGTGGGGCAAAGCCTCTAGACAGATATTCAAATAGAATCCATTTCCTCTACTCTAGCCAGTAAGTACTACCCTACAAGTCCTCAGAACCCCAAAGGCCACCTTTCATCTGACACCCAGACCCTGGGGAAAGGACTTCTTTTTCCCATGGCAAATGGCCTCCCTTGGCAGCCACTCACCCTGGCAGAAAGTGGGAGCCTAGCTAGAATGATGCAATCGTTGCTGGATTTTTCCAAAAGAAAAGCTGCCAGCAACTAGGGCCCTGGAAGTACTTAGAGCCTCAAACGCCACCTTGAACATATTCCTGAGACCCTGGGGAAAGGACTTCGTTTTTCCCATGGGAAATGGCCTTCATTTGTGGCCACTTGGCCTGGCAGGCAGGGCAGTGCCAAGCCAGGAATCTACAAACTCTGCTGGATCCTTCCAGAACGAAAGCTGCCAGCAACTAGGACCCTGCAAGTCCTTAGAGCCCCAGATGCCACCTGTCATCTGACACCCAGAGCCTGGGCCAATGACTTCGTTTTCCCCATGGAAAATGGCCTCCATTTCTGGCCACTCGCCCTGACCAAGAGGGTGGTGCCCAGCAAGAAATTTGCAAGCTTTGCTGGATTGCTCCAAATCGAAAGCTGCCACTTGTTGTTCTTCTATTTCTCTAGAGTCCCATCATGCTGTTCTCAGATTGCTAAAGTCCATACCTCCTCGGTGTGTTCTTATGGCTGCAGATCTTCACAGCACAGACGCTTTCTTCTGCATGCTGTTCTTTCCCAGTTCAGGGCTCCTTCAAGGCTCTCCCTGAATGGCTACGCCGCCCCCTTTTATCCCAGTTCTCTTCAATGCTCACAGCTGCAGCCCATCAAGGACAACCAGGACCTGTGGGGCAAAGCCTCTAGACAGATATTCAAATAGAATCCATTTCCTCTACTCTAGCCAGTAAGTACTACCCTACAAGTCCTCAGAACCCCAAAGGCCACCTTTCATCTGACACCCAGACCCTGGGGAAAGGACTTCTTTTTCCCATGGCAAATGGCCTCCCTTGGCAGCCACTCACCCTGGCAGAAAGTGGGAGCCTAGCTAGAATGATGCAATCGTTGCTGGATTTTTCCAAAAGAAAAGCTGGCAGCAACTAGGGCCCTGGAAGTACTTAGAGCCTCAAACGCCACCTTGAACATATTCCTGAGACCCTGGGGAAAGGACTTCGTTTTTCCCATGGAAAATGGCCTTCATTTCTGGCCACTCTGCCTGGCAGGCAGGGCAGTGCCAAGCCAGGAATCTACAAACTCTGCTGGATCCTTCCAGAACGAAAGCTGCCAGCAACTAGGACCCTGCAAGTCCTTACAGCCCCAGATGCCACCAGTCATCTGACACCCAGAGCCTGGGCCAATGACTTCGTTTTCCCCATGGAAAATGGCCTCCATTTCTGGCCACTCGCCCTGACCAAGAGGGTGGTGCCCAGCAAGAAATTTGCAAGCTTTGCTGGATTGCTCCAAATCGAAACCTGCCACTTGTTGTTCTTCTATTTCTCTAGAGTCCCATCATGCTGTTCTCAGATTGCTAAAGTCCATACCTCCTCGGTGTGTTCTTATGGCTGCAGATCTTCACAGCACAGACGCTTTCTTCTGCATGCTGTTCTTTCCCAGTTCAGGGCTCCTTCAAGGCTCTCCCTGAATGGCTACGCCGCCCCCTTTTATCCCAGTTCTCTTCAATGCTCACAGCTGCAGCCCATCAAGGACAACCAGGACCTGTGGGGCAAAGCCTCTAGACAGATATTCAAATAGAATCCATTTCCTCTACTCTAGCCAGTAAGTACTACCCTACAAGTCCTCAGAACCCCAAAGGCCACCTTTCATCTGACACCCAGACCCTGGGGAAAGGACTTCTTTTTCCCATGGCAAATGGCCTCCCTTGGCAGCCACTCACCCTGGCAGAAAGTGGGAGCCTAGCTAGAATGATGCAATCGTTGCTGGATTTTTCCAAAAGAAAAGCTGGCAGCAACTAGGGCCCTGGAAGTACTTAGAGCCTCAAACGCCACCTTGAACATATTCCTGAGACCCTGGGGAAAGGACTTCGTTTTTCCCATGGGAAATGGCCTTCATTTGTGGCCACTTGGCCTGGCAGGCAGGGCAGTGCCAAGCCAGGAATCTACAAACTGTGCTGGATCCTTCCAGAACGAAAGCTGCCAGCAACTAGGACCCTGCAAGTCCTTACAGCCCCAGATGCCACCAGTCATCTGACACCCAGAGCCTGGGCCAATGACTTCGTTTTCCCCATGGAAAATGGCCTCCATTTCTGGCCACTCGCCCTGACCAAGAGGGTGGTGCCCAGCAAGAAATTTGCAAGCTTTGCTGGATTGCTCCAAATCGAAAGCTGCCACTTGTTGTTCTTCTATTTCTCTAGAGTCCCATCATGCTGTTCTCAGATTGCTAAAGTCCATACCTCCTCGGTGTGTTCTTATGGCTGCAGATCTTCACAGCACAGACGCTTTCTTCTGCATGCTGTTCTTTCCCAGTTCAGGGCTCCTTCAAGGCTCTCCCTGAATGGCTAAGCCGCCCCCTTTTATCCCAGTTCTCTTCAATGCTCACAGCTGCAGCCCATCAAGGACAACCAGGACCTGTGGGACAGATATTCAAATAGAATCCATTTCCTCTACTCTAGCCAGTAAGTACTACCCTACAAGTCCTCAGAACCCCAAAGGCCACCTTTCATCTGACACCCAGACCCTGGGGAAAGGACTTCTTTTTCCCATGGCAAATGGCCTCCCTTGGCAGCCACTCACCCTGGCAGAAAGTGGGAGCCTAGCTAGAATGATGCAATCGTTGCTGGATTTTTCCAAAAGAAAAGCTGGCAGCAACTAGGGCCCTGGAAGTACTTAGAGCCTCAAACGCCACCTTGAACATATTCCTGAGACCCTGGGGAAAGGACTTCGTTTTTCCCATGGAAAATGGCCTTCATTTGTGGCCACTTGGCCTGGCAGGCAGGGCAGTGCCAAGCCAGGAATCTACAAACTGTGCTGGATCCTTCCAGAACGAAAGCTGCCAGCAACTAGGACCCTGCAAGTCCTTAGAGCCCCAGATGCCACCAGTCATCTGACACCCAGAGCCTGGGCCAATGACTTCGTTTTCCCCATGGAAAATGGCCTCCATTTCTGGCCACTCGCCCTGACCAAGAGGGTGGTGCCCAGCAAGAAATTTGCAAGCTTTGCTGGATTGCTCCAAATCGAAAGCTGCCACTTGTTGTTGTTCTATTTCTCTAGAGTCCCATCATGCTGTTCTCAGATTGCTAAAGTCCATACCTCCTCGGTGTGTTCTTATGGCTGCAGATCTTCACAGCACAGACGCTTTCTTCTGCATGCTGTTCTTTCCCAGTTCAGGGCTCCTTCAAGGCTCTCCCTGAATGGCTACGCCGCCCCCTTTTATCCCAGTTCTCTTCAATGCTCACAGCTGCAGCCCATCAAGGACAACCAGGACCTGTGGGACAGATATTCAAATAGAATCCATTTCCTCTACTCTAGCCAGTAAGTACTACCCTACAAGTCATCAGAACCCCAAAGGCCACCTTTCATCTGACACCCAGACCCTGGGGAAAGGACTTCTTTTTCCCATGGCAAATGGCCTCCCTTGGCAGCCACTCACCCTGGCAGAAAGTGGGAGCCTAGCTAGAATGATGCAATCGTTGCTGGATTTTTCCAAAAGAAAAGCTGGCAGCAACTAGGGCCCTGGAAGTACTTAGAGCCTCAAACGCCACCTTGAACATATTCCTGAGACCCTGGGGAAAGGACTTCGTTTTTCCCATGGGAAATGGCCTTCATTTGTGGCCACTTGGCCTGGCAGGCAGGGCAGTGCCAAGCCAGGAATCTACAAACTGTGCTGGATCCTTCCAGAACGAAAGCTGCCAGCAACTAGGACCCTGCAAGTCCTTAGAGCCCCAGATGCCACCAGTCATCTGACACCCAGAGCCTGGGCCAATGACTTCGTTTTCCCCATGGAAAATGGCCTCCATTTCTGGCCACTCGCCCTGACCAAGAGGGTGGTGCCCAGCAAGAAATTTGCAAGCTTTGCTGGATTGCTCCAAATCTAAAGCTACCACTTGTTGTTGTTCTATTTCTCTAGAGTCCCATCATGCTGTTCTCAGATTGCTAAAGTCCATACCTCCTCGGTGTGTTCTTATGGCTGCAGATCTTCACAGCACAGACGCTTTCTTCTGCATGCTGTTCTTTCCCAGTTCAGGGCTCCTTCAAGGCTCTCCCTGAATGGCTACGCCGCCCCCTTTTATCCCAGTTCTCTTCAATGCTCACAGCTGCAGCCCATCAAGGACAACCAGGACCTGTGGGGCAAAGCCTCTAGACAGATATTCAAATAGAATCCATTTCCTCTACTCTAGCCAGTAAGTACTACCCTACAAGTCCTCAGAACCCCAAAGGCCACCTTTCATCTGACACCCAGACCCTGGGGAAAGGACTTCTTTTTCCCATGGCAAATGGCCTCCCTTGGCAGCCACTCACCCTGGCAGAAAGTGGGAGCCTAGCTAGAATGATGCAATCGTTGCTGGATTTTTCCAAAAGAAAAGCTGGCAGCAACTAGGGCCCTGGAAGTACTTAGAGCCTCAAACGCCACCTTGAACATATTCCTGAGACCCTGGGGAAAGGACTTCGTTTTTCCCATGGAAAATGGCCTTCATTTGTGGCCACTCTGCCTGGCAGGCAGGGCAGTGCCAAGCCAGGAATCTACAAACTGTGCTGGATCCTTCCAGAACGAAAGCTGCCAGCAACTAGGACCCTGCAAGTCCTTAGAGCCCCAGATGCCACCTGTCATCTGACACCCAGAGCCTGGGCCAATGACTTCGTTTTCCCCATGGAAAATGGCCTCCATTTCTGGCCACTCGCCCTGACCAAGAGGGTGGTGCCCAGCAAGAAATTTGCAAGCTTTGCTGGATTGCTCCAAATCGAAAGCTGCCACTTGTTGTTGTTCTATTTCTCTAGAGTCCCATCATGCTGTTCTCAGATTGCTAAAGTCCATACCTCCTCGGTGTGTTCTTATGGCTGCAGATCTTCACAGCACAGACGCTTTCTTCTGCATGCTGTTCTTTCCCAGTTCAGGGCTCCTTCAAGGCTCTCCCTGAATGGCTAAGCCGCCCCCTTTTATCCCAGTTCTCTTCAATGCTCACAGCTGCAGCCCATCAAGGACAACCAGGACCTGTGGGGCAAAGCCTCTAGACAGATATTCAAATAGAATCCATTTCCTCTACTCTAGCCAGTAAGTAGTACCCTACAAGTCCTCAGAACCCCAAAGGCCACCTTTCATCTGACACCCAGACCCTGGGGAAAGGACTTCTTTTTCCCATGGCAAATGGCCTCCCTTGGCAGCCACTCACCCTGGCAGAAAGTGGGAGCCTAGCTAGAATGATGCAATCGTTGCTGGATTTTTCCAAAAGAAAAGCTGCCAGCAACTAGGGCCCTGGAAGTACTTAGAGCCTCAAACGCCACCTTGAACATATTCCTGAGACCCTGGGGAAAGGACTTCGTTTTTCCCATGGGAAATGGCCTTCATTTGTGGCCACTTGGCCTGGCAGGCAGGGCAGTGCCAAGCCAGGAATCTACAAACTCTGCTGGATCCTTCCAGAACGAAAGCTGCCAGCAACTAGGACCCTGCAAGTCCTTAGAGCCCCAGATGCCACCTGTCATCTGACACCCAGAGCCTGGGCCAATGACTTCGTTTTCCCCATGGAAAATGGCCTCCATTTCTGGCCACTCGCCCTGACCAAGAGGGTGGTGCCCAGCAAGAAATTTGCAAGCTTTGCTGGATTGCTCCAAATCGAAAGCTGCCACTTGTTGTTCTTCTATTTCTCTAGAGTCCCATCATGCTGTTCTCAGATTGCTAAAGTCCATACCTCCTCGGTGTGTTCTTATGGCTGCAGATCTTCACAGCACAGACGCTTTCTTCTGCATGCTGTTCTTTCCCAGTTCAGGGCTCCTTCAAGGCTCTCCCTGAATGGCTACGCCGCCCCCTTTTATCCCAGTTCTCTTCAATGCTCACAGCTGCAGCCCATCAAGGACAACCAGGACCTGTGGGGCAAAGCCTCTAGACAGATATTCAAATAGAATCCATTTCCTCTACTCTAGCCAGTAAGTACTACCCTACAAGTCCTCAGAACCCCAAAGGCCACCTTTCATCTGACACCCAGACCCTGGGGAAAGGACTTCTTTTTCCCATGGCAAATGGCCTCCCTTGGCAGCCACTCACCCTGGCAGAAAGTGGGAGCCTAGCTAGAATGATGCAATCGTTGCTGGATTTTTCCAAAAGAAAAGCTGGCAGCAACTAGGGCCCTGGAAGTACTTAGAGCCTCAAACGCCACCTTGAACATATTCCTGAGACCCTGGGGAAAGGACTTCGTTTTTCCCATGGAAAATGGCCTTCATTTCTGGCCACTCTGCCTGGCAGGCAGGGCAGTGCCAAGCCAGGAATCTACAAACTCTGCTGGATCCTTCCAGAACGAAAGCTGCCAGCAACTAGGACCCTGCAAGTCCTTACAGCCCCAGATGCCACCAGTCATCTGACACCCAGAGCCTGGGCCAATGACTTCGTTTTCCCCATGGAAAATGGCCTCCATTTCTGGCCACTCGCCCTGACCAAGAGGGTGGTGCCCAGCAAGAAATTTGCAAGCTTTGCTGGATTGCTCCAAATCGAAACCTGCCACTTGTTGTTCTTCTATTTCTCTAGAGTCCCATCATGCTGTTCTCAGATTGCTAAAGTCCATACCTCCTCGGTGTGTTCTTATGGCTGCAGATCTTCACAGCACAGACGCTTTCTTCTGCATGCTGTTCTTTCCCAGTTCAGGGCTCCTTCAAGGCTCTCCCTGAATGGCTACGCCGCCCCCTTTTATCCCAGTTCTCTTCAATGCTCACAGCTGCAGCCCATCAAGGACAACCAGGACCTGTGGGGCAAAGCCTCTAGACAGATATTCAAATAGAATCCATTTCCTCTACTCTAGCCAGTAAGTACTACCCTACAAGTCCTCAGAACCCCAAAGGCCACCTTTCATCTGACACCCAGACCCTGGGGAAAGGACTTCTTTTTCCCATGGCAAATGGCCTCCCTTGGCAGCCACTCACCCTGGCAGAAAGTGGGAGCCTAGCTAGAATGATGCAATCGTTGCTGGATTTTTCCAAAAGAAAAGCTGGCAGCAACTAGGGCCCTGGAAGTACTTAGAGCCTCAAACGCCACCTTGAACATATTCCTGAGACCCTGGGGAAAGGACTTCGTTTTTCCCATGGAAAATGGCCTTCATTTGTGGCCACTTGGCCTGGCAGGCAGGGCAGTGCCAAGCCAGGAATCTACAAACTCTGCTGGATCCTTCCAGAACGAAAGCTGCCAGCAACTAGGACCCTGCAAGTCCTTACAGCCCCAGATGCCACCAGTCATCTGACACCCAGAGCCTGGGCCAATGACTTCGTTTTCCCCATGGAAAATGGCCTCCATTTCTGGCCACTCGCCCTGACCAAGAGGGTGGTGCCCAGCAAGAAATTTGCAAGCTTTGCTGGATTGCTCCAAATCGAAAGCTGCCACTTGTTGTTCTTCTATTTCTCTAGAGTCCCATCATGCTGTTCTCAGATTGCTAAAGTCCATACCTCCTCGGTGTGTTCTTATGGCTGCAGATCTTCACAGCACAGACGCTTTCTTCTGCATGCTGTTCTTTCCCAGTTCAGGGCTCCTTCAAGGCTCTCCCTGAATGGCTAAGCCGCCCCCTTTTATCCCAGTTCTCTTCAATGCTCACAGCTGCAGCCCATCAAGGACAACCAGGACCTGTGGGACAGATATTCAAATAGAATCCATTTCCTCTACTCTAGCCAGTAAGTACTACCCTACAAGTCCTCAGAACCCCAAAGGCCACCTTTCATCTGACACCCAGACCCTGGGGAAAGGACTTCTTTTTCCCATGGCAAATGGCCTCCCTTGGCAGCCACTCACCCTGGCAGAAAGTGGGAGCCTAGCTAGAATGATGCAATCGTTGCTGGATTTTTCCAAAAGAAAAGCTGCCAGCAACTAGGGCCCTGGAAGTACTTAGAGCCTCAAACGCCACCTTGAACATATTCCTGAGACCCTGGGGAAAGGACTTCGTTTTTCCCATGGGAAATGGCCTTCATTTGTGGCCACTTGGCCTGGCAGGCAGGGCAGTGCCAAGCCAGGAATCTACAAACTCTGCTGGATCCTTCCAGAACGAAAGCTGCCAGCAACTAGGACCCTGCAAGTCCTTAGAGCCCCAGATGCCACCAGTCATCTGACACCCAGAGCCTGGGCCAATGACTTCGTTTTCCCCATGGAAAATGGCCTCCATTTCTGGCCACTCGCCCTGACCAAGAGGGTGGTGCCCAGCAAGAAATTTGCAAGCTTTGCTGGATTGCTCCAAATCGAAACCTGCCACTTGTTGTTCTTCTATTTCTCTAGAGTCCCATCATGCTGTTCTCAGATTGCTAAAGTCCATACCTCCTCGGTGTGTTCTTATGGCTGCAGATCTTCACAGCACAGACGCTTTCTTCTGCATGCTGTTCTTTCCCAGTTCAGGGCTCCTTCAAGGCTCTCCCTGAATGGCTACGCCGCCCCCTTTTATCCCAGTTCTCTTCAATGCTCACAGCTGCAGCCCATCAAGGACAACCAGGACCTGTGGGGCAAAGCCTCTAGACAGATATTCAAATAGAATCCATTTCCTCTACTCTAGCCAGTAAGTACTACCCTACAAGTCCTCAGAACCCCAAAGGCCACCTTTCATCTGACACCCAGACCCTGGGGAAAGGACTTCTTTTTCCCATGGCAAATGGCCTCCCTTGGCAGCCACTCACCCTGGCAGAAAGTGGGAGCCTAGCTAGAATGATGCAATCGTTGCTGGATTTTTCCAAAAGAAAAGCTGGCAGCAACTAGGGCCCTGGAAGTACTTAGAGCCTCAAACGCCACCTTGAACATATTCCTGAGACCCTGGGGAAAGGACTTCGTTTTTCCCATGGAAAATGGCCTTCATTTGTGGCCACTTGGCCTGGCAGGCAGGGCAGTGCCAAGCCAGGAATCTACAAACTCTGCTGGATCCTTCCAGAACGAAAGCTGCCAGCAACTAGGACCCTGCAAGTCCTTACAGCCCCAGATGCCACCAGTCATCTGACACCCAGAGCCTGGGCCAATGACTTCGTTTTCCCCATGGAAAATGGCCTCCATTTCTGGCCACTCGCCCTGACCAAGAGGGTGGTGCCCAGCAAGAAATTTGCAAGCTTTGCTGGATTGCTCCAAATCGAAAGCTGCCACTTGTTGTTGTTCTATTTCTCTAGAGTCCCATCATGCTGTTCTCAGATTGCTAAAGTCCATACCTCCTCGGTGTGTTCTTATGGCTGCAGATCTTCACAGCACAGACGCTTTCTTCTGCATGCTGTTCTTTCCCAGTTCAGGGCTCCTTCAAGGCTCTCCCTGAATGGCTAAGCCGCCCCCTTTTATCCCAGTTCTCTTCAATGCTCACAGCTGCAGCCCATCAAGGACAACCAGGACCTGTGGGGCAAAGCCTCTAGACAGATATTCAAATAGAATCCATTTCCTCTACTCTAGCCAGTAAGTACTACCCTACAAGTCCTCAGAACCCCAAAGGCCACCTTTCATCTGACACCCAGATCCTGGGGAAAGGACTTCTTTTTCCCATGGCAAATGGCCTCCCTTGGCAGCCACTCACCCTGGCAGAAAGTGGGAGCCTAGCTAGAATGATGCAATCGTTGCTGGATTTTTCCAAAAGAAAAGCTGCCAGCAACTAGGGCCCTGGAAGTACTTAGAGCCTCAAACGCCACCTTGAACATATTCCTGAGACCCTGGGGAAAGGACTTCGTTTTTCCCATGGGAAATGGCCTTCATTTGTGGCCACTTGGCCTGGCAGGCAGGGCAGTGCCAAGCCAGGAATCTACAAACTCTGCTGGATCCTTCCAGAACGAAAGCTGCCAGCAACTAGGACCCTGCAAGTCCTTAGAGCCCCAGATGCCACCTGTCATCTGACACCCAGAGCCTGGGCCAATGACTTCGTTTTCCCCATGGAAAATGGCCTCCATTTCTGGCCACTCGCCCTGACCAAGAGGGTGGTGCCCAGCAAGAAATTTGCAAGCTTTGCTGGATTGCTCCAAATCGAAAGCTGCCACTTGTTGTTCTTCTATTTCTCTAGAGTCCCATCATGCTGTTCTCAGATTGCTAAAGTCCATACCTCCTCGGTGTGTTCTTATGGCTGCAGATCTTCACAGCACAGACGCTTTCTTCTGCATGCTGTTCTTTCCCAGTTCAGGGCTCCTTCAAGGCTCTCCCTGAATGGCTACGCCGCCCCCTTTTATCCCAGTTCTCTTCAATGCTCACAGCTGCAGCCCATCAAGGACAACCAGGACCTGTGGGGCAAAGCCTCTAGACAGATATTCAAATAGAATCCATTTCCTCTACTCTAGCCAGTAAGTACTACCCTACAAGTCCTCAGAACCCCAAAGGCCACCTTTCATCTGACACCCAGACCCTGGGGAAAGGACTTCTTTTTCCCATGGCAAATGGCCTCCCTTGGCAGCCACTCACCCTGGCAGAAAGTGGGAGCCTAGCTAGAATGATGCAATCGTTGCTGGATTTTTCCAAAAGAAAAGCTGGCAGCAACTAGGGCCCTGGAAGTACTTAGAGCCTCAAACGCCACCTTGAACATATTCCTGAGACCCTGGGGAAAGGACTTCGTTTTTCCCATGGAAAATGGCCTTCATTTCTGGCCACTCTGCCTGGCAGGCAGGGCAGTGCCAAGCCAGGAATCTACAAACTCTGCTGGATCCTTCCAGAACGAAAGCTGCCAGCAACTAGGACCCTGCAAGTCCTTACAGCCCCAGATGCCACCAGTCATCTGACACCCAGAGCCTGGGCCAATGACTTCGTTTTCCCCATGGAAAATGGCCTCCATTTCTGGCCACTCGCCCTGACCAAGAGGGTGGTGCCCAGCAAGAAATTTGCAAGCTTTGCTGGATTGCTCCAAATCGAAACCTGCCACTTGTTGTTCTTCTATTTCTCTAGAGTCCCATCATGCTGTTCTCAGATTGCTAAAGTCCATACCTCCTCGGTGTGTTCTTATGGCTGCAGATCTTCACAGCACAGACGCTTTCTTCTGCATGCTGTTCTTTCCCAGTTCAGGGCTCCTTCAAGGCTCTCCCTGAATGGCTACGCCGCCCCCTTTTATCCCAGTTCTCTTCAATGCTCACAGCTGCAGCCCATCAAGGACAACCAGGACCTGTGGGGCAAAGCCTCTAGACAGATATTCAAATAGAATCCATTTCCTCTACTCTAGCCAGTAAGTACTACCCTACAAGTCCTCAGAACCCCAAAGGCCACCTTTCATCTGACACCCAGACCCTGGGGAAAGGACTTCTTTTTCCCATGGCAAATGGCCTCCCTTGGCAGCCACTCACCCTGGCAGAAAGTGGGAGCCTAGCTAGAATGATGCAATCGTTGCTGGATTTTTCCAAAAGAAAAGCTGCCAGCAACTAGGGCCCTGGAAGTACTTAGAGCCTCAAACGCCACCTTGAACATATTCCTGAGACCCTGGGGAAAGGACTTCGTTTTTCCCATGGGAAATGGCCTTCATTTGTGGCCACTTGGCCTGGCAGGCAGGGCAGTGCCAAGCCAGGAATCTACAAACTCTGCTGGATCCTTCCAGAACGAAAGCTGCCAGCAACTAGGACCCTGCAAGTCCTTAGAGCCCCAGATGCCACCAGTCATCTGACACCCAGAGCCTGGGCCAATGACTTCGTTTTCCCCATGGAAAATGGCCTCCATTTCTGGCCACTCGCCCTGACCAAGAGGGTGGTGCCCAGCAAGAAATTTGCAAGCTTTGCTGGATTGCTCCAAATCGAAACCTGCCACTTGTTGTTCTTCTATTTCTCTAGAGTCCCATCATGCTGTTCTCAGATTGCTAAAGTCCATACCTCCTCGGTGTGTTCTTATGGCTGCAGATCTTCACAGCACAGACGCTTTCTTCTGCATGCTGTTCTTTCCCAGTTCAGGGCTCCTTCAAGGCTCTCCCTGAATGGCTACGCCGCCCCCTTTTATCCCAGTTCTCTTCAATGCTCACAGCTGCAGCCCATCAAGGACAACCAGGACCTGTGGGGCAAAGCCTCTAGACAGATATTCAAATAGAATCCATTTCCTCTACTCTAGCCAGTAAGTACTACCCTACAAGTCCTCAGAACCCCAAAGGCCACCTTTCATCTGACACCCAGACCCTGGGGAAAGGACTTCTTTTTCCCATGGCAAATGGCCTCCCTTGGCAGCCACTCACCCTGGCAGAAAGTGGGAGCCTAGCTAGAATGATGCAATCGTTGCTGGATTTTTCCAAAAGAAAAGCTGGCAGCAACTAGGGCCCTGGAAGTACTTAGAGCCTCAAACGCCACCTTGAACATATTCCTGAGACCCTGGGGAAAGGACTTCGTTTTTCCCATGGAAAATGGCCTTCATTTGTGGCCACTTGGCCTGGCAGGCAGGGCAGTGCCAAGCCAGGAATCTACAAACTCTGCTGGATCCTTCCAGAACGAAAGCTGCCAGCAACTAGGACCCTGCAAGTCCTTACAGCCCCAGATGCCACCAGTCATCTGACACCCAGAGCCTGGGCCAATGACTTCGTTTTCCCCATGGAAAATGGCCTCCATTTCTGGCCACTCGCCCTGACCAAGAGGGTGGTGCCCAGCAAGAAATTTGCAAGCTTTGCTGGATTGCTCCAAATCGAAAGCTACCACTTGTTGTTGTTCTATTTCTCTAGAGTCCCATCATGCTGTTCTCAGATTGCTAAAGTCCATACCTCCTCGGTGTGTTCTTATGGCTGCAGATCTTCACAGCACAGACGCTTTCTTCTGCATGCTGTTCTTTCCCAGTTCAGGGCTCCTTCAAGGCTCTCCCTGAATGGCTAAGCCGCCCCCTTTTATCCCAGTTCTCTTCAATGCTCACAGCTGCAGCCCATCAAGGACAACCAGGACCTGTGGGGCAAAGCCTCTAGACAGATATTCAAATAGAATCCATTTCCTCTACTCTAGCCAGTAAGTACTACCCTACAAGTCCTCAGAACCCCAAAGGCCACCTTTCATCTGACACCCAGATCCTGGGGAAAGGACTTCTTTTTCCCATGGCAAATGGCCTCCCTTGGCAGCCACTCACCCTGGCAGAAAGTGGGAGCCTAGCTAGAATGATGCAATCGTTGCTGGATTTTTCCAAAAGAAAAGCTGGCAGCAACTAGGGCCCTGGAAGTACTTAGAGCCTCAAACGCCACCTTGAACATATTCCTGAGACCCTGGGGAAAGGACTTCGTTTTTCCCATGGGAAATGGCCTTCATTTGTGGCCACTTGGCCTGGCAGGCAGGGCAGTGCCAAGCCAGGAATCTACAAACTCTGCTGGATCCTTCCAGAACGAAAGCTGCCAGCAACTAGGACCCTGCAAGTCCTTAGAGCCCCAGATGCCACCTGTCATCTGACACCCAGAGCCTGGGCCAATGACTTCGTTTTCCCCATGGAAAATGGCCTCCATTTCTGGCCACTCGCCCTGACCAAGAGGGTGGTGCCCAGCAAGAAATTTGCAAGCTTTGCTGGATTGCTCCAAATCGAAAGCTACCACTTGTTGTTGTTCTATTTCTCTAGAGTCCCATCATGCTGTTCTCAGATTGCTAAAGTCCATACCTCCTCGGTGTGTTCTTATGGCTGCAGATCTTCACAGCACAGACGCTTTCTTCTGCATGCTGTTCTTTCCCAGTTCAGGGCTCCTTCAAGGCTCTCCCTGAATGGCTACGCCGCCCCCTTTTATCCCAGTTCTCTTCAATGCTCACAGCTGCAGCCCATCAAGGACAACCAGGACCTGTGGGACAGATATTCAAATAGAATCCATTTCCTCTACTCTAGCCAGTAAGTAGTACCCTACAAGTCCTCAGAACCCCAAAGGCCACCTTTCATCTGACACCCAGACCCTGGGGAAAGGACTTCTTTTTCCCATGGCAAATGGCCTCCCTTGGCAGCCACTCACCCTGGCAGAAAGTGGGAGCCTAGCTAGAATGATGCAATCGTTGCTGGATTTTTCCAAAAGAAAAGCTGGCAGCAACTAGGGCCCTGGAAGTACTTAGAGCCTCAAACGCCACCTTGAACATATTCCTGAGACCCTGGGGAAAGGACTTCGTTTTTCCCATGGAAAATGGCCTTCATTTGTGGCCACTTGGCCTGGCAGGCAGGGCAGTGCCAAGCCAGGAATCTACAAACTCTGCTGGATCCTTCCAGAACGAAAGCTGCCAGCAACTAGGACCCTGCAAGTCCTTACAGCCCCAGATGCCACCAGTCATCTGACACCCAGAGCCTGGGCCAATGACTTCGTTTTCCCCATGGAAAATGGCCTCCATTTCTGGCCACTCGCCCTGACCAAGAGGGTGGTGCCCAGCAAGAAATTTGCAAGCTTTGCTGGATTGCTCCAAATCTAAAGCTACCACTTGTTGTTGTTCTATTTCTCTAGAGTCCCATCATGCTGTTCTCAGATTGCTAAAGTCCATACCTCCTCGGTGTGTTCTTATGGCTGCAGATCTTCACAGCACAGACGCTTTCTTCTGCATGCTGTTCTTTCCCAGTTCAGGGCTCCTTCAAGGCTCTCCCTGAATGGCTAAGCCGCCCCCTTTTATCCCAGTTCTCTTCAATGCTCACAGCTGCAGCCCATCAAGGACAACCAGGACCTGTGGGGCAAAGCCTCTAGACAGATATTCAAATAGAATCCATTTCCTCTACTCTAGCCAGTAAGTAGTACCCTACAAGTCCTCAGAACCCCAAAGGCCACCTTTCATCTGACACCCAGACCCTGGGGAAAGGACTTCTTTTTCCCATGGCAAATGGCCTCCCTTGGCAGCCACTCACCCTGGCAGAAAGTGGGAGCCTAGCTAGAATGATGCAATCGTTGCTGGATTTTTCCAAAAGAAAAGCTGCCAGCAACTAGGGCCCTGGAAGTACTTAGAGCCTCAAACGCCACCTTGAACATATTCCTGAGACCCTGGGGAAAGGACTTCGTTTTTCCCATGGGAAATGGCCTTCATTTGTGGCCACTTGGCCTGGCAGGCAGGGCAGTGCCAAGCCAGGAATCTACAAACTGTGCTGGATCCTTCCAGAACGAAAGCTGCCAGCAACTAGGACCCTGCAAGTCCTTAGAGCCCCAGATGCCACCTGTCATCTGACACCCAGAGCCTGGGCCAATGACTTCGTTTTCCCCATGGAAAATGGCCTCCATTTCTGGCCACTCGCCCTGACCAAGAGGGTGGTGCCCAGCAAGAAATTTGCAAGCTTTGCTGGATTGCTCCAAATCGAAAGCTGCCACTTGTTGTTCTTCTATTTCTCTAGAGTCCCATCATGCTGTTCTCAGATTGCTAAAGTCCATACCTCCTCGGTGTGTTCTTATGGCTGCAGATCTTCACAGCACAGACGCTTTCTTCTGCATGCTGTTCTTTCCCAGTTCAGGGCTCCTTCAAGGCTCTCCCTGAATGGCTACGCCGCCCCCTTTTATCCCAGTTCTCTTCAATGCTCACAGCTGCAGCCCATCAAGGACAACCAGGACCTGTGGGACAGATATTCAAATAGAATCCATTTCCTCTACTCTAGCCAGTAAGTACTACCCTACAAGTCCTCAGAACCCCAAAGGCCACCTTTCATCTGACACCCAGACCCTGGGGAAAGGACTTCTTTTTCCCATGGCAAATGGCCTCCCTTGGCAGCCACTCACCCTGGCAGAAAGTGGGAGCCTAGCTAGAATGATGCAATCGTTGCTGGATTTTTCCAAAAGAAAAGCTGGCAGCAACTAGGGCCCTGGAAGTACTTAGAGCCTCAAACGCCACCTTGAACATATTCCTGAGACCCTGGGGAAAGGACTTCGTTTTTCCCATGGAAAATGGCCTTCATTTGTGGCCACTTGGCCTGGCAGGCAGGGCAGTGCCAAGCCAGGAATCTACAAACTCTGCTGGATCCTTCCAGAACGAAAGCTGCCAGCAACTAGGACCCTGCAAGTCCTTAGAGCCCCAGATGCCACCAGTCATCTGACACCCAGAGCCTGGGCCAATGACTTCGTTTTCCCCATGGAAAATGGCCTCCATTTCTGGCCACTCGCCCTGACCAAGAGGGTGGTGCCCAGCAAGAAATTTGCAAGCTTTTACTGGATTGCTCCAAATCTAAAGCTGCCACTTGTTGTTGTTCTATTTCTCTAGAGTCCCATCATGCTGTTCTCAGATTTCTAAAGTCCATACCTCCTCGGTGTGTTCTTATGGCTGCAGATCTTCACAGCACAGACGCTTTCTTCTGCATGCTGTTCTTTCCCAGTTCAGGGCTCCTTCAAGGCTCTCCCTGAATGGCTACGCCGCCCCCTTTTATCCCAGTTCTCTTCAATGCTCACAGCTGCAGCCCATCAAGGACAACCAGGACCTGTGGGGCAAAGCCTCTAGACAGATATTCAAATAGAATCCATTTCCTCTACTCTAGCCAGTAAGTACTACCCTACAAGTCCTAAGAGCTCAAAAGGCCACCTTTCATCTGACACCCAGACCCTGGGGAAAGGACTTCTTTTTCCCATGCAAAATGGCCTCTCTCTTTTCAGCCATTTGCCCTTCCAACAGGGCAGTACCCAGTGAGAAATTTGCAATCTGTGCTGGATTCCTCCACTACTAAAGCTGTTGGCAACTAGGAGCTTGCAAGTCCTTAGAGCCCCAAAGGCCACCTTTCATCTGACACCCAGACCCTGGGGAAAGGACTTCTTTTTCCCATGTAAAATGGCCTCCTTTGCAGCCATTTGCCCTAGGCAACCGGGCAGTTCCCAGTGAGAAATTTGAAAACTTTGCTGGATTCTTCCACTACTAAAGCTGTTGGCAACTAGGAGCTTGCAAGTCCTTAGAGCCCCAAAGTCCAGCTTTCATCTAACACCCAGACCCGGGGGACTGGACTTCATTTTCCCCAGGGAAAATCGGGTCAGTTTGAGGCCACTTGCCCTGGCCATCTGCATCGTTCCTGGTGTGAAATTTGCCAACCTGGCTGATTTTCTCCAAAACTAAAGCTGCTAGCGACAAGGACCCTGCAACTTCTCAGGGCCCCAGATGCGACCATTCATCTGATACACAGACTCTGGGCCAATGACTTCATTTTCCCCAGGGAAAATGGCCCCCATTTCTGGCCTCTCGCCCTGACCAATAGGGTGGTGCCCAGCAAGAAATTTGCAATCTTTGCTGGATTTCTCCAAATCTAAAGCTGCCAGTAAGAAGTACCCTGCAAGTCCTAAGAGCCCCAAAGGCCACCTTTCATCTGACACCCAGACCCTGGGGAAAGGACTTCTTTTTCCCATGCAAAATGGCCTCTCTCTTTTCAGCCATTTGCCATAGCCAACAGGGCAGTGCCCAGTGAGAAATTTGCAGACTTTGCTGGATTCGTCCACAACTAAAGCTGTTGGCAACTAGGAGCTTGCAAGTCCTTAGAGCCTTAAAGGCCAGCTTTCATCTGACACCCAGACCCTGGGGACATGACTTCATTTTCCCCATGGAAATTGGGGTCAGTTTGAGGCGACTCGCCCTGGCCATCTGCATCGTTCCCGGTGTGAAATTTGCAATCATGGCTGATTTTCTCCAAAACTAAAGCTGCTGCGAACGAGCACCCTGGAAGTCCTTGGAGCCGCTAAGGCCACCTTTCATCTGATTCCCAGACCCTGGGGAAAGGACTTCTTTTTCCCATGGAAAATGGCCTCTCTTTGCAGCAATTTGCCATATCCAACAGGGAAGTGCCCAGTGAGAAATTTGCAATCTGTGCTGGATTCCTCCACTACTAAAGCTGTTGGCAACTAGGAGCTTGCAAGTCCTTAGAGCCCCAAAGGCCACCTTTCATCTGACACGCAGACCCGGGGCACATGACTTAATTTTCCCCAGGGAAAATGGGGTCAGTTTGAGGCCACTCGCCCTGGCCATCTGCATCGTTCCCGGTGTGAAATTTGCCAACTTGGCTTATTTTTCAAAAAGTAAAACTGCTGGCAACGAGGACACCGGAAATCCTTGGAGTCCCAAAGGCCACCTTTCATCTGACATCCAGACGCTGGGGACATGACTTCATTTTCCCCCGGGAAAATGGGGTCAGTTTGAGGCCACTCGCCCTGGCCATCTGCATCGTTCCCGGTGTGAAATTTGCAATCATGGCTGATTTTCTCCAAAACTAAAGCTGCTGGCAACGAGGACCCTGCAACTCCTTAGGGCCCCAAAGCCACCTTTCATCTGATACGCAGACCCTTCGCCAATGACTTCATTTTCCCCATGGAAAATGGCCCCCATTTCTGGCCTCTCGCCCTGACCAATAGGGTGGTGCCCAGCAAGAAATTTGTAATCTTTGCTGGATTTCTCCAAATCTAAAGCTGCCAGTAAGAAGTACCCTGCAAGTCCTAAGAGCCCAAAAGGCCACCTTTCATCTGACACCCAGACCCTGGGGACATGACTTAATTTTCCCCGTGGAAAATGGGGTCAGTTTGAGGCCACTTGCCCTGGCCATCTGCATCGTTCCCGGTGTGAAATTTTCCAACTTGGCTTATTTTTCCAAAAGTAAAACTGCTGGCAACGAGGACACTGGAAATCCTTGGAGCCCCAAAGGCCACCTTTCATCTGACACCCAGACCCTGGGGAAAGGACTTCTTTTTCCCATGCAAAATGGCCTCTCTCTTTTCAGCCATTTGCCCTAGGCAACAGGGCAGTGCCCAGTGAGAAATTTGCAATCTGTGCTGGATTCCTTCACAACTAAAGCTGTTGGCAACTAGGGCTTGCAAGTCCTTAGAGCCTTAAAGGCCACCTTTCATCTGACACCCAGACCCTGGGGACATGACTTCATTTTCCCCGTGGAAAATGGGGTCAGTTTGAGGCCACTCGCCCTGGCCATCTGCCTCGTTCCCGGTGTGAAATTTGCAATCATGGCTGATTTTCTCCAAAACTAAAGCTGCTGCAAACGAGCACCCTGGAAGTCCTTGGAGCCCCAAAGGCCACCTTTCATCTGAAACCCAGACCCAGGGGAAAGGACTTCTTTTTCCCATGCAAAATGGCCTCTCTTTGCAGCCATTTGCCCTAGGCAACAGGGCAGTTCCATGTAAGAAATTTGAAAACTTTTCTGGATTCCTCCACAACTAAAGCTGTTGGCAACAAGGACTTTGAAGTCCTTAGAGCCCCAAAGGCCACCTTTCATCTGACACCCAGACCCTGGGGACATGACTTCATTTTCCCCAGGGAAAATGGGGTCAGTTTGAGGCCACTCGCCCTGGCCATCTGCATCGTTCCCGGTGTGAAATTTTCCAACTTGGCTTATTTTTCCAAAAGTAAAACTGCTGGCAACGAGGAAACTGGAAGTCCTTGGAGCCCCAAAGGCCACCTTTCATCTGACACCCAGACCCTGGGGAAAGGACTTCTTTTTCCCATGGAAAATGGCCTCTCTTTGCAGCCATTTGCCATATCCAACAGGGAAGTGCCCAGTGAGAAATTTGCAATCTGTGCTGGATTCCTCCACTACTAAAGCTGTTGGCAACTAGGAGCTTGCAAGTCCTTAGAGCCCCAAAGGCCACCTTTCATCTGACACGCAGACCCGGGGCACATGACTTAATTTTCCCCAGGGAAAATGGGGTCAGTTTGAGGCCACTCGCCCTGGCCATCTGCATCGTTCCCGGTGTGAAATTTGCCAACTTGGCTTATTTTTCAAAAAGTAAAACTGCTGGCAACGAGGACAACGGAAATCCTTGGAGTCCCAAAGGCCACCTTTCATCTGACATCCAGACGCTGGGGACATGACTTCATTTTCCCCCGGGAAAATGGGGTCAGTTTGAGGCCACTCGCCCTGGCCATGTGCATCGTTCCCGGTGTGAAATTTGCCAACCTGGCTGATTTTCTCCAAAACTAAAGCTGCTGGAAACGAGGACCCTGCAACTCCTTAGGGCCCCAAAGCCACCTTTCATCTGATACGCAGACCCTTCGCCAATGACTTCATTTTCCCCATGGAAAATGGCCCCCATTTCTGGCCTCTCGCCCTGACCAATAGGGTGGTGCCCAGCAAGAAATTTGTAATCTTTGCTGGATTTCTCCAAATCTAAAGCTGCCAGTAAGAAGTACCCTGCAAGTCCTAAGAGCCCAAAAGGCCACCTTTCATCTGACACCCAGACCCTGGGGACATGACTTAATTTTCCCCGTGGAAAATGGGGTCAGTTTGAGGCCACTTGCCCTGGCCATCTGCATCGTTCCCGGTGTGAAATTTTCCAACTTGGCTTATTTTTCCAAAAGTAAAACTGCTGGCAACGAGGACACTGGAAATCCTTGGAGCCCCAAAGGCCACCTTTCATCTGACACCCAGACCCTGGGGAAAGGACTTCTTTTTCCCATGCAAAATGGCCTCTCTCTTTTCAGCCATTTGCCCTAGGCAACAGGGCAGTGCCCAGTGAGAAATTTGCAATCTGTGCTGGATTCCTTCACAACTAAAGCTGTTGGCAACTAGGGCTTGCAAGTCCTTAGAGCCTTAAAGGCCACCTTTCATCTGACACCCAGACCCTGGGGACATGACTTCATTTTCCCCGTGGAAAATGGGGTCAGTTTGAGGCCACTCGCCCTGGCCATCTGCCTCGTTCCCGGTGTGAAATTTGCAATCATGGCTGATTTTCTCCAAAACTAAAGCTGCTGCAAACGAGCACCCTGGAAGTCCTTGGAGCCCCAAAGGCCACCTTTCATCTGAAACCCAGACCCAGGGGAAAGGACTTCTTTTTCCCATGCAAAATGGCCTCTCTTTGCAGCCATTTGCCCTAGGCAACAGGGCAGTTCCATGTAAGAAATTTGAAAACTTTTCTGGATTCCTCCATAACTAAAGCTGTTGGCAACAAGGACTTTGAAGTCCTTAGAGCCCCAAAGGCCACCTTTCATCTGACACCCAGACCCTGGGGACATGACTTCATTTTCCCCGTGGAAAATGGGGTCAGTTTGAGGCCACTCGCCCTGGCCATCTGCATCGTTCCCGGTGTGAAATTTGCAACTTGGCTGATTTTCTCCAAAAGTAAAGCTGCTGGCAACGAGGACACTGGAAGTCCTTGGAGCCACTAAGGCCACCTTTCATCTGATTCCCAAACCCTGGGGAAAGGACTTCTTTTTCCCATGCAAAATGGCCTCTCTTTGCAGCCATTTGCCATAGACAACAGGGCAGTGCGCAGTGAGAAATTTTTAAACATTGCTGGATTCCTAAAGAACTAACGCTGTTGGCAACTAGGAGCTTGCAAGTCCTTTGAGCCTTAAAGGCCACCTTTCATCTGACACGCAGACCCGGGGGACATGACTTAATTTTCCCCGTGGAATATGGGGTCAGTTTGAGGCCACTCGCCCTGGCCATCTGCATCGTTCCCGGTGTGAAATTTGCAATCATGGCTGATTTTCTCCAAAACTAAAGCTGCTAGCGACAAGGACCCTGCAACTCCTCAGGGCCCCAAAGCCACCTTTCATCTGATACGCAGACCCTGCGCCAATGACTTCATTTTCCC
Source organism: Agelaius phoeniceus (assembly GCF_051311805.1). Lineage (NCBI taxonomy): Eukaryota > Metazoa > Chordata > Aves > Passeriformes > Icteridae > Agelaius > Agelaius phoeniceus. Next base: position 130,331 of record NC_135287.1, read on the forward strand.
CATGGAAAATGGCCCCCATTTCTGGCCTCTCGCCCTAACCAATAGGGTGGTGCCCAGCAAGAAATTTGTAATCTTTGCTGGATTTCTCCAAATCTAAAGCTGCCAGTAAGAAGTACCCTGCAAGTCCTAAGAGCTCAAAAGGCCACCTTTCATCTGACACCCAGACCCTGGGGAAAGGACTTCTTTTTCCCATGCAAAATGGCCTCTCTCTTTTCAGCCATTTGCCCTTCCAACAGGGCAGTACCCAGTGAGAAATTTGCAATCTGTGCTGGATTCCTCCACTACTAAAGCTGTTGGCAACTAGGAGCTTGCAAGTCCTTAGAGCCCCAAAGGCCACCTTTCATCTGACACCCAGACCCTGGGGAAAGGACTTCTTTTTCCCATGTAAAATGGCCTCCTTTGCAGCCATTTGCCCTAGGCAACCGGGCAGTTCCCAGTGAGAAATTTGAAAACTTTGCTGGATTCTTCCACTACTAAAGCTGTTGGCAACTAGGAGCTTGCAAGTCCTTAGAGCCCCAAAGTCCAGCTTTCATCTAACACCCAGACCCGGGGGACTGGACTTCATTTTCCCCAGGGAAAATCGGGTCAGTTTGAGGCCACTTGCCCTGGCCATCTGCATCGTTCCTGGTGTGAAATTTGCCAACCTGGCTGATTTTCTCCAAAACTAAAGCTGCTAGCGACAAGGACCCTGCAACTTCTCAGGGCCCCAGATGCGACCATTCATCTGATACACAGACTCTGGGCCAATGACTTCATTTTCCCCAGGGAAAATGGCCCCCATTTCTGGCCTCTCGCCCTGACCAATAGGGTGGTGCCCAGCAAGAAATTTGCAATCTTTGCTGGATTTCTCCAAATCTAAAGCTGCCAGTAAGAAGTACCCTGCAAGTCCTAAGAGCCCAAAAGGCCACCTTTCATCTGACACCCAGACCCTGGGGAAAGGACTTCTTTTTCCCATGCAAAATGGCCTCTCTCTTTTCAGCCATTTGCCATAGCCAACAGGGCAGTGCCCAGTGAGAAATTTGCAGACTTTGCTGGATTCCTCCACAACTAAAGCTGTTGGCAACTAGGAGCTTGCAAGTCCTTAGAGCCTTAAAGGCCAGCTTTCATCTGACACCCAGACCCTGGGGACATGACTTCATTTTCCCCATGGAAATTGGGGTCAGTTTGAGGCCACTCGCCCTGGCCATCTGCATCGTTCCCGGTGTGAAATTTGCAATCATGGCTGATTTTCTCCAAAACTAAAGCTGCTGCGAACGAGCACCCTGGAAGTCCTTGGAGCCCCAAAGGCCACCTTTCATCTGATTCCCAGACCCTGGGGAAAGGACTTCTTTTTCCCATGCAAAATGGCCTCTCTTTGCAGCCATTTGCCCTAGGCAACAGGGCAGTGCCCAGTGAGAAATTTGCAATCTGTGCTGGATTCCTCCACTACTAAAGCTGTTGGCAACTAGGACTTTGAAGTCCTTAGAGCCCCAAAGGCCACCTTTCATCTGACACCCAGACCCTGGGGACATGACTTCATTTTCCCCGTGGAAAATGGGGTCAGTTTGAGGCCACTCGCCCTGGCCATCTGCATCGTTCCCGGTGTGAAATTTGCAACTTGGCTGATTTTCTCCAAAAGTAAAGCTGCTGGCAACGAGGAAACTGGAAATCCTTGGAGCCGCTAAGGCCACCTTTCATCTGATTCCCAGACCCTGGGGAAAGGACTTCTTTTTCCCATGCAAAATGGCCTCTCTTTGCAGCAATTTGCCATATCCAACAGGGAAGTGCCCAGTGAGAAATTTGCAATCTGTGCTGGATTCCTCCACTACTAAAGCTGTTGGCAACTAGGAGCTTGCAAGTCCTTAGAGCCCCAAAGGCCACCTTTCATCTGACACGCAGACCCGGGGCACATGACTTAATTTTCCCCAGGGAAAATGGGGTCAGTTTGAGGCCACTCGCCCTGGCCATCTGCATCGTTCCCGGTGTGAAATTTGCCAACTTGGCTTATTTTTCAAAAAGTAAAACTGCTGGCAACGAGGACACCGGAAATCCTTGGAGTCCCAAAGGCCACCTTTCATCTGACATCCAGACGCTGGGGACATGACTTCATTTTCCCCCGGGAAAATGGGGTCAGTTTGAGGCCACTCGCCCTGGCCATCTGCATCGTTCCCGGTGTGAAATTTGCAATCATGGCTGATTTTCTCCAAAACTAAAGCTGCTGGCAACGAGGACCCTGCAACTCCTTAGGGCCCCAAAGCCACCTTTCATCTGATACGCAGACCCTTCGCCAATGACTTCATTTTCCCCATGGAAAATGGCCCCCATTTCTGGCCTCTCGCCCTGACCAATAGGGTGGTGCCCAGCAAGAAATTTGTAATCTTTGCTGGATTTCTCCAAATCTAAAGCTGCCAGTAAGAAGTACCCTGCAAGTCCTAAGAGCCCAAAAGGCCACCTTTCATCTGACACCCAGACCCTGGGGACATGACTTAATTTTCCCCGTGGAAAATGGGGTCAGTTTGAGGCCACTTGCCCTGGCCATCTGCATCGTTCCCGGTGTGAAATTTTCCAACTTGGCTTATTTTTCCAAAAGTAAAACTGCTGGCAACGAGGACACTGGAAATCCTTGGAGCCCCAAAGGCCACCTTTCATCTGACACCCAGACCCTGGGGAAAGGACTTCTTTTTCCCATGCAAAATGGCCTCTCTCTTTTCAGCCATTTGCCCTAGGCAACAGGGCAGTGCCCAGTGAGAAATTTGCAATCTGTGCTGGATTCCTTCACAACTAAAGCTGTTGGCAACTAGGGCTTGCAAGTCCTTAGAGCCTTAAAGGCCACCTTTCATCTGACACCCAGACCCTGGGGACATGACTTCATTTTCCCCGTGGAAAATGGGGTCAGTTTGAGGCCACTCGCCCTGGCCATCTGCCTCGTTCCCGGTGTGAAATTTGCAATCATGGCTGATTTTCTCCAAAACTAAAGCTGCTGCAAACGAGCACCCTGGAAGTCCTTGGAGCCCCAAAGGCCACCTTTCATCTGAAACCCAGACCCAGGGGAAAGGACTTCTTTTTCCCATGCAAAATGGCCTCTCTTTGCAGCCATTTGCCCTAGGCAACAGGGCAGTTCCATGTAAGAAATTTGAAAACTTTTCTGGATTCCTCCATAACTAAAGCTGTTGGCAACAAGGACTTTGAAGTCCTTAGAGCCCCAAAGGCCACCTTTCATCTGACACCCAGACCCTGGGGACATGACTTCATTTTCCCCGTGGAAAATGGGGTCAGTTTGAGGCCACTCGCCCTGGCCATCTGCATCGTTCCCGGTGTGAAATTTGCAACTTGGCTGATTTTCTCCAAAAGTAAAGCTGCTGGCAACGAGGACACTGGAAGTCCTTGGAGCCACTAAGGCCACCTTTCATCTGATTCCCAAACCCTGGGGAAAGGACTTCTTTTTCCCATGCAAAATGGCCTCTCTTTGCAGCCATTTGCCATAGACAACAGGGCAGTGCGCAGTGAGAAATTTTTAAACATTGCTGGATTCCTAAAGAACTAACGCTGTTGGCAACTAGGAGCTTGCAAGTCCTTTGAGCCTTAAAGGCCACCTTTCATCTGACACGCAGACCCGGGGGACATGACTTAATTTTCCCCGTGGAATATGGGGTCAGTTTGAGGCCACTCGCCCTGGCCATCTGCATCGTTCCCGGTGTGAAATTTGCAATCATGGCTGATTTTCTCCAAAACTAAAGCTGCTAGCGACAAGGACCCTGCAACTCCTCAGGGCCCCAAAGCCACCTTTCATCTGATACGCAGACCCTGCGCCAATGACTTCATTTTCCCCATGGAAAATGGCCCCCATTTCTGGCCTCTCGCCCTAACCAATAGGGTGGTGCCCAGCAAGAAATTTGTAATCTTTGCTGGATTTCTCCAAATCTAAAGCTGCCAGTAAGAAGTACCCTGCAAGTCCTAAGAGCTCAAAAGGCCACCTTTCATCTGACACCCAGACCCTGGGGAAAGGACTTCTTTTTCCCATGCAAAATGGCCTCTCTCTTTTCAGCCATTTGCCCTTCCAACAGGGCAGTACCCAGTGAGAAATTTGCAATCTGTGCTGGATTCCTCCACTACTAAAGCTGTTGGCAACTAGGAGCTTGCAAGTCCTTAGAGCCCCAAAGGCCACCTTTCATCTGACACCCAGACCCTGGGGAAAGGACTTCTTTTTCCCATGTAAAATGGCCTCCTTTGCAGCCATTTGCCCTAGGCAACCGGGCAGTTCCCAGTGAGAAATTTGAAAACTTTGCTGGATTCTTCCACTACTAAAGCTGTTGGCAACTAGGAGCTTGCAAGTCCTTAGAGCCCCAAAGTCCAGCTTTCATCTAACACCCAGACCGGGGGGACTGGACTTCATTTTCCCCAGGGAAAATCGGGTCAGTTTGAGGCCACTTGCCCTGGCCATCTGCATCGTTCCTGGTGTGAAATTTGCCAACCTGGCTGATTTTCTCCAAAACTAAAGCTGCTAGCGACAAGGACCCTGCAACTTCTCAGGGCCCCAGATGCGACCATTCATCTGATACACAGACTCTGGGCCAATGACTTCATTTTCCCCAGGGAAAATGGCCCCCATTTCTGGCCTCTCGCCCTGACCAATAGGGTGGTGCCCAGCAAGAAATTTGCAATCTTTGCTGGATTTCTCCAAATCTAAAGCTGCCAGTAAGAAGTACCCTGCAAGTCCTAAGAGCCCAAAAGGCCACCTTTCATCTGACACCCAGACCCTGGGGAAAGGACTTCTTTTTCCCATGCAAAATGGCCTCTCTCTTTTCAGCCATTTGCCATAGCCAACAGGGCAGTGCCCAGTGAGAAATTTGCAGACTTTGCTGGATTCCTCCACAACTAAAGCTGTTGGCAACTAGGAGCTTGCAAGTCCTTAGAGCCTTAAAGGCCAGCTTTCATCTGACACCCAGACCCTGGGGACATGACTTCATTTTCCCCATGGAAATTGGGGTCAGTTTGAGGCCACTCGCCCTGGCCATCTGCATCGTTCCCGGTGTGAAATTTGCAATCATGGCTGATTTTCTCCAAAACTAAAGCTGCTGCGAACGAGCACCCTGGAAGTCCTTGGAGCCGCTAAGGCCACCTTTCATCTGATTCCCAGACCCTGGGGAAAGGACTTCTTTTTCCCATGAAAATGGCCTCTCTTTGCAGCCATTTGCCCTAGGCAACAGGGAAGTGCCCAGTGAGAAATTTGCAATCTGTGCTGGATTCCTCCACTACTAAAGCTGTTGGCAACTAGGAGCTTGCAAGTCCTTAGAGCCCCAAAGGCCACCTTTCATCTGACACGCAGACCCGGGGCACATGACTTAATTTTCCCCAGGGAAAATGGGGTCAGTTTGAGGCCACTCGCCCTGGCCATCTGCATCGTTCCCGGTGTGAAATTTGCCAACTTGGCTTATTTTTCAAAAAGTAAAGCTGCTGGCAACGAGGACACCGGAAATCCTTGGAGTCCCAAAGGCCAGCTTTCATCTGACATCCAGACGCTGGGGACATGACTTCATTTTCCCCCGGGAAAATGGGGTCAGTTTGAGGCCACTCGCCCTGGCCATCTGCATCGTTCCCGGTGTGAAATTTGCAATCATGGCTGATTTTCTCCAAAACTAAAGCTGCTGGCAACGAGGACCCTGCAACTCCTTAGGGCCCCAAAGCCACCTTTCATCTGATACGCAGACCCTTCGCCAATGACTTCATTTTCCCCATGGAAAATGGCCCCCATTTCTGGCCTCTCGCCCTGACCAATAGGGTGGTGCCCAGCAAGAAATTTGTAATCTTTGCTGGATTTCTCCAAATCTAAAGCTGCCAGTAAGAAGTACCCTGCAAGTCCTAAGAGCCCAAAAGGCCACCTTTCATCTGACACCCAGACCCTGGGGACATGACTTAATTTTCCCCGTGGAAAATGGGGTCAGTTTGAGGCCACTTGCCCTGGCCATCTGCATCGTTCCCGGTGTGAAATTTTCCAACTTGGCTTATTTTTCCAAAAGTAAAACTGCTGGCAACGAGGACACTGGAAATCCTTGGAGCCCCAAAGGCCACCTTTCATCTGACACCCAGACCCTGGGGAAAGGACTTCTTTTTCCCATGCAAAATGGCCTCTCTCTTTGCAGCCATTTGCCCTAGGCAACAGGGCAGTGCCCAGTGAGAAATTTGCAATCTGTGCTGGATTCCTTCACAACTAAAGCTGTTGGCAACTAGGGCTTGCAAGTCCTTAGAGCCCCAAAGGCCACCTTTCATCTGACACCCAGACCCTGGGGACATGACTTCATTTTCCCCGTGGAAAATGGGGTCAGTTTGAGGCCACTCGCCCTGGCCATCTGCATCGTTCCCGGTGTGAAATTTGCAATCATGGCTGATTTTCTCCAAAAGTAAAGCTGCTGGCAACGAGGACACTGGAAGTCCTTGGAGCCACTAAGGCCACCTTTCATCTGATTCCCAAACCCTGGGGAAAGGACTTCTTTTTCCCATGCAAAATGGCCTCTCTTTGCAGCCATTTGCCATAGACAACAGGGCAGTGCGCAGTGAGAAATTTTTAAACATTGCTGGATTCCTAAAGAACTAACGCTGTTGGCAACTAGGAGCTTGCAAGTCCTTTGAGCCTTAAAGGCCACCTTTCATCTGACACGCAGACCCGGGGGACATGACTTAATTTTCCCCGTGGAATATGGGGTCAGTTTGAGGCCACTCGCCCTGGCCATCTGCATCGTTCCCGGTGTGAAATTTGCAATCATGGCTGATTTTCTCCAAAACTAAAGCTGCTAGCGACAAGGACCCTGCAACTCCTCAGGGCCCCAAAGCCACCTTTCATCTGATACGCAGACCCTGCGCCAATGACTTCATTTTCCCCATGGAAAATGGCCCCCATTTCTGGCCTCTCGCCCTAACCAATAGGGTGGTGCCCAGCAAGAAATTTGTAATCTTTGCTGGATTTCTCCAAATCTAAAGCTGCCAGTAAGAAGTACCCTGCAAGTCCTAAGAGCTCAAAAGGCCACCTTTCATCTGACACCCAGACCCTGGGGAAAGGACTTCTTTTTCCCATGCAAAATGGCCTCTCTCTTTTCAGCCATTTGCCCTTCCAACAGGGCAGTACCCAGTGAGAAATTTGCAATCTGTGCTGGATTCCTCCACTACTAAAGCTGTTGGCAACTAGGAGCTTGCAAGTCCTTAGAGCCCCAAAGGCCACCTTTCATCTGACACCCAGACCCTGGGGAAAGGACTTCTTTTTCCCATGTAAAATGGCCTCCTTTGCAGCCATTTGCCCTAGGCAACCGGGCAGTTCCCAGTGAGAAATTTGAAAACTTTGCTGGATTCTTCCACTACTAAAGCTGTTGGCAACTAGGAGCTTGCAAGTCCTTAGAGCCCCAAAGTCCAGCTTTCATCTGACACCCAGACCCGGGGGACTGGACTTCATTTTCCCCAGGGAAAATCGGGTCAGTTTGAGGCCACTTGCCCTGGCCATCTGCATCGTTCCTGGTGTGAAATTTGCCAACCTGGCTGATTTTCTCCAAAACTAAAGCTGCTAGCGACAAGGACCCTGCAACTTCTCAGGGCCCCAGATGCGACCATTCATCTGATACGCAGACTCTGGGCCAATGACTTCATTTTCCCCAGGGAAAATGGCCCCCATTTCTGGCCTCTCGCCCTGACCAATAGGGTGGTGCCCAGCAAGAAATTTGCAATCTTTGCTGGATTTCTCCAAATCTAAAGCTGCCAGTAAGAAGTACCCTGCAAGTCCTAAGAGCCCAAAAGGCCACCTTTCATCTGACACCCAGACCCTGGGGAAAGGACTTCTTTTTCCCATGCAAAATGGCCTCTCTCTTTTCAGCCATTTGCCATAGCCAACAGGGCAGTGCCCAGTGAGAAATTTGCAGACTTTGCTGGATTCCTCCACAACTAAAGCTGTTGGCAACTAGGAGCTTGCAAGTCCTTAGAGCCTTAAAGGCCAGCTTTCATCTGACACCCAGACCCTGGGGACATGACTTCATTTTCCCCATGGAAATTGGGGTCAGTTTGAGGCCACTCGCCCTGGCCATCTGCATCGTTCCCGGTGTGAAATTTGCAATCATGGCTGATTTTCTCCAAAACTAAAGCTGCTGCGAAAACGAGCACCCTGGAAGTCCTTGGAGCCGCTAAGGCCACCTTTCATCTGATTCCCAGACCCTGGGGAAAGGACTTCTTTTTCCCATGCAAAATGGCCTCTCTTTGCAGCCATTTGCCCTAGGCAACAGGGCAGTGCCCAGTGAGAAATTTGCAATCTGTGCTGGATTCCTCCACTACTAAAGCTGTTGGCAACTAGGACTTTGAAGTCCTTAGAGCCCCAAAGGCCACCTTTCATCTGACACCCAGACCCTGGGGACATGACTTCATTTTCCCCGTGGAAAATGGGGTCAGTTTGAGGCCACTCGCCCTGGCCATCTGCATCGTTCCCGGTGTGAAATTTGCAACTTGGCTGATTTTCTCCAAAAGTAAAGCTGCTGGCAACGAGGAAACTGGAAATCCTTGGAGCCGCTAAGGCCACCTTTCATCTGATTCCCAGACCCTGGGGAAAGGACTTCTTTTTCCCATGGAAAATGGCCTCTCTTTGCAGCAATTTGCCATATCCAACAGGGAAGTGCCCAGTGAGAAATTTGCAATCTGTGCTGGATTCCTCCACTACTAAAGCTGTTGGCAACTAGGAGCTTGCAAGTCCTTAGAGCCCCAAAGGCCACCTTTCATCTGACACGCAGACCCGGGGCACATGACTTAATTTTCCCCAGGGAAAATGGGGTCAGTTTGAGGCCACTCGCCCTGGCCATCTGCATCGTTCCCGGTGTGAAATTTGCCAACTTGGCTTATTTTTCAAAAAGTAAAACTGCTGGCAACGAGGACAACAGAAATCCTTGGAGTCCCAAAGGCCACCTTTCATCTGACATCCAGACGCTGGGGACATGACTTCATTTTCCCCCAGGAAAATGGGGTCAGTTTGAGGCCACTCGCCCTGGCCATCTGCATCGTTCCCGGTGTGAAATTTGCAATCATGGCTGATTTTCTCCAAAACTAAAGCTGCTGGCAACGAGGACCCTGCAACTCCTTAGGGCCCCAAAGCCACCTTTCATCTGATACGCAGACCCTTCGCCAATGACTTCATTTTCCCCATGGAAAATGGCCCCCATTTCTGGCCTCTCGCCCTGACCAATAGGGTGGTGCCCAGCAAGAAATTTGTAATCTTTGCTGGATTTCTCCAAATCTAAAGCTGCCAGTAAGAAGTACCCTGCAAGTCCTAAGAGCCCAAAAGGCCACCTTTCATCTGACACCCAGACCCTGGGGACATGACTTAATTTTCCCCGTGGAAAATGGGGTCAGTTTGAGGCCACTTGCCCTGGCCATCTGCATCGTTCCCGGTGTGAAATTTTCCAACTTGGCTTATTTTTCCAAAAGTAAAACTGCTGGCAACGAGGACACTGGAAATCCTTGGAGCCCCAAAGGCCACCTTTCATCTGACACCCAGACCCTGGGGAAAGGACTTCTTTTTCCCATGCAAAATGGCCTCTCTCTTTGCAGCCATTTGCCCTAGGCAACAGGGCAGTGCCCAGTGAGAAATTTGCAATCTGTGCTGGATCCCTTCTCAACTAAAGCTGTTGGCAACTAGGGCTTGCAAGTCCTTAGAGCCCCAAAGGCCACCTTTCATCTGACACCCAGACCCTGGGGACATGACTTCATTTTCCCCGTGGAAAATGGGGTCAGTTTGAGGCCACTCGCCCTGGCCATCTGCATCGTTCCCGGTGTGAAATTTGCAACTTGGCTGATTTTCTCCAAAAGTAAAGCTGCTGGCAACGAGGACACTGGAAGTCCTTGGAGCCACTAAGGCCACCTTTCATCTGATTCCCAAACCCTGGGGAAAGGACTTCTTTTTCCCATGCAAAATGGCCTCTCTTTGCAGCCATTTGCCATAGACAACAGGGCAGTGCGCAGTGAGAAATTTTTAAACATTGCTGGATTCCTAAAGAACTAACGCTGTTGGCAACTAGGAGCTTGCAAGTCCTTTGAGCCTTAAAGGCCACCTTTCATCTGACACGCAGACCCGGGGGACATGACTTAATTTTCCCCGTGGAATATGGGGTCAGTTTGAGGCCACTCGCCCTGGCCATCTGCATCGTTCCCGGTGTGAAATTTGCAATCATGGCTGATTTTCTCCAAAACTAAAGCTGCTAGCGACAAGGACCCTGCAACTCCTCAGGGCCCCAAAGCCACCTTTCATCTGATACGCAGACCCTGCGCCAATGACTTCATTTTCCCCATGGAAAATGGCCCCCATTTCTGGCCTCTCGCCCTAACCAATAGGGTGGTGCCCAGCAAGAAATTTGTAATCTTTGCTGGATTTCTCCAAATCTAAAGCTGCCAGTAAGAAGTACCCTGCAAGTCCTAAGAGCTCAAAAGGCCACCTTTCATCTGACACCCAGACCCTGGGGAAAGGACTTCTTTTTCCCATGCAAAATGGCCTCTCTCTTTTCAGCCATTTGCCCTTCCAACAGGGCAGTACCCAGTGAGAAATTTGCAATCTGTGCTGGATTCCTCCACTACTAAAGCTGTTGGCAACTAGGAGCTTGCAAGTCCTTAGAGCCCCAAAGGCCACCTTTCATCTGACACCCAGACCCTGGGGAAAGGACTTCTTTTTCCCATGTAAAATGGCCTCCTTTGCAGCCATTTGCCCTAGGCAACCGGGCAGTTCCCAGTGAGAAATTTGAAAACTTTGCTGGATTCTTCCACTACTAAAGCTGTTGGCAACTAGGAGCTTGCAAGTCCTTAGAGCCCCAAAGTCCAGCTTTCATCTAACACCCAGACCCGGGGGACATGACTTCATTTTCCCCAGGGAAAATCGGGTCAGTTTGAGGCCACTTGCCCTGGCCATCTGCATCGTTCCTGGTGTGAAATTTGCAACTTGGCTGATTTTCTCCAAAACTAAAGCTGCTAGCGACAAGGACCCTGCAACTTCTCAGGGCCCCAGATGCGACCATTCATCTGATACACAGACTCTGGGCCAATGACTTCATTTTCCCCAGGGAAAATGGCCCCCATTTCTGGCCTCTCGCCCTGACCAATAGGGTGGTGCCCAGCAAGAAATTTGCAATCTTTGCTGGATTTCTCCAAATCTAAAGCTGCCAGTAAGAAGTACCCTGCAAGTCCTAAGAGCCCAAAAGGCCACCTTTCATCTGACACCCAGACCCTGGGGAAAGGACTTCTTTTTCCCATGCAAAATGGCCTCTCTCTTTTCAGCCATTTGCCATAGCCAACAGGGCAGTGCCCAGTGAGAAATTTGCAGACTTTGCTGGATTCCTCCACAACTAAAGCTGTTGGCAACTAGGAGCTTGCAAGTCCTTAGAGCCTTAAAGGCCAGCTTTCATCTGACACCCAGACCCTGGGGAAAGGACTTCTTTTTCCCATGCAAAATGGCCTCTCTTTGCAGCCATTTGCCCTAGGCAACAGGGCAGTGCCCAGTGAGAAATTTGCAATCTGTGCTGGATTCCTCCACTACTAAAGCTGTTGGCAACTAGGACTTTGAAGTCCTTAGAGCCCCAAAGGCCACCTTTCATCTGACACCCAGACCCTGGGGACATGACTTCATTTTCCCCAGGGAAAATGGGGTCAGTTTGAGGCCACTCGCCCTGGCCATCTGCATCGTTCCCGGTGTGAAATTTGCAACTTGGCTGATTTTCTCCAAAAGTAAAGCTGCTGGCAACGAGGAAACTGGAAATCCTTGGAGCCGCTAAGGCCACCTTTCATCTGATTCCCAGACCCTGGGGAAAGGACTTCTTTTTCCCATGGAAAATGGCCTCTCTTTGCAGCAATTTGCCATATCCAACAGGGAAGTGCCCAGTGAGAAATTTGCAATCTGTGCTGGATTCCTCCACTACTAAAGCTGTTGGCAACTAGGAGCTTGCAAGTCCTTAGAGCCCCAAAGGCCACCTTTCATCTGACACGCAGACCCGGGGCACATGACTTAATTTTCCCCAGGGAAAATGGGGTCAGTTTGAGGCCACTCGCCCTGGCCATCTGCATCGTTCCCGGTGTGAAATTTGCCAACTTGGCTTATTTTTCAAAAAGTAAAACTGCTGGCAACGAGGACAACAGAAATCCTTGGAGTCCCAAAGGCCACCTTTCATCTGACATCCAGACGCTGGGGACATGACTTCATTTTCCCCCAGGAAAATGGGGTCAGTTTGAGGCCACTCGCCCTGGCCATCTGCATCGTTCCCGGTGTGAAATTTGCAATCATGGCTGATTTTCTCCAAAACTAAAGCTGCTGGCAACGAGGACCCTGCAACTCCTTAGGGCCCCAAAGCCACCTTTCATCTGATACGCAGACCCTTCGCCAATGACTTCATTTTCCCCATGGAAAATGGCCCCCATTTCTGGCCTCTCGCCCTGACCAATAGGGTGGTGCCCAGCAAGAAATTTGTAATCTTTGCTGGATTTCTCCAAATCTAAAGCTGCCAGTAAGAAGTACCCTGCAAGTCCTAAGAGCCCAAAAGGCCACCTTTCATCTGACACCCAGACCCTGGGGACATGACTTAATTTTCCCCGTGGAAAATGGGGTCAGTTTGAGGCCACTTGCCCTGGCCATCTGCATCGTTCCCGGTGTGAAATTTTCCAACTTGGCTTATTTTTCCAAAAGTAAAACTGCTGGCAACGAGGACACTGGAAATCCTTGGAGCCCCAAAGGCCACCTTTCATCTGACACCCAGACCCTGGGGAAAGGACTTCTTTTTCCCATGCAAAATGGCCTCTCTCTTTGCAGCCATTTGCCCTAGGCAACAGGGCAGTGCCCAGTGAGAAATTTGCAATCTGTGCTGGATCCCTTCACAACTAAAGCTGTTGGCAACTAGGGCTTGCAAGTCCTTAGAGCCCCAAAGGCCACCTTTCATCTGACACCCAGACCCTGGGGACATGACTTCATTTTCCCCAGGGAAAATGGGGTCAGTTTGAGGCCACTCGCCCTGGCCATCTGCATCGTTCCCGGTGTGAAATTTGCAACTTGGCTGATTTTCTCCAAAAGTAAAGCTGCTGGCAACGAGGACACTGGAAGTCCTTGGAGCCACTAAGGCCACCTTTCATCTGATTCCCAAACCCTGGGGAAAGGACTTCTTTTTCCCATGCAAAATGGCCTCTCTTTGCAGCCATTTGCCATAGACAACAGGGCAGTGCGCAGTGAGAAATTTTTAAACATTGCTGGATTCCTAAAGAACTAACGCTGTTGGCAACTAGGAGCTTGCAAGTCCTTTGAGCCTTAAAGGCCACCTTTCATCTGACACGCAGACCCGGGGGACATGACTTAATTTTCCCCGTGGAATATGGGGTCAGTTTGAGGCCACTCGCCCTGGCCATCTGCATCGTTCCCGGTGTGAAATTTGCAATCATGGCTGATTTTCTCCAAAACTAAAGCTGCTAGCGACAAGGACCCTGCAACTCCTCAGGGCCCCAAAGCCACCTTTCATCTGATACGCAGACCCTGCGCCAATGACTTCATTTTCCCCATGGAAAATGGCCCCCATTTCTGGCCTCTCGCCCTAACCAATAGGGTGGTGCCCAGCAAGAAATTTGTAATCTTTGCTGGATTTCTCCAAATCTAAAGCTGCCAGTAAGAAGTACCCTGCAAGTCCTAAGAGCTCAAAAGGCCACCTTTCATCTGACACCCAGACCCTGGGGAAAGGACTTCTTTTTCCCATGCAAAATGGCCTCTCTCTTTTCAGCCATTTGCCCTTCCAACAGGGCAGTACCCAGTGAGAAATTTGCAATCTGTGCTGGATTCCTCCACTACTAAAGCTGTTGGCAACTAGGAGCTTGCAAGTCCTTAGAGCCCCAAAGGCCACCTTTCATCTGACACCCAGACCCTGGGGAAAGGACTTCTTTTTCCCATGTAAAATGGCCTCCTTTGCAGCCATTTGCCCTAGGCAACCGGGCAGTTCCCAGTGAGAAATTTGAAAACTTTGCTGGATTCTTCCACTACTAAAGCTGTTGGCAACTAGGAGCTTGCAAGTCCTTAGAGCCCCAAAGTCCAGCTTTCATCTAACACCCAGACCCGGGGGACTGGACTTCATTTTCCCCAGGGAAAATCGGGTCAGTTTGAGGCCACTTGCCCTGGCCATCTGCATCGTTCCTGGTGTGAAATTTGCCAACCTGGCTGATTTTCTCCAAAACTAAAGCTGCTAGCGACAAGGACCCTGCAACTTCTCAGGGCCCCAGATGCGACCATTCATCTGATACACAGACTCTGGGCCAATGACTTCATTTTCCCCAGGGAAAATGGCCCCCATTTCTGGCCTCTCGCCCTGACCAATAGGGTGGTGCCCAGCAAGAAATTTGCAATCTTTGCTGGATTTCTCCAAATCTAAAGCTGCCAGTAAGAAGTACCCTGCAAGTCCTAAGAGCCCAAAAGGCCACCTTTCATCTGACACCCAGACCCTGGGGAAAGGACTTCTTTTTCCCATGCAAAATGGCCTCTCTCTTTTCAGCCATTTGCCATAGCCAACAGGGCAGTGCCCAGTGAGAAATTTGCAGACTTTGCTGGATTCCTCCACAACTAAAGCTGTTGGCAACTAGGAGCTTGCAAGTCCTTAGAGCCTTAAAGGCCAGCTTTCATCTGACACCCAGACCCTGGGGACATGACTTCATTTTCCCCATGGAAAATGGGGTCAGTTTGAGGCCACTCGCCCTGGCCATCTGCCTCGTTCCCGGTGTGAAATTTGCAATCATGGCTGATTTTCTCCAAAACTAAAGCTGCTGCAAATGAGCACCCTGGAAGTCCTTGGAGCCCCAAAGGCCACCTTTCATCTGAAACCCAGACCCAGGGGAAAGGACTTCTTTTTCCCATGCAAAATGGCCTCTCTTTGCAGCCATTTGCCCTAGGCAACAGGGCAGTTCCATGTAAGAAATTTGAAAACTTTTCTGGATTCCTCCACAACTAAAGCTGTTGGCAACAAGGACTTTGAAGTCCTTAGAGCCCCAAAGGCCACCTTTCATCTGACACCCAGACCCTGGGGACATGACTTCATTTTCCCCGTGGAAAATGGGGTCAGTTTGAGGCCACTCGCCCTGGCCATCTGCATCGTTCCCGGTGTGAAATTTGCAACTTGGCTGATTTTCTCCAAAAGTAAAGCTGCTGGCAACGAGGAAACTGGAAGTCCTTGGAGCCGCTAAGGCCACCTTTCATCTGATTCCCAGACCCTGGGGAAAGGACTTCTTTTTCCCATGGAAAATGGCCTCTCTTTGCAGCAATTTGCCATATCCAACAGGGAAGTGCCCAGTGAGAAATTTGCAATCTGTGCTGGATTCCTCCACTACTAAAGCTGTTGGCAACTAGGAGCTTGCAAGTCCTTAGAGCCCCAAAGGCCACCTTTCATCTGACACGCAGACCCGGGGCACATGACTTAATTTTCCCCAGGGAAAATGGGGTCAGTTTGAGGCCACTCGCCCTGGCCATCTGCATCGTTCCCGGTGTGAAATTTGCCAACTTGGCTTATTTTTCAAAAAGTAAAACTGCTGGCAACGAGGACAACGGAAATCCTTGGAGTCCCAAAGGCCACCTTTCATCTGACATCCAGACGCTGGGGACATGACTTCATTTTCCCCCGGGAAAATGGCGTCAGTTTGAGGCCACTCGCCCTGGCCATCTGCATCGTTCCCGGTGTGAAATTTGCAATCATGGCTGATTTTCTCCAAAACTAAAGCTGCTGGCAACGAGGACCCTGCAACTCCTTAGGGCCCCAAAGCCACCTTTCATCTGATACGCAGACCCTGCGCCAATGACTTCATTTTCCCCATGGAAAATGGCCCCCATTTCTGGCCTCTCGCCCTGACCAATAGGGTGGTGCCCAGCAAGAAATTTGTAATCTTTGCTGGATTTCTCCAAATCTAAAGCTGCCAGTAAGAAGTACCCTGCAAGTCCTAAGAGCCCAAAAGGCCACCTTTCATCTGACACCCAGACCCTGGGGACATGACTTAATTTTCCCCGTGGAAAATGGGGTCAGTTTGAGGCCACTTGCCCTGGCCATCTGCATCGTTCCCGGTGTGAAATTTTCCAACTTGGCTTATTTTTCCAAAAGTAAAACTGCTGGCAACGAGGACACTGGAAATCCTTGGAGCCCCAAAGGCCACCTTTCATCTGACACCCAGACCCTGGGGAAAGGACTTCTTTTTCCCATGCAAAATGGCCTCTCTCTTTTCAGCCATTTGCCCTAGGCAACAGGGCAGTGCCCAGTGAGAAATTTGCAATCTGTGCTGGATTCCTTCACAACTAAAGCTGTTGGCAACTAGGGCTTGCAAGTCCTTAGAGCCTTAAAGGCCACCTTTCATCTGACACCCAGACCCTGGGGACATGACTTAATTTTCCCCGTGGAATATGGGGTCAGTTTGAGGCCACTCGCCCTGGCCATCTGCATCGTTCCCGGTGTGAAATTTGCAATCATGGCTGATTTTCTCCAAAACTAAAGCTGCTAGCGACAAGGACCCTGCAACTCCTCAGGGCCCCAAAGCCACCTTTCATCTGATACGCAGACCCTGCGCCAATGACTTCATTTTCCCCATGGAAAATGGCCCCCATTTCTGGCCTCTCGCCCTAACCAATAGGGTGGTGCCCAGCAAGAAATTTGTAATCTTTGCTGGATTTCTCCAAATCTAAAGCTGCCAGTAAGAAGTACCCTGCAAGTCCTAAGAGCTCAAAAGGCCACCTTTCATCTGACACCCAGACCCTGGGGAAAGGACTTCTTTTTCCCATGCAAAATGGCCTCTCTCTTTTCAGCCATTTGCCCTTCCAACAGGGCAGTACCCAGTGAGAAATTTGCAATCTGTGCTGGATTCCTCCACTACTAAAGCTGTTGGCAACTAGGAGCTTGCAAGTCCTTAGAGCCCCAAAGGCCACCTTTCATCTGACACCCAGACCCTGGGGAAAGGACTTCTTTTTCCCATGTAAAATGGCCTCCTTTGCAGCCATTTGCCCTAGGCAACCGGGCAGTTCCCAGTGAGAAATTTGAAAACTTTGCTGGATTCTTCCACTACTAAAGCTGTTGGCAACTAGGAGCTTGCAAGTCCTTAGAGCCCCAAAGTCCAGCTTTCATCTAACACCCAGACCCGGGGGACTGGACTTAATTTTCCCCAGGGAAAATCGGGTCAGTTTGAGGCCACTTGCCCTGGCCATCTGCATCGTTCCTGGTGTGAAATTTGCCAACCTGGCTGATTTTCTCCAAAACTAAAGCTGCTAGCGACAAGGACCCTGCAACTTCTCAGGGCCCCAGATGCGACCATTCATCTAATACGCAGACTCTGGGCCAATGACTTCATTTTCCCCAGGGAAAATGGCCCCCATTTCTGGCCTCTCGCCCTGACCAATAGGGTGGTGCCCAGCAAGAAATTTGCAATCTTTGCTGGATTTCTCCAAATCTAAAGCTGCCAGTAAGAAGTACCCTGCAAGTCCTAAGAGCCCAAAAGGCCACCTTTCATCTGACACCAAGACCCTGGGGAAAGGACTTCTTTTTCCCATGCAAAATGGCCTCTCTCTTTTCAGCCATTTGCCATAGCCAACAGGGCAGTGCCCAGTGAGAAATTTGCAGACTTTGCTGGATTCCTCCACAACTAAAGCTGTTGGCAACTAGGAGCTTGCAAGTCCTTAGAGCCTTAAAGGCCACCTTTCATCTGACATCCAGACGCTGGGGACATGACTTCATTTTCCCCCGGGAAAATGGGGTCAGTTTGAGGCCACTCGCCCTGGCCATCTGCATCGTTCCCGGTGTGAAATTTGCAATCATGGCTGATTTTCTCCAAAACTAAAGCTGCTGGCAACAAGGACCCTGCAACTCCTTAGGGCCCCAAAGCCACCTTTCATCTGATACGCAGACCCTTCGCCAATGACTTCATTTTCCCCATGGAAAATGGCCCCCATTTCTGGCCTCTCGCCCTGACCAATAGGGTGGTGCCCAGCAAGAAATTTGTAATCTTTGCTGGATTTCTCCAAATCTAAAGCTGCCAGTAAGAAGTACCCTGCAAGTCCTAAGAGCCCAAAAGGCCACCTTTCATCTGACACCCAGACCCTGGGGACATGACTTCATTTTCCCCGTGGAAAATGGGGTCAGTTTGAGGCCACTTGCCCTGGCCATCTGCATCGTTCCCGGTGTGAAATTTTCCAACTTGGCTTATTTTTCCAAAAGTAAAACTGCTGGCAACGAGGACACTGGAAATCCTTGGAGCCCCAAAGGCCACCTTTCATCTGACACCCAGACCCTGGGGAAAGGACTTCTTTTTCCCATGCAAAATGGCCTCTCTTTGCAGCCATTTGCCCTAGGCAACAGGGCAGTGCCCAGTGAGAAATTTGCAATCTGTGCTGGATTCCTTCACAACTAAAGCTGCTGGCAACTAGGGCTTGCAAGTCCTTAGAGCCTTAAAGGCCACCTTTCATCTGACACCCAGACCCTGGGGACATGACTTCATTTTCCCCGTGGAAAATGGGGTCAGTTTGAGGCCACTCGCCCTGGCCATCTGCCTCGTTCCCGGTGTGAAATTTGCAATCATGGCTGATTTTCTCCAAAACTAAAGCTGCTGCAAACGAGCACCCTGGAAGTCCTTGGAGCCCCAAAGGCCACCTTTCATCTGAAACCCAGACCCAGGGGAAAGGACTTCTTTTTCCCATGCAAAATGGCCTCTCTTTGCAGCCATTTGCCCTAGGCAACAGGGCAGTTCCTTGTAAGAAATTTGAAAACTTTTCTGAATTCCTCCACAACTAAAGCTGTTGGCAACAAGGACTTTGAAGTCCTTAGAGCCCCAAAGGCCACCTTTCATCTGACACCCAGACCCTGGGGACATGACTTCATTTTCCCCAGGGAAAATGGGGTCAGTTTGAGGCCACTTGCCCTGGCCATCTGCATCGTTCCCGGTGTGAAATTTTCCAACTTGGCTTATTTTTCCAAAAGTAAAACTGCTGGCAACGAGGACACTGGAAATCCTTGGAGCCCCAAAGGCCACCTTTCATCTGACACCCAGACCCTGGGGAAAGGACTTCTTTTTCCCATGCAAAATGGCCTCTCTCTTTGCAGCCATTTGCCCTAGGCAACAGGGCAGTGCCCAGTGAGAAATTTGCAATCTGTGCTGGATTCCTCCACAACTAAAGCTGTTGGCAACTAGGGCTTGCAAGTCCTTAGAGCCTTAAAGGCCACCTTTCATCTGACACCCAGACCCTGGGGACATGACTTCATTTGCCCTGTGGAAAATGGGGTCAGTTTGAGGCCACTCGCCCTGGCCATCTGCCTCGTTCCCGGTGTGAAATTTGCAATCATGGCTGATTTTCTCCAAAACTAAAGCTGCTGCAAATGAGCACCCTGGAAGTCCTTGGAGCCCCAAAGGCCACCTTTCATCTGAAACCCAGACCCAGGGGAAAGGACTTCTTTTTCCCATGCAAAATGGCCTCTCTTTGCAGCCATTTGCCCTAGGCAACAGGGCAGTTCCATGTAAGAAATTTGAAAACTTTTCTGGATTCCTCCACAACTAAAGCTGTTGGCAACAAGGACTTTGAAGTCCTTAGAGCCCCAAAGGCCACCTTTCATCTGACACCCAGACCCTGGGGACATGACTTCATTTTCCCCGTGGAAAATGGGGTCAGTTTGAGGCCACTCGCCCTGGCCATCTGCATCGTTCCCGGTGTGAAATTTGCAACTTGGCTGATTTTCTCCAAAAGTAAAGCTGCTGGCAACGAGGAAACTGGAAGTCCTTGGAGCCGCTAAGGCCACCTTTCATCTGATTCCCAGACCCTGGGGAAAGGACTTCTTTTTCCCATGGAAAATGGCCTCTCTTTGCAGCAATTTGCCATATCCAACAGGGAAGTGCCCAGTGAGAAATTTGCAATCTGTGCTGGATTCCTCCACTACTAAAGCTGTTGGCAACTAGGAGCTTGCAAGTCCTTAGAGCCCCAAAGGCCACCTTTCATCTGACACGCAGACCCGGGGCACATGACTTAATTTCCCCAGGGAAAATGGGGTCAGTTTGAGGCCACTCGCCCTGGCCATCTGCATCGTTCCCGGTGTGAAATTTGCCAACTTGGCTTATTTTTCAAAAAGTAAAACTGCTGGCAACGAGGACAACGGAAATCCTTGGAGTCCCAAAGGCCACCTTTCATCTGACATCCAGACGCTGGGGACATGACTTCATTTTCCCCCGGGAAAATGGCGTCAGTTTGAGGCCACTCGCCCTGGCCATCTGCATCGTTCCCGGTGTGAAATTTGCAATCATGGCTGATTTTCTCCAAAACTAAAGCTGCTGGCAACGAGGACCCTGCAACTCCTTAGGGCCCCAAAGCCACCTTTCATCTGATACGCAGACCCTGCGCCAATGACTTCATTTTCCCCATGGAAAATGGCCCCCATTTCTGGCCTCTCGCCCTGACCAATAGGGTGGTGCCCAGCAAGAAATTTGTAATCTTTGCTGGATTTCTCCAAATCTAAAGCTGCCAGTAAGAAGTACCCTGCAAGTCCTAAGAGCCCAAAAGGCCACCTTTCATCTGACACCCAGACCCTGGGGACATGACTTAATTTTCCCCGTGGAAAATGGGGTCAGTTTGAGGCCACTTGCCCTGGCCATCTGCATCGTTCCCGGTGTGAAATTTTCCAACTTGGCTTATTTTTCCAAAAGTAAAACTGCTGGCAACGAGGACACTGGAAATCCTTGGAGCCCTAAAGGCCACCTTTCATCTGACACCCAGACCCTGGGGAAAGGACTTCTTTTTCCCATGCAAAATGGCCTCTCTCTTTTCAGCCATTTGCCCTAGGCAACAGGACAGTGCCCAGTGAGAAATTTGCAATCTGTGCTGGATTCCTTCACAACTAAAGCTGTTGGCAACTAGGGCTTGCAAGTCCTTAGAGCCTTAAAGGCCACCTTTCATCTGACACCCAGACCCTGGGGACATGACTTCATTTGCCCCGTGGAATATGGGGTCAGTTTGAGGCCACTCGCCCTGGCCATCTGCATCGTTCCCGGTGTGAAATTTGCAATCATGGCTGATTTTCTCCAAAACTAAAGCTGCTAGCGACAAGGACCCTGCAACTCCTCAGGGCCCCAAAGCCACCTTTCATCTGATACGCAGACCCTGCGCCAATGACTTCATTTTCCCCATGGAAAATGGCCCCCATTTCTGGCCTCTCGCCCTAACCAATAGGGTGGTGCCCAGCAAGAAATTTGTAATCTTTGCTGGATTTCTCCAAATCTAAAGCTGCCAGTAAGAAGTACCCTGCAAGTCCTAAGAGCTCAAAAGGCCACCTTTCATCTGACACCCAGACCCTGGGGAAAGGACTTCTTTTTCCCATGCAAAATGGCCTCTCTCTTTTCAGCCATTTGCCCTTCCAACAGGGCAGTACCCAGTGAGAAATTTGCAATCTGTGCTGGATTCCTCCACTACTAAAGCTGTTGGCAACTAGGAGCTTGCAAGTCCTTAGAGCCCCAAAGGCCACCTTTCATCTGACACCCAGACCCTGGGGAAAGGACTTCTTTTTCCCATGTAAAATGGCCTCCTTTGCAGCCATTTGCCCTAGGCAACCGGGCAGTTCCCAGTGAGAAATTTGAAAACTTTGCTGGATTCTTCCACTACTAAAGCTGTTGGCAACTAGGAGCTTGCAAGTCCTTAGAGCCCCAAAGTCCAGCTTTCATCTAACACCCAGACCCGGGGGACTGGACTTCATTTTCCCCAGGGAAAATCGGGTCAGTTTGAGGCCACTTGCCCTGGCCATCTGCATCGTTCCTGGTGTGAAATTTGCCAACCTGGCTGATTTTCTCCAAAACTAAAGCTGCTAGCGACAAGGACCCTGCAACTTCTCAGGGCCCCAGATGCGACCATTCATCTGATACACAGACTCTGGGCCAATGACTTCATTTTCCCCAGGGAAAATGGCCCCCATTTCTGGCCTCTCGCCCTGACCAATAGGGTGGTGCCCAGCAAGAAATTTGCAATCTTTGCTGGATTTCTCCAAATCTAAAGCTGCCAGTAAGAAGTACCCTGCAAGTCCTAAGAGCCCAAAAGGCCACCTTTCATCTGACACCCAGACCCTGGGGAAAGGACTTCTTTTTCCCATGCAAAATGGCCTCTCTCTTTTCAGCCATTTGCCATAGCCAACAGGGCAGTGCCCAGTGAGAAATTTGCAGACTTTGCTGGATTCCTCCACAACTAAAGCTGTTGGCAACTAGGAGCTTGCAAGTCCTTAGAGCCTTAAAGGCCAGCTTTCATCTGACACCCAGACCCTGGGGACATGACTTCATTTTCCCCATGGAAATTGGGGTCAGTTTGAGGCCACTCGCCCTGGCCATCTGCATCGTTCCCGGTGTGAAATTTGCAATCATGGCTGATTTTCTCCAAAACTAAAGCTGCTGCGAACGAGCACCCTGGAAGTCCTTGGAGCCGCTAAGGCCACCTTTCATCTGATTCCCAGACCCTGGGGAAAGGACTTCTTTTTCCCATGAAAATGGCCTCTCTTTGCAGCCATTTGCCCTAGGCAACAGGGCAGTGCCCAGTGAGAAATTTGCAATCTGTGCTGGATTCCTCCACTACTAAAGCTGTTGGCAACTAGGACTTTGAAGTCCTTAGAGCCCCAAAGGCCACCTTTCATCTGACACCCAGACCCTGGGGACATGACTTCATTTTCCCCGTGGAAAATGGGGTCAGTTTGAGGCCACTCGCCCTGGCCATCTGCATCGTTCCCGGTGTGAAATTTGCAACTTGGCTGATTTTCTCCAAAAGTAAAGCTGCTGGCAACGAGGAAACTGGAAGTCCTTGGAGCCGCTAAGGCCACCTTTCATCTGATTCCCAGACCCTGGGGAAAGGACTTCTTTTTCCCATGGAAAATGGCCTCTCTTTGCAGCAATTTGCCATATCCAACAGGGAAGTGCCCAGTGAGAAATTTGCAATCTGTGCTGGATTCCTCCACTACTAAAGCTGTTGGCAACTAGGAGCTTGCAAGTCCTTAGAGCCCCAAAGGCCACCTTTCATCTGACACGCAGACCCGGGGGACATGACTTAATTTTCCCCAGGGAAAATGGGGTCAGTTTGAGGCCACTCGCCCTGGCCATCTGCATCGTTCCCGGTGTGAAATTTGCCAACTTGGCTTATTTTTCAAAAAGTAAAACTGCTGGCAACGAGGACAACGGAAATCCTTGGAGTCCCAAAGGCCACCTTTCATCTGACATCCAGACGCTGGGGACATGACTTCATTTTCCCCCGGGAAAATGGGGTCAGTTTGAGGCCACTCGCCCTGGCCATCTGCATCGTTCCCGGTGTGAAATTTGCAATCATGGCTGATTTTCTCCAAAACTAAAGCTGCTGGCAACGAGGACCCTGCAACTCCTTAGGGCCCCAAAGCCACCTTTCATCTGATACGCAGACCCTGCGCCAATGACTTCATTTTCCCCATGGAAAATGGCCCCCATTTCTGGCCTCTCGCCCTGACCAATAGGGTGGTGCCCAGCAAGAAATTTGTAATCTTTGCTGGATTTCTCCAAATCTAAAGCTGCCAGTAAGAAGTACCCTGCAAGTCCTAAGAGCCCAAAAGGCCACCTTTCATCTGACACCCAGACCCTGGGGACATGACTTAATTTTCCCCGTGGAAAATGGGGTCAGTTTGAGGCCACTTGCCCTGGCCATCTGCATCGTTCCCGGTGTGAAATTTTCCAACTTGGCTTATTTTTCCAAAAGTAAAACTGCTGGCAACGAGGACACTGGAAATCCTTGGAGCCCCAAAGGCCACCTTTCATCTGACACCCAGACCCTGGGGAAAGGACTTCTTTTTCCCATGCAAAATGGCCTCTCTCTTTGCAGCCATTTGCCCTAGGCAACAGGGCAGTGCCCAGTGAGAAATTTGCAATCTGTGCTGGATTCCTCCACAACTAAAGCTGTTGGCAACTAGGGCTTGCAAGTCCTTAGAGCCTTAAAGGCCACCTTTCATCTGACACCCAGACCCTGGGGACATGACTTCATTTGCCCCGTGGAAAATGGGGTCAGTTTGAGGCCACTCGCCCTGGCCATCTGCCTCGTTCCCGGTGTGAAATTTGCAATCATGGCTGATTTTCTCCAAAACTAAAGCTGCTAGCGACAAGGACCCTGCAACTCCTCAGGGCCCCAAAGCCACCTTTCATCTGATACGCAGACCCTGCGCCAATGACTTCATTTTCCCCATGGAAAATGGCCCCCATTTCTGGCCTCTCGCCCTAACCAATAGGGTGGTGCCCAGCAAGAAATTTGTAATCTTTGCTGGATTTCTCCAAATCTAAAGCTGCCAGTAAGAAGTACCCTGCAAGTCCTAAGAGCTCAAAAGGCCACCTTTCATCTGACACCCAGACCCTGGGGAAAGGACTTCTTTTTCCCATGCAAAATGGCCTCTCTCTTTTCAGCCATTTGCCCTTCCAACAGGGCAGTACCCAGTGAGAAATTTGCAATCTGTGCTGGATTCCTCCACTACTAAAGCTGTTGGCAACTAGGAGCTTGCAAGTCCTTAGAGCCCCAAAGGCCACCTTTCATCTGACACCCAGACCCTGGGGAAAGGACTTCTTTTTCCCATGTAAAATGGCCTCCTTTGCAGCCATTTGCCCTAGGCAACCGGGCAGTTCCCAGTGAGAAATTTGAAAACTTTGCTGGATTCTTCCACTACTAAAGCTGTTGGCAACTAGGAGCTTGCAAGTCCTTAGAGCCCCAAAGTCCAGCTTTCATCTAACACCCAGACCCGGGGGACTGGACTTCATTTTCCCCAGGGAAAATCGGGTCAGTTTGAGGCCACTTGCCCTGGCCATCTGCATCGTTCCTGGTGTGAAATTTGCCAACCTGGCTGATTTTCTCCAAAACTAAAGCTGCTAGCGACAAGGACCCTGCAACTTCTCAGGGCCCCAGATGCGACCATTCATCTGATACACAGACTCTGGGCCAATGACTTCATTTTCCCCAGGGAAAATGGCCCCCATTTCTGGCCTCTCGCCCTGACCAATAGGGTGGTGCCCAGCAAGAAATTTGCAATCTTTGCTGGATTTCTCCAAATCTAAAGCTGCCAGTAAGAAGTACCCTGCAAGTCCTAAGAGCCCAAAAGGCCACCTTTCATCTGACACCCAGACCCTGGGGAAAGGACTTCTTTTTCCCATGCAAAATGGCCTCTCTCTTTTCAGCCATTTGCCCTAGGCAACAGGGCAGTGCCCAGTGAGAAATTTGCAGACTTTGCTGGATTCCTCCACAACTAAAGCTGTTGGCAACTAGGAGCTTGCAAGTCCTTAGAGCCTTAAAGGCCAGCTTTCATCTGACACCCAGACCCTGGGGACATGACTTCATTTTCCCCATGGAAATTGGGGTCAGTTTGAGGCCACTCGCCCTGGCCATCTGCATCGTTCCCGGTGTGAAATTTGCAATCATGGCTGATTTTCTCCAAAACTAAAGCTGCTGCGAACGAGCACCCTGGAAGTCCTTGGAGCCGCTAAGGCCACCTTTCATCTGATTCCCAGACCCTGGGGAAAGGACTTCTTTTTCCCATGAAAATGGCCTCTCTTTGCAGCCATTTGCCCTAGGCAACAGGGCAGTGCCCAGTGAGAAATTTGCAATCTGTGCTGGATTCCTCCACTACTAAAGCTGTTGGCAACTAGGACTTTGAAGTCCTTAGAGCCCCAAAGGCCACCTTTCATCTGACACCCAGACCCTGGGGACATGACTTCATTTTCCCCGTGGAAAATGGGGTCAGTTTGAGGCCACTCGCCCTGGCCATCTGCATCGTTCCCGGTGTGAAATTTGCAACTTGGCTGATTTTCTCCAAAAGTAAAGCTGCTGGCAACGAGGAAACTGGAAGTCCTTGGAGCCGCTAAGGCCACCTTTCATCTGATTCCCAGACCCTGGGGAAAGGACTTCTTTTTCCCATGGAAAATGGCCTCTCTTTGCAGCAATTTGCCATATCCAACAGGGAAGTGCCCAGTGAGAAATTTGCAATCTGTGCTGGATTCCTCCACTACTAAAGCTGTTGGCAACTAGGAGCTTGCAAGTCCTTAGAGCCCCAAAGGCCACCTTTCATCTGACACGCAGACCCGGGGGACATGACTTAATTTTCCCCAGGGAAAATGGGGTCAGTTTGAGGCCACTCGCCCTGGCCATCTGCATCGTTCCCGGTGTGAAATTTGCCAACTTGGCTTATTTTTCAAAAAGTAAAACTGCTGGCAACGAGGACAACGGAAATCCTTGGAGTCCCAAAGGCCACCTTTCATCTGACATCCAGACGCTGGGGACATGACTTCATTTTCCCCCGGGAAAATGGGGTCAGTTTGAGGCCACTTGCCCTGGCCATCTGCATCGTTCCCGGTGTGAAATTTGCAATCATGGCTGATTTTCTCCAAAACTAAAGCTGCTGGCAACGAGGACCCTGCAACTCCTTAGGGCCCCAAAGCCACCTTTCATCTGATACGCAGACCCTGCGCCAATGACTTCATTTTCCCCATGGAAAATGGCCCCCATTTCTGGCCTCTCGCCCTGACCAATAGGGTGGTGCCCAGCAAGAAATTTGTAATCTTTGCTGGATTTCTCCAAATCTAAAGCTGCCAGTAAGAAGTACCCTGCAAGTCCTAAGAGCCCAAAAGGCCACCTTTCATCTGACACCCAGACCCTGGGGACATGACTTAATTTTCCCCGTGGAAAATGGGGTCAGTTTGAGGCCACTTGCCCTGGCCATCTGCATCGTTCCCGGTGTGAAATTTTCCAACTTGGCTTATTTTTCCAAAAGTAAAACTGCTGGCAACGAGGACACTGGAAATCCTTGGAGCCCCAAAGGCCACCTTTCATCTGACACCCAGACCCTGGGGAAAGGACTTCTTTTTCCCATGCAAAATGGCCTCTCTCTTTTCAGCCATTTGCCCTAGGCAACAGGGCAGTGCCCAGTGAGAAATTTGCAATCTGTGCTGGATTCCTCCACTACTAAAGCTGTTGGCAACTAGGACTTTGAAGTCCTTAGAGCCCCAAAGGCCACCTTTCATCTGACACCCAGACCCTGGGGACATGACTTCATTTTCCCCGTGGAAAATGGGGTCAGTTTGAGGCCACTCGCCCTGGCCATCTGCATCGTTCCCGGTGTGAAATTTGCAACTTGGCTGATTTTCTCCAAAAGTAAAGCTGCTGGCAACGAGGAAACTGGAAGTCCTTGGAGCCGCTAAGGCCACCTTTCATCTGATTCCCAGACCCTGGGGAAAGGACTTCTTTTTCCCATGGAAAATGGCCTCTCTTTGCAGCCATTTGCCATATCCAACAGGGAAGTGCCCAGTGAGAAATTTGCAATCTGTGCTGGATTCCTCCACAACTAAAGCTGTTGGCAACTAGGAGCTTGCAAGTCCTTAGAGCCCCAAAGGCCACCTTTAAACTGACACGCAGACCCGGGGCACATGACTTAATTTTCCCCAGGGAAAATGGGGTCAGTTTGAGGCCACTCGCCCTGGCCATCTGCATCGTTCCCGGTGTGAAATTTGCCAACTTGGCTTATTTTTCAAAAAGTAAAACTGCTGGCAACGAGGACAACGGAAATCCTTGGAGTCCCAAAGGCCACCTTTCATCTGACATCCAGACGCTGGGGACATGACTTCATTTTCCCCCGGGAAAATGGGGTCAGTTTGAGGCCACTTGCCCTGGCCATCTGCATCGTTCCCGGTGTGAAATTTGCAATCATGGCTGATTTTCTCCAAAACTAAAGCTGCTGGCAACGAGGACCCTGCAACTCCTTAGGGCCCCAAAGCCACCTTTCATCTGATACGCAGACCCTGCGCCAATGACTTCATTTTCCCCATGGAAAATGGCCCCCATTTCTGGCCTCTCGCCCTGACCAATAGGGTGGTGCCCAGCAAGAAATTTGTAATCTTTGCTGGATTTCTCCAAATCTAAAGCTGCCAGTAAGAAGTACCCTGCAAGTCCTAAGAGCCCAAAAGGCCACCTTTCATCTGACACCCAGACCCTGGGGACATGACTTAATTTTCCCCGTGGAAAATGGGGTCAGTTTGAGGCCACTTGCCCTGGCCATCTGCATCGTTCCCGGTGTGAAATTTTCCAACTTGGCTTATTTTTCCAAAAGTAAAACTGCTGGCAACGAGGACACTGGAAATCCTTGGAGCCCCAAAGGCCACCTTTCATCTGACACCCAGACCCTGGGGAAAGGACTTCTTTTTCCCATGCAAAATGGCCTCTCTCTTTGCAGCCATTTGCCCTAGGCAACAGGGCAGTGCCCAGTGAGAAATTTGCAATCTGTGCTGGATTCTTCCACAACTAAAGCTGTTGGCAACTAGGGCTTGCAAGTCCTTAGAGCCTTAAAGGCCACCTTTCATCTGACACCCAGACCCTGGGGACATGACTTCATTTGCCCCGTGGAAAATGGGGTCAGTTTGAGGCCACTCGCCCTGGCCATCTGCCTCGTTCCCGGTGTGAAATTTGCAATCATGGCTGATTTTCTCCAAAACTAAAGCTGCTGCAAATGAGCACCCTGGAAGTCCTTGGAGCCCCAAAGGCCACCTTTCATCTGAAACCCAGACCCAGGGGAAAGGACTTCTTTTTCCCATGCAAAATGGCCTCTCTTTGCAGCCATTTGCCCTAGGCAACAGGGCAGTTCCATGTAAGAAATTTGAAAACTTTTCTGGATTCCTCCACAACTAAAGCTGTTGGCAACAAGGACTTTGAAGTCCTTAGAGCCCCAAAGGCCACCTTTCATCTGACACCCAGACCCTGGGGACATGACTTCATTTTCCCCGTGGAAAATGGGGTCAGTTTGAGGCCACTCGCCCTGGCCATCTGCATCGTTCCCGGTGTGAAATTTGCAACTTGGCTGATTTTCTCCAAAAGTAAAGCTGCTGGCAACGAGGAAACTGGAAGTCCTTGGAGCCGCTAAGGCCACCTTTCATCTGATTCCCAGACCCTGGGGAAAGGACTTCTTTTTCCCATGGAAAATGGCCTCTCTTTGCAGCAATTTGCCATATCCAACAGGGAAGTGCCCAGTGAGAAATTTGCAATCTGTGCTGGATTCCTCCACTACTAAAGCTGTTGGCAACTAGGAGCTTGCAAGTCCTTAGAGCCCCAAAGGCCACCTTTCATCTGACACGCAGACCCGGGGCACATGACTTAATTTTCCCCAGGGAAAATGGGGTCAGTTTGAGGCCACTCGCCCTGGCCATCTGCCTCGTTCCCGGTGTGAAATTTGCAATCATGGCTGATTTTCTCCAAAACTAAAGCTGCTGCAAACGAGCACCCTGGAAGTCCTTGGAGCCCCAAAGGCCACCTTTCATCTGACACCCAGACCCTGGGGAAAGGACTTCTTTTTCCCATGTAAAATGGCCTCCTTTGCAGCCATTTGCCCTAGGCAACCGGGCAGTTCCCAGTGAGAAATTTGAAAACTTTGCTGGATTCTTCCACTACTAAAGCTGTTGGCAACTAGGAGCTTGCAAGTCCTTAGAGCCCCAAAGTCCAGCTTTCATCTAACACCCAGACCCGGGGGACTGGACTTCATTTTCCCCAGGGAAAATCGGGTCAGTTTGAGGCCACTTGCCCTGGCCATCTGCATCGTTCCTGGTGTGAAATTTGCCAACCTGGCTGATTTTCTCCAAAACTAAAGCTGCTAGCGACAAGGACCCTGCAACTTCTCAGGGCCCCAGATGCGACCATTCATCTGATACACAGACTCTGGGCCAATGACTTCATTTTCCCCAGGGAAAATGGCCCCCATTTCTGGCCTCTCGCCCTGACCAATAGGGTGGTGCCCAGCAAGAAATTTGCAATCTTTGCTGGATTTCTCCAAATCTAAAGCTGCCAGTAAGAAGTACCCTGCAAGTCCTAAGAGCCCAAAAGGCCACCTTTCATCTGACACCCAGACCCTGGGGAAAGGACTTCTTTTTCCCATGCAAAATGGCCTCTCTCTTTTCAGCCATTTGCCATAGCCAACAGGGCAGTGCCCAGTGAGAAATTTGCAGACTTTGCTGGATTCCTCCACAACTAAAGCTGTTGGCAACTAGGAGCTTGCAAGTCCTTAGAGCCTTAAAGGCCAGCTTTCATCTGACACCCAGACCCTGGGGACATGACTTCATTTTCCCCATGGAAATTGGGGTCAGTTTGAGGCCACTCGCCCTGGCCATCTGCATCGTTCCCGGTGTGAAATTTGCAATCATGGCTGATTTTCTCCAAAACTAAAGCTGCTGCGAACGAGCACCCTGGAAGTCCTTGGAGCCGCTAAGGCCACCTTTCATCTGATTCCCAGACCCTGGGGAAAGGACTTCTTTTTCCCATGAAAATGGCCTCTCTTTGCAGCCATTTGCCCTAGGCAACAGGGCAGTGCCCAGTGAGAAATTTGCAATCTGTGCTGGATTCCTCCACTACTAAAGCTGTTGGCAACTAGGACTTTGAAGTCCTTAGAGCCCCAAAGGCCACCTTTCATCTGACACCCAGACCCTGGGGACATGACTTCATTTTCCCCGTGGAAAATGGGGTCAGTTTGAGGCCACTCGCCCTGGCCATCTGCATCGTTCCCGGTGTGAAATTTGCAACTTGGCTGATTTTCTCCAAAAGTAAAGCTGCTGGCAACGAGGAAACTGGAAGTCCTTGGAGCCGCTAAGGCCACCTTTCATCTGATTCCCAGACCCTGGGGAAAGGACTTCTTTTTCCCATGGAAAATGGCCTCTCTTTGCAGCAATTTGCCATATCCAACAGGGAAGTGCCCAGTGAGAAATTTGCAATCTGTGCTGGATTCCTCCACTACTAAAGCTGTTGGCAACTAGGAGCTTGCAAGTCCTTAGAGCCCCAAAGGCCACCTTTCATCTGACACGCAGACCCGGGGGACATGACTTAATTTTCCCCAGGGAAAATGGGGTCAGTTTGAGGCCACTCGCCCTGGCCATCTGCATCGTTCCCGGTGTGAAATTTGCCAACTTGGCTTATTTTTCAAAAAGTAAAACTGCTGGCAACGAGGACAACGGAAATCCTTGGAGTCCCAAAGGCCACCTTTCATCTGACATCCAGACGCTGGGGACATGACTTCATTTTCCCCCGGGAAAATGGGGTCAGTTTGAGGCCACTCGCCCTGGCCATCTGCATCGTTCCCGGTGTGAAATTTGCAATCATGGCTGATTTTCTCCAAAACTAAAGCTGCTGGCAACGAGGACCCTGCAACTCCTTAGGGCCCCAAAGCCACCTTTCATCTGATACGCAGACCCTGCGCCAATGACTTCATTTTCCCCATGGAAAATGGCCCCCATTTCTGGCCTCTCGCCCTGACCAATAGGGTGGTGCCCAGCAAGAAATTTGTAATCTTTGCTGGATTTCTCCAAATCTAAAGCTGCCAGTAAGAAGTACCCTGCAAGTCCTAAGAGCCCAAAAGGCCACCTTTCATCTGACACCCAGACCCTGGGGACATGACTTAATTTTCCCCGTGGAAAATGGGGTCAGTTTGAGGCCACTTGCCCTGGCCATCTGCATCGTTCCCGGTGTGAAATTTTCCAACTTGGCTTATTTTTCCAAAAGTAAAACTGCTGGCAACGAGGACACTGGAAATCCTTGGAGCCCCAAAGGCCACCTTTCATCTGACACCCAGACCCTGGGGAAAGGACTTCTTTTTCCCATGCAAAATGGCCTCTCTCTTTGCAGCCATTTGCCCTAGGCAACAGGGCAGTGCCCAGTGAGAAATTTGCAATCTGTGCTGGATTCCTCCACAACTAAAGCTGTTGGCAACTAGGGCTTGCAAGTCCTTAGAGCCTTAAAGGCCACCTTTCATCTGACACCCAGACCCTGGGGACATGACTTCATTTGCCCCGTGGAAAATGGGGTCAGTTTGAGGCCACTCGCCCTGGCCATCTGCCTCGTTCCCGGTGTGAAATTTGCAATCATGGCTGATTTTCTCCAAAACTAAAGCTGCTAGCGACAAGGACCCTGCAACTCCTCAGGGCCCCAAAGCCACCTTTCATCTGATACGCAGACCCTGCGCCAATGACTTCATTTTCCCCATGGAAAATGGCCCCCATTTCTGGCCTCTCGCCCTAACCAATAGGGTGGTGCCCAGCAAGAAATTTGTAATCTTTGCTGGATTTCTCCAAATCTAAAGCTGCCAGTAAGAAGTACCCTGCAAGTCCTAAGAGCTCAAAAGGCCACCTTTCATCTGACACCCAGACCCTGGGGAAAGGACTTCTTTTTCCCATGCAAAATGGCCTCTCTCTTTTCAGCCATTTGCCCTTCCAACAGGGCAGTACCCAGTGAGAAATTTGCAATCTGTGCTGGATTCCTCCACTACTAAAGCTGTTGGCAACTAGGAGCTTGCAAGTCCTTAGAGCCCCAAAGGCCACCTTTCATCTGACACCCAGACCCTGGGGAAAGGACTTCTTTTTCCCATGTAAAATGGCCTCCTTTGCAGCCATTTGCCCTAGGCAACCGGGCAGTTCCCAGTGAGAAATTTGAAAACTTTGCTGGATTCTTCCACTACTAAAGCTGTTGGCAACTAGGAGCTTGCAAGTCCTTAGAGCCCCAAAGTCCAGCTTTCATCTAACACCCAGACCCGGGGGACTGGACTTCATTTTCCCCAGGGAAAATCGGGTCAGTTTGAGGCCACTTGCCCTGGCCATCTGCATCGTTCCTGGTGTGAAATTTGCCAACCTGGCTGATTTTCTCCAAAACTAAAGCTGCTAGCGACAAGGACCCTGCAACTTCTCAGGGCCCCAGATGCGACCATTCATCTGATACACAGACTCTGGGCCAATGACTTCATTTTCCCCAGGGAAAATGGCCCCCATTTCTGGCCTCTCGCCCTGACCAATAGGGTGGTGCCCAGCAAGAAATTTGCAATCTTTGCTGGATTTCTCCAAATCTAAAGCTGCCAGTAAGAAGTACCCTGCAAGTCCTAAGAGCCCAAAAGGCCACCTTTCATCTGACACCCAGACCCTGGGGAAAGGACTTCTTTTTCCCATGCAAAATGGCCTCTCTCTTTTCAGCCATTTGCCCTAGGCAACAGGGCAGTGCCCAGTGAGAAATTTGCAGACTTTGCTGGATTCCTCCACAACTAAAGCTGTTGGCAACTAGGAGCTTGCAAGTCCTTAGAGCCTTAAAGGCCAGCTTTCATCTGACACCCAGACCCTGGGGACATGACTTCATTTTCCCCATGGAAATTGGGGTCAGTTTGAGGCCACTCGCCCTGGCCATCTGCATCGTTCCCGGTGTGAAATTTGCAATCATGGCTGATTTTCTCCAAAACTAAAGCTGCTGCGAACGAGCACCCTGGAAGTCCTTGGAGCCGCTAAGGCCACCTTTCATCTGATTCCCAGACCCTGGGGAAAGGACTTCTTTTTCCCATGAAAATGGCCTCTCTTTGCAGCCATTTGCCCTAGGCAACAGGGCAGTGCCCAGTGAGAAATTTGCAATCTGTGCTGGATTCCTCCACTACTAAAGCTGTTGGCAACTAGGACTTTGAAGTCCTTAGAGCCCCAAAGGCCACCTTTCATCTGACACCCAGACCCTGGGGACATGACTTCATTTTCCCCGTGGAAAATGGGGTCAGTTTGAGGCCACTCGCCCTGGCCATCTGCATCGTTCCCGGTGTGAAATTTGCAACTTGGCTGATTTTCTCCAAAAGTAAAGCTGCTGGCAACGAGGAAACTGGAAGTCCTTGGAGCCGCTAAGGCCACCTTTCATCTGATTCCCAGACCCTGGGGAAAGGACTTCTTTTTCCCATGGAAAATGGCCTCTCTTTGCAGCAATTTGCCATATCCAACAGGGAAGTGCCCAGTGAGAAATTTGCAATCTGTGCTGGATTCCTCCACTACTAAAGCTGTTGGCAACTAGGAGCTTGCAAGTCCTTAGAGCCCCAAAGGCCACCTTTCATCTGACACGCAGACCCGGGGGACATGACTTAATTTTCCCCAGGGAAAATGGGGTCAGTTTGAGGCCACTCGCCCTGGCCATCTGCATCGTTCCCGGTGTGAAATTTGCCAACTTGGCTTATTTTTCAAAAAGTAAAACTGCTGGCAACGAGGACAACGGAAATCCTTGGAGTCCCAAAGGCCACCTTTCATCTGACATCCAGACGCTGGGGACATGACTTCATTTTCCCCCGGGAAAATGTGGTCAGTTTGAGGCCACTTGCCCTGGCCATCTGCATCGTTCCCGGTGTGAAATTTGCAATCATGGCTGATTTTCTCCAAAACTAAAGCTGCTGGCAACGAGGACCCTGCAACTCCTTAGGGCCCCAAAGCCACCTTTCATCTGATACGCAGACCCTGCGCCAATGACTTCATTTTCCCCATGGAAAATGGCCCCCATTTCTGGCCTCTCGCCCTGACCAATAGGGTGGTGCCCAGCAAGAAATTTGTAATCTTTGCTGGATTTCTCCAAATCTAAAGCTGCCAGTAAGAAGTACCCTGCAAGTCCTAAGAGCCCAAAAGGCCACCTTTCATCTGACACCCAGACCCTGGGGACATGACTTAATTTTCCCCGTGGAAAATGGGGTCAGTTTGAGGCCACTTGCCCTGGCCATCTGCATCGTTCCCGGTGTGAAATTTTCCAACTTGGCTTATTTTTCCAAAAGTAAAACTGCTGGCAACGAGGACACTGGAAATCCTTGGAGCCCCAAAGGCCACCTTTCATCTGACACCCAGACCCTGGGGAAAGGACTTCTTTTTCCCATGCAAAATGGCCTCTCTCTTTTCAGCCATTTGCCCTAGGCAACAGGGCAGTGCCCAGTGAGAAATTTGCAATCTGTGCTGGATTCCTCCACTACTAAAGCTGTTGGCAACTAGGACTTTGAAGTCCTTAGAGCCCCAAAGGCCACCTTTCATCTGACACCCAGACCCTGGGGACATGACTTCATTTTCCCCGTGGAAAATGGGGTCAGTTTGAGGCCACTCGCCCTGGCCATCTGCATCGTTCCCGGTGTGAAATTTGCAACTTGGCTGATTTTCTCCAAAAGTAAAGCTGCTGGCAACGAGGAAACTGGAAGTCCTTGGAGCCGCTAAGGCCACCTTTCATCTGATTCCCAGACCCTGGGGAAAGGACTTCTTTTTCCCATGGAAAATGGCCTCTCTTTGCAGCCATTTGCCATATCCAACAGGGAAGTGCCCAGTGAGAAATTTGCAATCTGTGCTGGATTCCTCCACAACTAAAGCTGTTGGCAACTAGGAGCTTGCAAGTCCTTAGAGCCCCAAAGGCCACCTTTAAACTGACACGCAGACCCGGGGCACATGACTTAATTTTCCCCAGGGAAAATGGGGTCAGTTTGAGGCCACTCGCCCTGGCCATCTGCATCGTTCCCGGTGTGAAATTTGCCAACTTGGCTTATTTTTCAAAAAGTAAAACTGCTGGCAACGAGGACAACGGAAATCCTTGGAGTCCCAAAGGCCACCTTTCATCTGACATCCAGACGCTGGGGACATGACTTCATTTTCCCCCGGGAAAATGGGGTCAGTTTGAGGCCACTTGCCCTGGCCATCTGCATCGTTCCCGGTGTGAAATTTGCAATCATGGCTGATTTTCTCCAAAACTAAAGCTGCTGGCAACGAGGACCCTGCAACTCCTTAGGGCCCCAAAGCCACCTTTCATCTGATACGCAGACCCTGCGCCAATGACTTCATTTTCCCCATGGAAAATGGCCCCCATTTCTGGCCTCTCGCCCTGACCAATAGGGTGGTGCCCAGCAAGAAATTTGTAATCTTTGCTGGATTTCTCCAAATCTAAAGCTGCCAGTAAGAAGTACCCTGCAAGTCCTAAGAGCCCAAAAGGCCACCTTTCATCTGACACCCAGACCCTGGGGACATGACTTAATTTTCCCCGTGGAAAATGGGGTCAGTTTGAGGCCACTTGCCCTGGCCATCTGCATCGTTCCCGGTGTGAAATTTTCCAACTTGGCTTATTTTTCCAAAAGTAAAACTGCTGGCAACGAGGACACTGGAAATCCTTGGAGCCCCAAAGGCCACCTTTCATCTGACACCCAGACCCTGGGGAAAGGACTTCTTTTTCCCATGCAAAATGGCCTCTCTCTTTGCAGCCATTTGCCCTAGGCAACAGGGCAGTGCCCAGTGAGAAATTTGCAATCTGTGCTGGATTCTTCCACAACTAAAGCTGTTGGCAACTAGGGCTTGCAAGTCCTTAGAGCCTTAAAGGCCACCTTTCATCTGACACCCAGACCCTGGGGACATGACTTCATTTGCCCCGTGGAAAATGGGGTCAGTTTGAGGCCACTCGCCCTGGCCATCTGCCTCGTTCCCGGTGTGAAATTTGCAATCATGGCTGATTTTCTCCAAAACTAAAGCTGCTGCAAATGAGCACCCTGGAAGTCCTTGGAGCCCCAAAGGCCACCTTTCATCTGAAACCCAGACCCAGGGGAAAGGACTTCTTTTTCCCATGCAAAATGGCCTCTCTTTGCAGCCATTTGCCCTAGGCAACAGGGCAGTTCCATGTAAGAAATTTGAAAACTTTTCTGGATTCCTCCACAACTAAAGCTGTTGGCAACAAGGACTTTGAAGTCCTTAGAGCCCCAAAGGCCACCTTTCATCTGACACCCAGACCCTGGGGACATGACTTCATTTTCCCCGTGGAAAATGGGGTCAGTTTGAGGCCACTCGCCCTGGCCATCTGCATCGTTCCCGGTGTGAAATTTGCAACTTGGCTGATTTTCTCCAAAAGTAAAGCTGCTGGCAACGAGGAAACTGGAAGTCCTTGGAGCCGCTAAGGCCACCTTTCATCTGATTCCCAGACCCTGGGGAAAGGACTTCTTTTTCCCATGGAAAATGGCCTCTCTTTGCAGCAATTTGCCATATCCAACAGGGAAGTGCCCAGTGAGAAATTTGCAATCTGTGCTGGATTCCTCCACTACTAAAGCTGTTGGCAACTAGGAGCTTGCAAGTCCTTAGAGCCCCAAAGGCCACCTTTCATCTGACACGCAGACCCGGGGCACATGACTTAATTTTCCCCAGGGAAAATGGGGTCAGTTTGAGGCCACTCGCCCTGGCCATCTGCATCGTTCCCGGTGTGAAATTTGCAATCATGGCTGATTTTCTCCAAAACTAAAGCTGCTGGCAACGAGGACCCTGCAACTCCTTAGGGCCCCAAAGCCACCTTTCATCTGATACGCAGACCCTTCGCCAATGACTTCATTTTCCCCATGGAAAATGGCCCCCATTTCTGGCCTCTCGCCCTGACCAATAGGGTGGTGCCCAGCAAGAAATTTGTAATCTTTGCTGGATTTCTCCAAATCTAAAGCTGCCAGTAAGAAGTACCCTGCAAGTCCTAAGAGCCCAAAAGGCCACCTTTCATCTGACACCCCGACCCTGGGGACAGGACTTCATTTTCCCCGTGGAAAATGGGGTCAGTTTGAGGCCACTTGCCCTGGCCATCTGCATCGTTCCCGGTGTGAAATTTTCCAACTTGGCTTATTTTTCCAAAAGTAAAACTGCTGGCAACGAGGACACTGGAAATCCTTGGAGCCCCAAAGGCCACCTTTCATCTGACACCCAGACCCTGGGGAAAGGACTTCTTTTTCCCATGCAAAATGGCCTCTCTCTTTTCAGCCATTTGCCCTAGGCAACAGGGCAGTGCCCAGTGAGAAATTTGCAATCTGTGCTGGATTCCTCCACTACTAAAGCTGTTGGCAACTAGGACTTTGAAGTCCTTAGAGCCCCAAAGGCCACCTTTCATCTGACACCCAGACCCTGGGGACATGACTTCATTTTCCCCGTGGAAAATGGGGTCAGTTTGAGGCCACTCGCCCTGGCCATCTGCATCGTTCCCGGTGTGAAATTTGCAACTTGGCTGATTTTCTCCAAAAGTAAAGCTGCTGGCAACGAGGAAACTGGAAGTCCTTGGAGCCGCTAAGGCCACCTTTCATCTGATTCCCAGACCCTGGGGAAAGGACTTCTTTTTCCCATGGAAAATGGCCTCTCTTTGCAGCAATTTGCCATATCCAACAGGGAAGTGCCCAGTGAGAAATTTGCAATCTGTGCTGGATTCCTCCACTACTAAAGCTGTTGGCAACTAGGAGCTTGCAAGTCCTTAGAGCCCCAAAGGCCACCTTTCATCTGACACGCAGACCCGGGGGACATGACTTAATTTTCCCCAGGGAAAATGGGGTCAGTTTGAGGCCACTCGCCCTGGCCATCTGCATCGTTCCCGGTGTGAAATTTGCCAACTTGGCTTATTTTTCAAAAAGTAAAACTGCTGGCAACGAGGACAACGGAAATCCTTGGAGTCCCAAAGGCCACCTTTCATCTGACATCCAGACGCTGGGGACATGACTTCATTTTCCCCCGGGAAAATGGGGTCAGTTTGAGGCCACTTGCCCTGGCCATCTGCATCGTTCCCGGTGTGAAATTTGCAATCATGGCTGATTTTCTCCAAAACTAAAGCTGCTGGCAACGAGGACCCTGCAACTCCTTAGGGCCCCAAAGCCACCTTTCATCTGATACGCAGACCCTGCGCCAATGACTTCATTTTCCCCATGGAAAATGGCCCCCATTTCTGGCCTCTCGCCCTGACCAATAGGGTGGTGCCCAGCAAGAAATTTGTAATCTTTGCTGGATTTCTCCAAATCTAAAGCTGCCAGTAAGAAGTACCCTGCAAGTCCTAAGAGCCCAAAAGGCCACCTTTCATCTGACACCCAGACCCTGGGGACATGACTTAATTTTCCCCGTGGAAAATGGGGTCAGTTTGAGGCCACTTGCCCTGGCCATCTGCATCGTTCCCGGTGTGAAATTTTCCAACTTGGCTTATTTTTCCAAAAGTAAAACTGCTGGCAACGAGGACACTGGAAATCCTTGGAGCCCCAAAGGCCACCTTTCATCTGACACCCAGACCCTGGGGAAAGGACTTCTTTTTCCCATGCAAAATGGCCTCTCTCTTTTCAGCCATTTGCCCTAGGCAACAGGGCAGTGCCCAGTGAGAAATTTGCAATCTGTGCTGGATTCCTTCACAACTAAAGCTGTTGGCAACTAGGGCTTGCAAGTCCTTAGAGCCTTAAAGGCCACCTTTCATCTGACACCCAGACCCTGGGGACATGACTTCATTTTCCCCGTGGAAAATGGGGTCAGTTTGAGGCCACTCGCCCTGGCCATCTGCCTCGTTCCCGGTGTGAAATTTGCAATCATGGCTGATTTTCTCCAAAACTAAAGCTGCTGCAAACGAGCACCCTGGAAGTCCTTGGAGCCCCAAAGGCCACCTTTCATCTGAAACCCAGACCCAGGGGAAAGGACTTCTTTTTCCCATGCAAAATGGCCTCTCTTTGCAGCCATTTGCCCTAGGCAACAGGGCAGTTCCTTGTAAGAAATTTGAAAACTTTTCTGGATTCCTCCACAACTAAAGCTGTTGGCAACAAGGACTTTGAAGTCCTTAGAGCCCCAAAGGCCACCTTTCATCTGACACCCAGACCCTGGGGACATGACTTCATTTTCTCCAGGGAAAATGGGGTCAGTTTGAGGCCACTTGCCCTGGCCATCTGCATCGTTCCCGGTGTGAAATTTTCCAACTTGGCTTATTTTTCCAAAATTAAAGCTGCTGGCAACGAGGACACTGGAAGTCCTTGGAGCCACTAAGGCCACCTTTCATCTGATTCCCAAACCCTGGGGAAAGGACTTCTTTTTCCCATGCAAAATGGCCTCTCTTTGCAGCCATTTGCCATAGACAACAGGGCAGTGCGCAGTGAGAAATTTTTAAACATTGCTGGATTCCTAAAGAACTAACGCTGTTGGCAACTAGGAGCTTGCAAGTCCTTTGAGCCCCAAAGTCCAGCTTTCATCTGACACGCAGACCCGGGGGACATGACTTAATTTTCCCCGTGGAATATGGGGTCAGTTTGAGGCCACTCGCCCTGGCCATCTGCATCGTTCCCGGTGTGAAATTTGCAATCATGGCTGATTTTCTCCAAAACTAAAGCTGCTAGCGACAAGGACCCTGCAACTCCTCAGGGCCCCAAAGCCACCTTTCATCTGATACGCAGACCCTGCGCCAATGACTTCATTTTCCCCATGGAAAATGGCCCCCATTTCTGGCCTCTCGCCCTAACCAATAGGGTGGTGCCCAGCAAGAAATTTGTAATCTTTGCTGGATTTCTCCAAATCTAAAGCTGCCAGTAAGAAGTACCCTGCAAGTCCTAAGAGCTCAAAAGGCCACCTTTCATCTGACACCCAGACCCTGGGGAAAGGACTTCTTTTTCCCATGCAAAATGGCCTCTCTCTTTTCAGCCATTTGCCCTTCCAACAGGGCAGTACCCAGTGAGAAATTTGCAGTCTGTGCTGGATTCCTCCACTACTAAAGCTGTTGGCAACTAGGAGCTTGCAAGTCCTTAGAGCCCCAAAGGCCACCTTTCATCTGACACCCAGACCCTGGGGAAAGGACTTCTTTTTCCCCAGGGAAAATGGGGTCAGTTTGAGGCCACTTGCCCTGGCCATCTGCATCGTTCCCGGTGTGAAATTTTCCAACTTGGCTTATTTTTCCAAAAGTAAAACTGCTGGCAACGAGGACACTGGAAATCCTTGGAGCCCCAAAGGCCACCTTTCATCTGACACCCAGACCCTGGGGAAAGGACTTCTTTTTCCCATGGAAAATGGCCTCTCTCTTTTCAGCCATTTGCCCTAGGCAACAGGGCAGTGCCCAGTGAGAAATTTGCAATCTGTGCTGGATTCCTTCACAACTAAACCTGTTGGCAACTAGGGCTTGCAAGTCCTTAGAGCCTTAAAGGCCACCTTTCATCTGACACCCAGACCCTGGGGACATGACTTCATTTTCCCCAGGGAAAATGGGGTCAGTTTGAGGCCACTCGCCCTGGCCATCTGCCTCGTTCCCGGTGTGAAATTTGCAATCATGGCTGATTTTCTCCAAAACTAAAGCTGCTGCAAACGAGCACCCTGGAAGTCCTTGGAGCCCCAAAGGCCACCTTTCATCTGAAACCCAGACCCAGGGGAAAGGACTTCTTTTTCCCATGCAAAATGGCCTCTCTTTGCAGCCATTTGCCCTAGGCAACAGGGCAATTACTTGTAAGAAATTTGAAAACTTTTCTGGATTCCTCCACAACTAAAGCTGTTGGCAACAAGGACTTTGAAGTCCTTAGAGCCCCAAAGGCCACCTTTCATCTGACACCCAGACCCTGGGGACATGACTTAATTTTCCCCGTGGAAAATGGGGTCAGTTTGAGGCCACTTGCCCTGGCCATCTGCATCGTTCCCGGTGTGAAATTTTCCAACTTGGCTTATTTTTCCAAAAGTAAAACTGCTGGCAACGAGGACACTGGAAATCCTTGGAGCCCCAAAGGCCACCTTTCATCTGACACCCAGACCCTGGGGAAAGGACTTCTTTTTCCCATGCAAAATGGCCTCTCTCTTTGCAGCCATTTGCCCTAGGCAACAGGGCAGTGCCCAGTGAGAAATTTGCAATCTGTGCTGGATTCTTCCACAACTAAAGCTGTTGGCAACTAGGGCTTGCAAGTCCTTAGAGCCTTAAAGGCCACCTTTCATCTGACACCCAGACCCTGGGGACATGACTTCATTTGCCCCGTGGAAAATGGGGTCAGTTTGAGGCCACTCGCCCTGGCCATCTGCCTCGTTCCCGGTGTGAAATTTGCAATCATGGCTGATTTTCTCCAAAACTAAAGCTGCTGCAAATGAGCACCCTGGAAGTCCTTGGAGCCCCAAAGGCCACCTTTCATCTGAAACCCAGACCCAGGGGAAAGGACTTCTTTTTCCCATGCAAAATGGCCTCTCTTTGCAGCCATTTGCCCTAGGCAACAGGGCAGTTCCATGTAAGAAATTTGAAAACTTTTCTGGATTCCTCCACAACTAAAGCTGTTGGCAACAAGGACTTTGAAGTCCTTAGAGCCCCAAAGGCCACCTTTCATCTGACACCCAGACCCTGGGGACATGACTTCATTTTCCCCGTGGAAAATGGGGTCAGTTTGAGGCCACTCGCCCTGGCCATCTGCATCGTT
This sequence comes from Agelaius phoeniceus, assembly GCF_051311805.1. Classification (NCBI taxonomy): domain Eukaryota; kingdom Metazoa; phylum Chordata; class Aves; order Passeriformes; family Icteridae; genus Agelaius; species Agelaius phoeniceus. Next base: position 172,261 of record NC_135287.1, read on the forward strand.
CCCGGTGTGAAATTTGCAACTTGGCTGATTTTCTCCAAAAGTAAAGCTGCTGGCAACGAGGAAACTGGAAGTCCTTGGAGCCGCTAAGGCCACCTTTCATCTGATTCCCAGACCCTGGGGAAAGGACTTCTTTTTCCCATGGAAAATGGCCTCTCTTTGCAGCAATTTGCCATATCCAACAGGGAAGTGCCCAGTGAGAAATTTGCAATCTGTGCTGGATTCCTCCACTACTAAAGCTGTTGGCAACTAGGAGCTTGCAAGTCCTTAGAGCCCCAAAGGCCACCTTTCATCTGACACGCAGACCCGGGGCACATGACTTAATTTTCCCCAGGGAAAATGGGGTCAGTTTGAGGCCACTCGCCCTGGCCATCTGCATCGTTCCCGGTGTGAAATTTGCAATCATGGCTGATTTTCTCCAAAACTAAAGCTGCTGGCAACGAGGACCCTGCAACTCCTTAGGGCCCCAAAGCCACCTTTCATCTGATACGCAGACCCTTCGCCAATGACTTCATTTTCCCCATGGAAAATGGCCCCCATTTCTGGCCTCTCGCCCTGACCAATAGGGTGGTGCCCAGCAAGAAATTTGTAATCTTTGCTGGATTTCTCCAAATCTAAAGCTGCCAGTAAGAAGTACCCTGCAAGTCCTAAGAGCCCAAAAGGCCACCTTTCATCTGACACCCCGACCCTGGGGACAGGACTTCATTTTCCCCGTGGAAAATGGGGTCAGTTTGAGGCCACTTGCCCTGGCCATCTGCATCGTTCCCGGTGTGAAATTTTCCAACTTGGCTTATTTTTCCAAAAGTAAAACTGCTGGCAACGAGGACACTGGAAATCCTTGGAGCCCCAAAGGCCACCTTTCATCTGACACCCAGACCCTGGGGAAAGGACTTCTTTTTCCCATGCAAAATGGCCTCTCTCTTTTCAGCCATTTGCCCTAGGCAACAGGGCAGTGCCCAGTGAGAAATTTGCAATCTGTGCTGGATTCCTTCACAACTAAAGCTGTTGGCAACTAGGGCTTGCAAGTCCTTAGAGCCTTAAAGGCCACCTTTCATCTGACACCCAGACCCTGGGGACATGACTTCATTTTCCCCGTGGAAAATGGGGTCAGTTTGAGGCCACTCGCCCTGGCCATCTGCCTCGTTCCCGGTGTGAAATTTGCAATCATGGCTGATTTTCTCCAAAACTAAAGCTGCTGCAAACGAGCACCCTGGAAGTCCTTGGAGCCCCAAAGGCCACCTTTCATCTGAAACCCAGACCCAGGGGAAAGGACTTCTTTTTCCCATGCAAAATGGCCTCTCTTTGCAGCCATTTGCCCTAGGCAACAGGGCAGTTCCTTGTAAGAAATTTGAAAACTTTTCTGGATTCCTCCACAACTAAAGCTGTTGGCAACAAGGACTTTGAAGTCCTTAGAGCCCCAAAGGCCACCTTTCATCTGACACCCAGACCCTGGGGACATGACTTCATTTTCCCCATGGAAAATGGGGTCAGTTTGAGGCCACTCGCCCTGGCCATCTGCATCGTTCCCGGTGTGAAATTTGCAACTTGGCTGATTTTCTCCAAAAGTAAAGCTGCTGGCAACGAGGACACTGGAAGTCCTTGGAGCCACTAAGGCCACCTTTCATCTGATTCCCAAACCCTGGGGAAAGGACTTCTTTTTCCCATGCAAAATGGCCTCTCTTTGCAGCCATTTGCCATAGACAACAGGGCAGTGCGCAGTGAGAAATTTTTAAACATTGCTGGATTCCTAAAGAACTAACGCTGTTGGCAACTAGGAGCTTGCAAGTCCTTTGAGCCCCAAAGTCCAGCTTTCATCTGACACGCAGACCCGGGGGACATGACTTAATTTTCCCCGTGGAATATGGGGTCAGTTTGAGGCCACTCGCCCTGGCCATCTGCATCGTTCCCGGTGTGAAATTTGCAATCATGGCTGATTTTCTCCAAAACTAAAGCTGCTGGCAACGAGGACCCTGCAACTCCTTAGGGCCCCAAAGCCACCTTTCATCTGATACGCAGACCCTTCGCCAATGACTTCATTTTCCCCATGGAAAATGGCCCCCATTTCTGGCCTCTCGCCCTGACCAATAGGGTGGTGCCCAGCAAGAAATTTGTAATCTGTGCTGGATTTCTCCAAATCTAAAGCTGCCAGTAAGAAGTACCCTGCAAGTCCTAAGAGCCCAAAAGGCCACCTTTCATCTGACACCCAGACCCTGGGGACATGACTTAATTTTCCCCAGGGAAAATGGGGTCAGTTTGAGGCCACTTGCCCTGGCCATCTGCATCGTTCCCGGTGTGAAATTTTCCAACTTGGCTTATTTTTCCAAAAGTAAAACTGCTGGCAACGAGGACACTGGAAATCCTTGGAGCCCCAAAGGCCACCTTTCATCTGACACCCAGACCCTGGGGAAAGGACTTCTTTTTCCCATGCAAAATGGCCTCTCTCTTTTCAGCCATTTGCCCTAGGCAACAGGGCAGTGCCCAGTGAGAAATTTGCAATCTGTGCTGGATTCCTTCACAACTAAAGCTGTTGGCAACTAGGGCTTGCAAGTCCTTAGAGCCTTAAAGGCCACCTTTCATCTGACACCCAGACCCTGGGGACATGACTTCATTTTCCCCGTGGAAAATGGGGTCAGTTTGAGGCCACTCGCCCTGGCCATCTGCCTCGTTCCCGGTGTGAAATTTGCAATCATGGCTGATTTTCTCCAAAACTAAAGCTGCTGCAAACGAGCACCCTGGAAGTCCTTGGAGCCCCAAAGGCCACCTTTCATCTGAAACCCAGACCCAGGGGAAAGGACTTCTTTTTCCCATGCAAAATGGCCTCTCTTTGCAGCCATTTGCCCTAGGCAACAGGGCAGTTCCTTGTAAGAAATTTGAAAACTTTTCTGGATTCCTCCACAACTAAAGCTGTTGGCAACAAGGACTTTGAAGTCCTTAGAACCCCAAAGGCCACCTTTCATCTGACACCCAGACCCTGGGGACATGACTTAATTTTCCCCGTGGAAAATGGGGTCAGTTTGAGGCCACTTGCCCTGGCCATCTGCATCGTTCCCGGTGTGAAATTTTCCAACTTGGCTTATTTTTCCAAAAGTAAAACTGCTGGCAACGAGGACACTGGAAATCCTTGGAGCCCCAAAGGCCACCTTTCATCTGACACCCAGACCCTGGGGAAAGGACTTCTTTTTCCCATGCAAAATGGCCTCTCTCTTTGCAGCCATTTGCCCTAGGCAACAGGGCAGTGCCCAGTGAGAAATTTGCAATCTGTGCTGGATTCCTCCACAACTAAAGCTGTTGGCAACTAGGGCTTGCAAGTCCTTAGAGCCTTAAAGGCCACCTTTCATCTGACACCCAGACCCTGGGGACATGACTTCATTTGCCCCGTGGAAAATGGGGTCAGTTTGAGGCCACTCGCCCTGGCCATCTGCCTCGTTCCCGGTGTGAAATTTGCAATCATGGCTGATTTTCTCCAAAACTAAAGCTGCTGCAAATGAGCACCCTGGAAGTCCTTGGAGCCCCAAAGGCCACCTTTCATCTGAAACCCAGACCCAGGGGAAAGGACTTCTTTTTCCCATGCAAAATGGCCTCTCTTTGCAGCCATTTGCCCTAGGCAACAGGGCAGTTCCATGTAAGAAATTTGAAAACTTTTCTGGATTCCTCCACAACTAAAGCTGTTGGCAACAAGGACTTTGAAGTCCTTAGAGCCCCAAAGGCCACCTTTCATCTGACACCCAGACCCTGGGGACATGACTTCATTTTCCCCGTGGAAAATGGGGTCAGTTTGAGGCCACTCGCCCTGGCCATCTGCATCGTTCCCGGTGTGAAATTTGCAACTTGGCTGATTTTCTCCAAAAGTAAAGCTGCTGGCAACGAGGAAACTGGAAGTCCTTGGAGCCGCTAAGGCCACCTTTCATCTGATTCCCAGACCCTGGGGAAAGGACTTCTTTTTCCCATGGAAAATGGCCTCTCTTTGCAGCAATTTGCCATATCCAACAGGGAAGTGCCCAGTGAGAAATTTGCAATCTGTGCTGGATTCCTCCACTACTAAAGCTGTTGGCAACTAGGAGCTTGCAAGTCCTTAGAGCCCCAAAGGCCACCTTTCATCTGACACGCAGACCCGGGGCACATGACTTAATTTTCCCCAGGGAAAATGGGGTCAGTTTGAGGCCACTCGCCCTGGCCATCTGCATCGTTCCCGGTGTGAAATTTGCCAACTTGGCTTATTTTTCAAAATGTAAAACTGCTGGCAACGAGGACACCGGAAATCCTTGGAGTCCCAAAGGCCACCTTTCATCTGACATCCAGACGCTGGGGACATGACTTCATTTTCCCCCGGGAAAATGGGGTCAGTTTGAGGCCACTCGCCCTGGCCATCTGCATCGTTCCCGGTGTGAAATTTGCAATCATGGCTGATTTTCTCCAAAACTAAAGCTGCTGGCAACGAGGACCCTGCAACTCCTTAGGGCCCCAAAGCCACCTTTCATCTGATACGCAGACCCTTCGCCAATGACTTCATTTTCCCCATGGAAAATGGCCCCCATTTCTGGCCTCTCGCCCTGACCAATAGGGTGGTGCCCAGTGAGAAATTTGCAGACTTTGCTGGATTCCTCCACAACTAAAGCTGTTGGCAACTAGGAGCTTGCAAGTCCTTAGAGCCTTAAAGGCCAGCTTTCATCTGACACCCAGACCCTGGGGACATGACTTCATTTTCCCCATGGAAATTGGGGTCAGTTTGAGGCCACTCGCCCTGGCCATCTGCATCGTTCCCGGTGTGAAATTTGCAATCATGGCTGATTTTCTCCAAAACTAAAGCTGCTGCGAACGAGCACCCTGGAAGTCCTTGGAGCCGCTAAGGCCACCTTTCATCTGATTCCCAGACCCTGGGGAAAGGACTTCTTTTTCCCATGAAAATGGCCTCTCTTTGCAGCCATTTGCCCTAGGCAACAGGGCAGTGCCCAGTGAGAAATTTGCAATCTGTGCTGGATTCCTCCACTACTAAAGCTGTTGGCAACTAGGACTTTGAAGTCCTTAGAGCCCCAAAGGCCACCTTTCATCTGACACCCAGACCCTGGGGACATGACTTAATTTTCCCCGTGGAAAATGGGGTCAGTTTGAGGCCACTTGCCCTGGCCATCTGCATCGTTCCCGGTGTGAAATTTTCCAACTTGGCTTATTTTTCCAAAAGTAAAACTGCTGGCAACGAGGACACTGGAAATCCTTGGAGCCCCAAAGGCCACCTTTCATCTGACACCCAGACCCTGGGGAAAGGACTTCTTTTTCCCATGCAAAATGGCCTCTCTCTTTTCAGCCATTTGCCCTAGGCAACAGGGCAGTGCCCAGTGAGAAATTTGCAATCTGTGCTGGATTCCTTCACAACTAAAGCTGTTGGCAACTAGGGCTTGCAAGTCCTTAGAGCCTTAAAGGCCACCTTTCATCTGACACCCAGACCCTGGGGACATGACTTCATTTTCCCCGTGGAAAATGGGGTCAGTTTGAGGCCACTCGCCCTGGCCATCTGCCTCGTTCCCGGTGTGAAATTTGCAATCATGGCTGATTTTCTCCAAAACTAAAGCTGCTGCAAACGAGCACCCTGGAAGTCCTTGGAGCCCCAAAGGCCACCTTTCATCTGAAACCCAGACCCAGGGGAAAGGACTTCTTTTTCCCATGCAAAATGGCCTCTCTTTGCAGCCATTTGCCCTAGGCAACAGGGCAGTTCCTTGTAAGAAATTTGAAAACTTTTCTGGATTCCTCCACAACTAAAGCTGTTGGCAACAAGGACTTTGAAGTCCTTAGAGCCCCAAAGGCCACCTTTCATCTGACACCCAGACCCTGGTGACATGACTTCATTTTCCCCAGGGAAAATGGGGTCAGTTTGAGGCCACTCGCCCTGGCCATCTGCATCGTTCCCGGTGTGAAATTTGCAACTTGGCTGATTTTCTCCAAAAGTAAAGCTGCTGGCAACGAGGACACTGGAAGTCCTTGGAGCCACTAAGGCCACCTTTCATCTGATTCCCAAACCCTGGGGAAAGGACTTCTTTTTCCCATGCAAAATGGCCTCTCTTTGCAGCCATTTGCCATAGACAACAGGGCAGTGCGCAGTGAGAAATTTTTAAACATTGCTGGATTCCTAAAGAACTAACGCTGTTGGCAACTAGGAGCTTGCAAGTCCTTTGAGCCCCAAAGTCCAGCTTTCATCTGACACGCAGACCCGGGGGACATGACTTAATTTTCCCCGTGGAATATGGGGTCAGTTTGAGGCCACTCGCCCTGGCCATCTGCATCGTTCCCGGTGTGAAATTTGCAATCATGGCTGATTTTCTCCAAAACTAAAGCTGCTAGCGACAAGGACCCTGCAACTCCTCAGGGCCCCAAAGCCACCTTTCATCTGATACGCAGACCCTGCGCCAATGACTTCATTTTCCCCATGGAAAATGGCCCCCATTTCTGGCCTCTCGCCCTAACCAATAGGGTGGTGCCCAGCAAGAAATTTGTAATCTTTGCTGGATTTCTCCAAATCTAAAGCTGCCAGTAAGAAGTACCCTGCAAGTCCTAAGAGCTCAAAAGGCCACCTTTCATCTGACACCCAGACCCTGGGGAAAGGACTTCTTTTTCCCATGCAAAATGGCCTCTCTCTTTGCAGCCATTTGCCCTAGGCAACAGGGCAGTGCCCAGTGAGAAATTTGCAATCTGTGCTGGATTCCTCCACAACTAAAGCTGTTGGCAACTAGGGCTTGCAAGTCCTTAGAGCCCCAAAGGCCACCTTTCATCTGACACCCAGACCCTGGGGACATGACTTCATTTGCCCCGTGGAAAATGGGGTCAGTTTGAGGCCACTCGCCCTGGCCATCTGCCTCGTTCCCGGTGTGAAATTTGCAATCATGGCTGATTTTCTCCAAAACTAAAGCTGCTGCAAATGAGCACCCTGGAAGTCCTTGGAGCCCCAAAGGCCACCTTTCATCTGAAACCCAGACCCAGGGGAAAGGACTTCTTTTTCCCATGCAAAATGGCCTCTCTTTGCAGCCATTTGCCCTAGGCAACAGGGCAGTTCCATGTAAGAAATTTGAAAACTTTTCTGGATTCCTCCACAACTAAAGCTGTTGGCAACAAGGACTTTGAAGTCCTTAGAGCCCCAAAGGCCACCTTTCATCTGACACCCAGACCCTGGGGACATGACTTCATTTTCCCCGTGGAAAATGGGGTCAGTTTGAGGCCACTCGCCCTGGCCATCTGCATCGTTCCCGGTGTGAAATTTGCAACTTGGCTGATTTTCTCCAAAAGTAAAGCTGCTGGCAACGAGGAAACTGGAAGTCCTTGGAGCCGCTAAGGCCACCTTTCATCTGATTCCCAGACCCTGGGGAAAGGACTTCTTTTTCCCATGGAAAATGGCCTCTCTTTGCAGCAATTTGCCATATCCAACAGGGAAGTGCCCAGTGAGAAATTTGCAATCTGTGCTGGATTCCTCCACTACTAAAGCTGTTGGCAACTAGGAGCTTGCAAGTCCTTAGAGCCCCAAAGGCCACCTTTCATCTGACACGCAGACCCGGGGCACATGACTTAATTTTCCCCAGGGAAAATGGGGTCAGTTTGAGGCCACTCGCCCTGGCCATCTGCATCGTTCCCGGTGTGAAATTTGCCAACTTGGCTTATTTTTCAAAATGTAAAACTGCTGGCAACGAGGACACCGGAAATCCTTGGAGTCCCAAAGGCCACCTTTCATCTGACATCCAGACGCTGGGGACATGACTTCATTTTCCCCCGGGAAAATGGGGTCAGTTTGAGGCCACTCGCCCTGGCCATCTGCATCGTTCCCGGTGTGAAATTTGCAATCATGGCTGATTTTCTCCAAAACTAAAGCTGCTGGCAACGAGGACCCTGCAACTCCTTAGGGCCCCAAAGCCACCTTTCATCTGATACGCAGACCCTTCGCCAATGACTTCATTTTCCCCATGGAAAATGGCCCCCATTTCTGGCCTCTCGCCCTGACCAATAGGGTGGTGCCCAGTGAGAAATTTGCAGACTTTGCTGGATTCCTCCACAACTAAAGCTGTTGGCAACTAGGAGCTTGCAAGTCCTTAGAGCCTTAAAGGCCAGCTTTCATCTGACACCCAGACCCTGGGGACATGACTTCATTTTCCCCATGGAAATTGGGGTCAGTTTGAGGCCACTCGCCCTGGCCATCTGCATCGTTCCCGGTGTGAAATTTGCAATCATGGCTGATTTTCTCCAAAACTAAAGCTGCTGCGAACGAGCACCCTGGAAGTCCTTGGAGCCGCTAAGGCCACCTTTCATCTGATTCCCAGACCCTGGGGAAAGGACTTCTTTTTCCCATGAAAATGGCCTCTCTTTGCAGCCATTTGCCCTAGGCAACAGGGCAGTGCCCAGTGAGAAATTTGCAATCTGTGCTGGATTCCTCCACTACTAAAGCTGTTGGCAACTAGGACTTTGAAGTCCTTAGAGCCCCAAAGGCCACCTTTCATCTGACACCCAGACCCTGGGGACATGACTTCATTTTCCCCGTGGAAAATGGGGTCAGTTTGAGGCCACTTGCCCTGGCCATCTGCATCGTTCCCGGTGTGAAATTTTCCAACTTGGCTTATTTTTCCAAAAGTAAAACTGCTGGCAACGAGGACACTGGAAATCCTTGGAGCCCCAAAGGCCACCTTTCATCTGAAACCCAGACCCTGGGGAAAGGACTTCTTTTTCCCATGCAAAATGGCCTCTCTCTTTTCAGCCATTTGCCCTAGGCAACAGGGCAGTGCCCAGTGAGAAATTTGCAATCTGTGCTGGATTCCTTCACAACTAAAGCTGTTGGCAACTAGGGCTTGCAAGTCCTTAGAGCCTTAAAGGCCACCTTTCATCTGACACCCAGACCCTGGGGACATGACTTCATTTTCCCCGTGGAAAATGGGGTCAGTTTGAGGCCACTCGCCCTGGCCATCTGCCTCGTTCCCGGTGTGAAATTTGCAATCATGGCTGATTTTCTCCAAAACTAAAGCTGCTGCAAACGAGCACCCTGGAAGTCCTTGGAGCCCCAAAGGCCACCTTTCATCTGAAACCCAGACCCAGGGGAAAGGACTTCTTTTTCCCATGCAAAATGGCCTCTCTTTGCAGCCATTTGCCCTAGGCAACAGGGCAGTTCCTTGTAAGAAATTTGAAAACTTTTCTGGATTCCTCCACAACTAAAGCTGTTGGCAACAAGGACTTTGAAGTCCTTAGAGCCCCAAAGGCCACCTTTCATCTGACACCCAGACCCTGGTGACATGACTTCATTTTCCCCAGGGAAAATGGGGTCAGTTTGAGGCCACTCGCCCTGGCCATCTGCATCGTTCCCGGTGTGAAATTTGCAACTTGGCTGATTTTCTCCAAAAGTAAAACTGCTGGCAACGAGGACACTGGAAGTCCTTGGAGCCACTAAGGCCACCTTTCATCTGATTCCCAAACCCTGGGGAAAGGACTTCTTTTTCCCATGCAAAATGGCCTCTCTTTGCAGCCATTTGCCATAGACAACAGGGCAGTGCGCAGTGAGAAATTTTTAAACATTGCTGGATTCCTAAAGAACTAACGCTGTTGGCAACTAGGAGCTTGCAAGTCCTTTGAGCCCCAAAGTCCAGCTTTCATCTGACACGCAGACCCGGGGGACATGACTTAATTTTCCCCGTGGAATATGGGGTCAGTTTGAGGCCACTCGCCCTGGCCATCTGCATCGTTCCCGGTGTGAAATTTGCAATCATGGCTGATTTTCTCCAAAACTAAAGCTGCTAGCGACAAGGACCCTGCAACTCCTCAGGGCCCCAAAGCCACCTTTCATCTGATACGCAGACCCTGCGCCAATGACTTCATTTTCCCCATGGAAAATGGCCCCCATTTCTGGCCTCTCGCCCTAACCAATAGGGTGGTGCCCAGCAAGAAATTTGTAATCTTTGCTGGATTTCTCCAAATCTAAAGCTGCCAGTAAGAAGTACCCTGCAAGTCCTAAGAGCTCAAAAGGCCACCTTTCATCTGACACCCAGACCCTGGGGAAAGGACTTCTTTTTCCCATGCAAAATGGCCTCTCTCTTTGCAGCCATTTGCCCTAGGCAACAGGGCAGTGCCCAGTGAGAAATTTGCAATCTGTGCTGGATTCCTCCACTACTAAAGCTGTTGGCAACTAGGAGCTTGCAAGTCCTTAGAGCCCCAAAGGCCACCTTTCATCTGACACCCAGACCCTGGGGAAAGGACTTCTTTTTCCCATGTAAAATGGCCTCCTTTGCAGCCATTTGCCCTAGGCAACCGGGCAGTTCCCAGTGAGAAATTTGAAAACTTTGCTGGATTCTTCCACTACTAAAGCTGTTGGCAACTAGGAGCTTGCAAGTCCTTAGAGCCCCAAAGTCCAGCTTTCATCTGACACCCAGACCCGGGGGACTGGACTTCATTTTCCCCAGGGAAAATCGGGTCAGTTTGAGGCCACTTGCCCTGGCCATCTGCATCGTTCCTGGTGTGAAATTTGCCAACCTGGCTGATTTTCTCCAAAACTAAAGCTGCTAGCGACAAGGACCCTGCAACTTCTCAGGGCCCCAGATGCGACCATTCATCTGATACGCAGACTCTGGGACAAAGACTTCATTTTCCCCAGGGAAAATGGCCCCCATTTCTGGCCTCTCGCCCTGACCAATAGGGTGGTGCCCAGCAAGAAATTTGTAATCTGTGCTGGATTTCTCCAAATCTAAAGCTGCCAGTAAGAAGTACCCTGCAAGTCCTAAGAGCCCAAAAGGCCACCTTTCATCTGACACCCAGACCCTGGGGACATGACTTAATTTTCCCCGTGGAAAATGGGGTCAGTTTGAGGCCACTTGCCCTGGCCATCTGCATCGTTCCCGGTGTGAAATTTTCCAACTTGGCTTATTTTTCCAAAAGTAAAACTGCTGGCAACGAGGACACTGGAAATCCTTGGAGCCCCAAAGGCCACCTTTCATCTGACACCCAGACCCTGGGGAAAGGACTTCTTTTTCCCATGCAAAATGGCCTCTCTCTTTGCAGCCATTTGCCCTAGGCAACAGGGCAGTGCCCAGTGAGAAATTTGCAATCTGTGCTGGATTCCTCCACAACTAAAGCTGTTGGCAACTAGGGCTTGCAAGTCCTTAGAGCCTTAAAGGCCACCTTTCATCTGACACCCAGACCCTGGGGACATGACTTCATTTGCCCCGTGGAAAATGGGGTCAGTTTGAGGCCACTCGCCCTGGCCATCTGCCTCGTTCCCGGTGTGAAATTTGCAATCATGGCTGATTTTCTCCAAAACTAAAGCTGCTGCAAATGAGCACCCTGGAAGTCCTTGGAGCCCCAAAGGCCACCTTTCATCTGAAACCCAGACCCAGGGGAAAGGACTTCTTTTTCCCATGCAAAATGGCCTCTCTTTGCAGCCATTTGCCCTAGGCAACAGGGCAGTTCCTTGTAAGAAATTTGAAAACTTTTCTGGATTCCTCCACAACTAAAGCTGTTGGCAACAAGGACTTTGAAGTCCTTAGAGCCCCAAAGGCCACCTTTCATCTGACACCCAGACCCTGGGGACATGACTTCATTTTCCCCGTGGAAAATGGGGTCAGTTTGAGGCCACTCGCCCTGGCCATCTGCATCGTTCCCGGTGTGAAATTTGCAACTTGGCTGATTTTCTCCAAAAGTAAAGCTGCTGGCAACGAGGAAACTGGAAGTCCTTGGAGCCGCTAAGGCCACCTTTCATCTGATTCCCAGACCCTGGGGAAAGGACTTCTTTTTCCCATGGAAAATGGCCTCTCTTTGCAGCCATTTGCCATATCCAACAGGGAAGTGCCCAGTGAGAAATTTGCAATCTGTGCTGGATTCCTCCACAACTAAAGCTGTTGGCAACTAGGAGCTTGCAAGTCCTTAGAGCCCCAAAGGCCACCTTTCATCTGACACGCAGACCCGGGGCACATGACTTAATTTTCCCCAGGGAAAATGGGGTCAGTTTGAGGCCACTCGCCCTGGCCATCTGCATCGTTCCCGGTGTGAAATTTGCCAACTTGGCTTATTTTTCAAAAAGTAAAACTGCTGGCAACGAGGACACCGGAAATCCTTGGAGTCCCAAAGGCCACCTTTCATCTGACATCCAGACGCTGGGGACATGACTTCATTTTCCCCCGGGAAAATGGGGTCAGTTTGAGGCCACTCGCCCTGGCCATCTGCATCGTTCCCGGTGTGAAATTTGCAATCATGGCTGATTTTCTCCAAAACTAAAGCTGCTGGCAACGAGGACCCTGCAACTCCTTAGGGCCCCAAAGCCACCTTTCATCTGATACGCAGACCCTTCGCCAATGACTTCATTTTCCCCATGGAAAATGGCCCCCATTTCTGGCCTCTCGCCCTGACCAATAGGGTGGTGCCCAGCAAGAAATTTGTAATCTTTGCTGGATTTCTCCAAATCTAAAGCTGCCAGTAAGAAGTACCCTGCAAGTCCTAAGAGCCCAAAAGGCCACCTTTCATCTGACACCCAGACCCTGGGGACATGACTTCATTTTCCCCGTGGAAAATGGGGTCAGTTTGAGGCCACTTGCCCTGGCCATCTGCATCGTTCCCGGTGTGAAATTTTCCAACTTGGCTTATTTTTCCAAAAGTAAAACTGCTGGCAACGAGGACACTGGAAATCCTTGGAGCCCCAAAGGCCACCTTTCATCTGACACCCAGACCCTGGGGAAAGGACTTCTTTTTCCCATGCAAAATGGCCTCTCTCTTTTCAGCCATTTGCCCTAGGCAACAGGGCAGTGCCCAGTGAGAAATTTGCAATCTGTGCTGGATTCCTTCACTACTAAAGCTGTTGGCAACTAGGAGCTTGCAAGTCCTTAGAGCCCCAAAGTCCAGCTTTCATCTGACACCCAGACCCGGGGGACTGGACTTCATTTTCCCCAGGGAAAATCGGGTCAGTTTGAGGCCACTTGCCCTGGCCATCTGCATCGTTCCTGGTGTGAAATTTGCCAACCTGGCTGATTTTCTCCAAAACTAAAGCTGCTAGCGACAAGGACCCTGCAACTTCTCAGGGCCCCAGATGCGACCATTCATCTGATACGCAGACTCTGGGCCAATGACTTCATTTTCCCCAGGGAAAATGGCCCCCATTTCTGGCCTCTCGCCCTGACCAATAGGGTGGTGCCCAGCAAGAAATTTGCAATCTTTGCTGGATTTCTCCAAATCTAAAGCTGCCAGTAAGAAGTACCCTGCAAGTCCTAAGAGCCCAAAAGGCCACCTTTCATCTGACACCCAGACCCTGGGGAAAGGACTTCTTTTTCCCATGCAAAATGGCCTCTCTCTTTTCAGCCATTTGCCATAGCCAACAGGGCAGTGCCCAGTGAGAAATTTGCAGACTTTGCTGGATTCCTCCACAACTAAAGCTGTTGGCAACTAGGAGCTTGCAAGTCCTTAGAGCCTTAAAGGCCAGCTTTCATCTGACACCCAGACCCTGGGGACATGACTTCATTTTCCCCATGGAAATTGGGGTCAGTTTGAGGCCACTCGCCCTGGCCATCTGCATCGTTCCCGGTGTGAAATTTGCAACTTGGCTGATTTTCTCCAAAAGTAAAGCTGCTGGCAACGAGGAAACTGGAAGTCCTTGGAGCCGCTAAGGCCACCTTTCATCTGATTCCCAGACCCTGGGGAAAGGACTTCTTTTTCCCATGAAAATGGCCTCTCTTTGCAGCCATTTGCCCTAGGCAACAGGGCAGTGCCCAGTGAGAAATTTGCAATCTGTGCTGGATTCCTCCACTACTAAAGCTGTTGGCAACTAGGACTTTGAAGTCCTTAGAGCCCCAAAGGCCACCTTTCATCTGACACCCAGACCCTGGGGACATGACTTCATTTTCCCCGTGGAAAATGGGGTCAGTTTGAGGCCACTTGCCCTGGCCATCTGCATCGTTCCCGGTGTGAAATTTTCCAACTTGGCTTATTTTTCCAAAAGTAAAACTGCTGGCAACGAGGACACTGGAAATCCTTGGAGCCCCAAAGGCCACCTTTCATCTGACACCCAGACCCTGGGGAAAGGACTTCTTTTTCCCATGCAAAATGGCCTCTCTCTTTGCAGCCATTTGCCCTAGGCAACAGGGCAGTGCCCAGTGAGAAATTTGCAATCTGTGCTGGATTCCTCCACAACTAAAGCTGTTGGCAACTAGGGCTTGCAAGTCCTTAGAGCCTTAAAGGCCACCTTTCATCTGACACCCAGACCCTGGGGACATGACTTCATTTGCCCCGTGGAAAATGGGGTCAGTTTGAGGCCACTCGCCCTGGCCATCTGCCTCGTTCCCGGTGTGAAATTTGCAATCATGGCTGATTTTCTCCAAAACTAAAGCTGCTGCAAACGAGCACCCTGGAAGTCCTTGGAGCCCCAAAGGCCACCTTTCATCTGAAACCCAGACCCAGGGGAAAGGACTTCTTTTTCCCATGCAAAATGGCCTCTCTTTGCAGCCATTTGCCCTAGGCAACAGGGCAGTTCCTTGTAAGAAATTTGAAAACTTTTCTGGATTCCTCCACAACTAAAGCTGTTGGCAACAAGGACTTTGAAGTCCTTAGAGCCCCAAAGGCCACCTTTCATCTGACACCCAGACCCTGGGGACATGACTTCATTTTCCCCGTGGAAAATGGGGTCAGTTTGAGGCCACTCGCCCTGGCCATCTGCATCGTTCCCGGTGTGAAATTTGCAACTTGGCTGATTTTCTCCAAAAGTAAAGCTGCTGGCAACGAGGAAACTGGAAGTCCTTGGAGCCGCTAAGGCCACCTTTCATCTGATTCCCAGACCCTGGGGAAAGGACTTCTTTTTCCCATGGAAAATGGCCTCTCTTTGCAGCCATTTGCCATATCCAACAGGGAAGTGCCCAGTGAGAAATTTGCAATCTGTGCTGGATTCCTCCACAACTAAAGCTGTTGGCAACTAGGAGCTTGCAAGTCCTTAGAGCCCCAAAGGCCACCTTTCATCTGACACGCAGACCCGGGGCACATGACTTAATTTTCCCCAGGGAAAATGGGGTCAGTTTGAGGCCACTCGCCCTGGCCATCTGCATCGTTCCCGGTGTGAAATTTGCCAACTTGGCTTATTTTTCAAAAAGTAAAACTGCTGGCAACGAGGACACCGGAAATCCTTGGAGTCCCAAAGGCCACCTTTCATCTGACATCCAGACGCTGGGGACATGACTTCATTTTCCCCCGGGAAAATGGGGTCAGTTTGAGGCCACTCGCCCTGGCCATCTGCATCGTTCCCGGTGTGAAATTTGCAATCATGGCTGATTTTCTCCAAAACTAAAGCTGCTGGCAACGAGGACCCTGCAACTCCTTAGGGCCCCAAAGCCACCTTTCATCTGATACGCAGACCCTTCGCCAATGACTTCATTTTCCCCATGGAAAATGGCCCCCATTTCTGGCCTCTCGCCCTGACCAATAGGGTGGTGCCCAGCAAGAAATTTGTAATCTTTGCTGGATTTCTCCAAATCTAAAGCTGCCAGTAAGAAGTACCCTGCAAGTCCTAAGAGCCCAAAAGGCCACCTTTCATCTGACACCCAGACCCTGGGGACATGACTTCATTTTCCCCGTGGAAAATGGGGTCAGTTTGAGGCCACTTGCCCTGGCCATCTGCATCGTTCCCGGTGTGAAATTTTCCAACTTGGCTTATTTTTCCAAAAGTAAAACTGCTGGCAACGAGGACACTGGAAATCCTTGGAGCCCCAAAGGCCACCTTTCATCTGACACCCAGACCCTGGGGAAAGGACTTCTTTTTCCCATGCAAAATGGCCTCTCTCTTTTCAGCCATTTGCCCTAGGCAACAGGGCAGTGCCCAGTGAGAAATTTGCAATCTGTGCTGGATTCCTTCACTACTAAAGCTGTTGGCAACTAGGAGCTTGCAAGTCCTTAGAGCCCCAAAGTCCAGCTTTCATCTGACACCCAGACCCGGGGGACTGGACTTCATTTTCCCCAGGGAAAATCGGGTCAGTTTGAGGCCACTTGCCCTGGCCATCTGCATCGTTCCTGGTGTGAAATTTGCCAACCTGGCTGATTTTCTCCAAAACTAAAGCTGCTAGCGACAAGGACCCTGCAACTTCTCAGGGCCCCAGATGCGACCATTCATCTGATACGCAGACTCTGGGCCAATGACTTCATTTTCCCCAGGGAAAATGGCCCCCATTTCTGGCCTCTCGCCCTGACCAATAGGGTGGTGCCCAGCAAGAAATTTGCAATCTTTGCTGGATTTCTCCAAATCTAAAGCTGCCAGTAAGAAGTACCCTGCAAGTCCTAAGAGCCCAAAAGGCCACCTTTCATCTGACACCCAGACCCTGGGGAAAGGACTTCTTTTTCCCATGCAAAATGGCCTCTCTCTTTTCAGCCATTTGCCATAGCCAACAGGGCAGTGCCCAGTGAGAAATTTGCAGACTTTGCTGGATTCCTCCACAACTAAAGCTGTTGGCAACTAGGAGCTTGCAAGTCCTTAGAGCCTTAAAGGCCAGCTTTCATCTGACACCCAGACCCTGGGGACATGACTTCATTTTCCCCATGGAAATTGGGGTCAGTTTGAGGCCACTCGCCCTGGCCATCTGCCTCGTTCCCGGTGTGAAATTTGCAATCATGGCTGATTTTCTCCAAAACTAAAGCTGCTGCGAACGAGCACCCTGGAAGTCCTTGGAGCCGCTAAGGCCACCTTTCATCTGATTCCCAGACCCTGGGGAAAGGACTTCTTTTTCCCATGAAAATGGCCTCTCTTTGCAGCCATTTGCCCTAGGCAACAGGGCAGTGCCCAGTGAGAAATTTGCAATCTGTGCTGGATTCCTCCACTACTAAAGCTGTTGGCAACTAGGACTTTGAAGTCCTTAGAGCCCCAAAGGCCACCTTTCATCTGACACCCAGACCCTGGGGACATGACTTCATTTTCCCCGTGGAAAATGGGGTCAGTTTGAGGCCACTTGCCCTGGCCATCTGCATCGTTCCCGGTGTGAAATTTTCCAACTTGGCTTATTTTTCCAAAAGTAAAACTGCTGGCAACGAGGACACTGGAAATCCTTGGAGCCCCAAAGGCCACCTTTCATCTGACACCCAGACCCTGGGGAAAGGACTTCTTTTTCCCATGCAAAATGGCCTCTCTCTTTGCAGCCATTTGCCCTAGGCAACAGGGCAGTGCCCAGTGAGAAATTTGCAATCTGTGCTGGATTCCTCCACAACTAAAGCTGTTGGCAACTAGGGCTTGCAAGTCCTTGGAGCCCCAAAGGCCACCTTTCATCTGAAACCCAGACCCAGGGGAAAGGACTTCTTTTTCCCATGCAAAATGGCCTCTCTTTGCAGCCATTTGCCCTAGGCAACAGGGCAGTTCCTTGTAAGAAATTTGAAAACTTTTCTGGATTCCTCCACAACTAAAGCTGTTGGCAACAAGGACTTTGAAGTCCTTAGAGCCCCAAAGGCCACCTTTCATCTGACACCCAGACCCTGGGGACATGACTTCATTTTCCCCGTGGAAAATGGGGTCAGTTTGAGGCCACTCGCCCTGGCCATCTGCATCGTTCCCGGTGTGAAATTTGCAACTTGGCTGATTTTCTCCAAAAGTAAAGCTGCTGGCAACGAGGAAACTGGAAGTCCTTGGAGCCGCTAAGGCCACCTTTCATCTGATTCCCAGACCCTGGGGAAAGGACTTCTTTTTCCCATGGAAAATGGCCTCTCTTTGCAGCCATTTGCCATATCCAACAGGGAAGTGCCCAGTGAGAAATTTGCAATCTGTGCTGGATTCCTCCACAACTAAAGCTGTTGGCAACTAGGAGCTTGCAAGTCCTTAGAGCCCCAAAGGCCACCTTTCATCTGACACGCAGACCCGGGGCACATGACTTAATTTTCCCCAGGGAAAATGGGGTCAGTTTGAGGCCACTCGCCCTGGCCATCTGCATCGTTCCCGGTGTGAAATTTGCCAACTTGGCTTATTTTTCAAAAAGTAAAACTGCTGGCAACGAGGACACCGGAAATCCTTGGAGTCCCAAAGGCCACCTTTCATCTGACATCCAGACGCTGGGGACATGACTTCATTTTCCCCCGGGAAAATGGGGTCAGTTTGAGGCCACTCGCCCTGGCCATCTGCATCGTTCCCGGTGTGAAATTTGCAATCATGGCTGATTTTCTCCAAAACTAAAGCTGCTGGCAACGAGGACCCTGCAACTCCTTAGGGCCCCAAAGCCACCTTTCATCTGATACGCAGACCCTTCGCCAATGACTTCATTTTCCCCATGGAAAATGGCCCCCATTTCTGGCCTCTCGCCCTGACCAATAGGGTGGTGCCCAGCAAGAAATTTGTAATCTTTGCTGGATTTCTCCAAATCTAAAGCTGCCAGTAAGAAGTACCCTGCAAGTCCTAAGAGCCCAAAAGGCCACCTTTCATCTGACACCCAGACCCTGGGGACATGACTTCATTTTCCCCGTGGAAAATGGGGTCAGTTTGAGGCCACTTGCCCTGGCCATCTGCATCGTTCCCGGTGTGAAATTTTCCAACTTGGCTTATTTTTCCAAAAGTAAAACTGCTGGCAACGAGGACACTGGAAATCCTTGGAGCCCCAAAGGCCACCTTTCATCTGACACCCAGACCCTGGGGAAAGGACTTCTTTTTCCCATGCAAAATGGCCTCTCTCTTTTCAGCCATTTGCCCTAGGCAACAGGGCAGTGCCCAGTGAGAAATTTGCAATCTGTGCTGGATTCCTTCACTACTAAAGCTGTTGGCAACTAGGAGCTTGCAAGTCCTTAGAGCCCCAAAGTCCAGCTTTCATCTGACACCCAGACCCGGGGGACTGGACTTCATTTTCCCCAGGGAAAATCGGGTCAGTTTGAGGCCACTTGCCCTGGCCATCTGCATCGTTCCTGGTGTGAAATTTGCCAACCTGGCTGATTTTCTCCAAAACTAAAGCTGCTAGCGACAAGGACCCTGCAACTTCTCAGGGCCCCAGATGCGACCATTCATCTGATACGCAGACTCTGGGCCAATGACTTCATTTTCCCCAGGGAAAATGGCCCCCATTTCTGGCCTCTCGCCCTGACCAATAGGGTGGTGCCCAGCAAGAAATTTGCAATCTTTGCTGGATTTCTCCAAATCTAAAGCTGCCAGTAAGAAGTACCCTGCAAGTCCTAAGAGCCCAAAAGGCCACCTTTCATCTGACACCCAGACCCTGGGGAAAGGACTTCTTTTTCCCATGCAAAATGGCCTCTCTCTTTTCAGCCATTTGCCATAGCCAACAGGGCAGTGCCCAGTGAGAAATTTGCAGACTTTGCTGGATTCCTCCACAACTAAAGCTGTTGGCAACTAGGAGCTTGCAAGTCCTTAGAGCCTTAAAGGCCAGCTTTCATCTGACACCCAGACCCTGGGGACATGACTTCATTTTCCCCATGGAAATTGGGGTCAGTTTGAGGCCACTCGCCCTGGCCATCTGCATCGTTCCCGGTGTGAAATTTGCAATCATGGCTGATTTTCTCCAAAACTAAAGCTGCTGCGAACGAGCACCCTGGAAGTCCTTGGAGCCGCTAAGGCCACCTTTCATCTGATTCCCAGACCCTGGGGAAAGGACTTCTTTTTCCCATGCAAAATGGCCTCTCTTTGCAGCCATTTGCCCTAGGCAACAGGGCAGTGCCCAGTGAGAAATTTGCAATCTGTGCTGGATTCCTCCACTACTAAAGCTGTTGGCAACTAGGACTTTGAAGTCCTTAGAGCCCCAAAGGCCACCTTTCATCTGACACCCAGACCCTGGGGACATGACTTCATTTTCCCCGTGGAAAATGGGGTCAGTTTGAGGCCACTTGCCCTGGCCATCTGCATCGTTCCCGGTGTGAAATTTTCCAACTTGGCTTATTTTTCCAAAAGTAAAACTGCTGGCAACGAGGACACTGGAAATCCTTGGAGCCCCAAAGGCCACCTTTCATCTGACACCCAGACCCTGGGGAAAGGACTTCTTTTTCCCATGCAAAATGGCCTCTCTCTTTGCAGCCATTTGCCCTAGGCAACAGGGCAGTGCCCAGTGAGAAATTTGCAATCTGTGCTGGATTCCTTCACAACTAAAGCTCTTGGCAACTAGGGCTTGCAAGTCCTTAGAGCCTTAAAGGCCACCTTTCATCTGACACCCAGACCCTGGGGACATGACTTCATTTTCCCCGTGGAAAATGGGGTCAGTTTGAGGCCACTCGCCCTGGCCATCTGCCTCGTTCCCGGTGTGAAATTTGCAATCATGGCTGATTTTCTCCAAAACTAAAGCTGCTGCAAACGAGCACCCTGGAAGTCCTTGGAGCCCCAAAGGCCACCTTTCATCTGAAACCCAGACCCAGGGGAAAGGACTTCTTTTTCCCATGTAAAATGGCCTCCTTTGCAGCCATTTGCCCTAGGCAACCGGGCAGTTCCCAGTGAGAAATTTGAAAACTTTGCTGGATTCTTCCACTACTAAAGCTGTTGGCAACTAGGAGCTTGCAAGTCCTTAGAGCCCCAAAGGCCACCTTTCATCTGACACCCAGACCCTGGTGACATGACTTCATTTTCCCCAGGGAAAATGGGGTCAGTTTGAGGCCACTCGCCCTGGCCATCTGCATCGTTCCCGGTGTGAAATTTGCAACTTGGCTGATTTTCTCCAAAAGTAAAGCTGCTGGCAACGAGGACACTGGAAGTCCTTGGAGCCACTAAGGCCACCTTTCATCTGATTCCCAAACCCTGGGGAAAGGACTTCTTTTTCCCATGCAAAATGGCCTCTCTTTGCAGCCATTTGCCATAGACAACAGGGCAGTGCGCAGTGAGAAATTTTTAAACATTGCTGGATTCCTAAAGAACTAACGCTGTTGGCAACTAGGAGCTTGCAAGTCCTTTGAGCCCCAAAGTCCAGCTTTCATCTGACACGCAGACCCGGGGGACATGACTTAATTTTCCCCGTGGAATATGGGGTCAGTTTGAGGCCACTCGCCCTGGCCATCTGCATCGTTCCCGGTGTGAAATTTGCAATCATGGCTGATTTTCTCCAAAACTAAAGCTGCTAGCGACAAGGACCCTGCAACTCCTCAGGGCCCCAAAGCCACCTTTCATCTGATACGCAGACCCTGCGCCAATGACTTCATTTTCCCCATGGAAAATGGCCCCCATTTCTGGCCTCTCGCCCTAACCAATAGGGTGGTGCCCAGCAAGAAATTTGTAATCTTTGCTGGATTTCTCCAAATCTAAAGCTGCCAGTAAGAAGTACCCTGCAAGTCCTAAGAGCTCAAAAGGCCACCTTTCATCTGACACCCAGACCCTGGGGAAAGGACTTCTTTTTCCCATGCAAAATGGCCTCTCTCTTTGCAGCCATTTGCCCTAGGCAACAGGGCAGTGCCCAGTGAGAAATTTGCAATCTGTGCTGGATTCCTCCACTACTAAAGCTGTTGGCAACTAGGAGCTTGCAAGTCCTTAGAGCCCCAAAGGCCACCTTTCATCTGACACCCAGACCCTGGGGAAAGGACTTCTTTTTCCCATGTAAAATGGCCTCCTTTGCAGCCATTTGCCCTAGGCAACCGGGCAGTTCCCAGTGAGAAATTTGAAAACTTTGCTGGATTCTTCCACTACTAAAGCTGTTGGCAACTAGGAGCTTGCAAGTCCTTAGAGCCCCAAAGTCCAGCTTTCATCTGACACCCAGACCCGGGGGACTGGACTTCATTTTCCCCAGGGAAAATCGGGTCAGTTTGAGGCCACTTGCCCTGGCCATCTGCATCGTTCCTGGTGTGAAATTTGCCAACCTGGCTGATTTTCTCCAAAACTAAAGCTGCTAGCGACAAGGACCCTGCAACTTCTCAGGGCCCCAGATGCGACCATTCATCTGATACGCAGACTCTGGGCCAATGACTTCATTTTCCCCAGGGAAAATGGCCCCCATTTCTGGCCTCTCGCCCTGACCAATAGGGTGGTGCCCAGCAAGAAATTTGTTATCTGTGCTGGATTTCTCCAAATCTAAAGCTGCCAGTAAGAAGTACCCTGCAAGTCCTAAGAGCCCAAAAGGCCACCTTTCATCTGACACCCAGACCCTGGGGACATGACTTAATTTTCCCCGTGGAAAATGGGGTCAGTTTGAGGCCACTTGCCCTGGCCATCTGCATCGTTCCCGGTGTGAAATTTTCCAACTTGGCTTATTTTTCCAAAAGTAAAACTGCTGGCAACGAGGACACTGGAAATCCTTGGAGCCCCAAAGGCCACCTTTCATCTGACACCCAGACCCTGGGGAAAGGACTTCTTTTTCCCATGCAAAATGGCCTCTCTCTTTGCAGCCATTTGCCCTAGGCAACAGGGCAGTGCCCAGTGAGAAATTTGCAATCTGTGCTGGATTCCTCCACAACTAAAGCTGTTGGCAACTAGGGCTTGCAAGTCCTTAGAGCCTTAAAGGCCACCTTTCATCTGACACCCAGACCCTGGGGACATGACTTCATTTGCCCCGTGGAAAATGGGGTCAGTTTGAGGCCACTCGCCCTGGCCATCTGCCTCGTTCCCGGTGTGAAATTTGCAATCATGGCTGATTTTCTCCAAAACTAAAGCTGCTGCAAATGAGCACCCTGGAAGTCCTTGGAGCCCCAAAGGCCACCTTTCATCTGAAACCCAGACCCAGGGGAAAGGACTTCTTTTTCCCATGCAAAATGGCCTCTCTTTGCAGCCATTTGCCCTAGGCAACAGGGCAGTTCCTTGTAAGAAATTTGAAAACTTTTCTGGATTCCTCCACAACTAAAGCTGTTGGCAACAAGGACTTTGAAGTCCTTAGAGCCCCAAAGGCCACCTTTCATCTGACACCCAGACCCTGGGGACATGACTTCATTTTCCCCGTGGAAAATGGGGTCAGTTTGAGGCCACTCGCCCTGGCCATCTGCATCGTTCCCGGTGTGAAATTTGCAACTTGGCTGATTTTCTCCAAAAGTAAAGCTGCTGGCAACGAGGAAACTGGAAGTCCTTGGAGCCGCTAAGGCCACCTTTCATCTGATTCCCAGACCCTGGGGAAAGGACTTCTTTTTCCCATGGAAAATGGCCTCTCTTTGCAGCAATTTGCCATATCCAACAGGGAAGTGCCCAGTGAGAAATTTGCAATCTGTGCTGGATTCCTCCACTACTAAAGCTGTTGGCAACTAGGAGCTTGCAAGTCCTTAGAGCCCCAAAGGCCACCTTTCATCTGACACGCAGACCCGGGGCACATGACTTAATTTTCCCCAGGGAAAATGGGGTCAGTTTGAGGCCACTCGCCCTGGCCATCTGCATCGTTCCCGGTGTGAAATTTGCCAACTTGGCTTATTTTTCAAAAAGTAAAACTGCTGGCAACGAGGACACCGGAAATCCTTGGAGTCCCAAAGGCCACCTTTCATCTGACATCCAGACGCTGGGGACATGACTTCATTTTCCCCCGGGAAAATGGGGTCAGTTTGAGGCCACTCGCCCTGGCCATCTGCATCGTTCCCGGTGTGAAATTTGCAATCATGGCTGATTTTCTCCAAAACTAAAGCTGCTGGCAACGAGGACCCTGCAACTCCTTAGGGCCCCAAAGCCACCTTTCATCTGATACGCAGACCCTTCGCCAATGACTTCATTTTCCCCATGGAAAATGGCCCCCATTTCTGGCCTCTCGCCCTGACCAATAGGGTGGTGCCCAGCAAGAAATTTGTAATCTTTGCTGGATTTCTCCAAATCTAAAGCTGCCAGTAAGAAGTACCCTGCAAGTCCTAAGAGCCCCAAAGGCCACCTTTCATCTGACACCCAGACCCTGGGGACATGACTTCATTTTCCCCAGGGAAAATGGGGTCAGTTTGAGGCCACTTGCCCTGGCCATCTGCATCGTTCCCGGTGTGAAATTTTCCAACTTGGCTTATTTTTCCAAAAGTAAAACTGCTGGCAACGAGCACCCTGGAAATCCTTGGAGCCCCAAAGGCCACCTTTCATCTGACACCCAGACCCTGGGGAAAGGACTTCTTTTTCCCATGCAAAATGGCCTCTCTCTTTTCAGCCATTTGCCCTAGGCAACAGGGCAGTGCCCAGTGAGAAATTTGCAATCTGTGCTGGATTCCTTCACAACTAAAGCTGTTGGCAACTAGGGCTTGCAAGTCCTTAGAGCCTTAAAGGCCACCTTTCATCTGACACCCAGACCCTGGGGACATGACTTCATTTTCCCCGTGGAAAATGGGGTCAGTTTGAGGCCACTCGCCCTGGCCATCTGCCTCGTTCCCGGTGTGAAATTTGCAATCATGGCTGATTTTCTCCAAAACTAAAGCTGCTGCAAACGAGCACCCTGGAAGTCCTTGGAGCCCCAAAGGCCACCTTTCATCTGAAACCCAGACCCAGGGGAAAGGACTTCTTTTTCCCATGCAAAATGGCCTCTCTTTGCAGCCATTTGCCCTAGGCAACAGGGCAGTTCCTTGTAAGAAATTTGAAAACTTTTCTGGATTCCTCCACAACTAAAGCTGTTGGCAACAAGGACTTTGAAGTCCTTAGAGCCCCAAAGGCCACCTTTCATCTGACACCCAGACCCTGGGGACATGACTTCATTTTCCCCAGGGAAAATGGGGTCAGTTTGAGGCCACTCGCCCTGGCCATCTGCATCGTTCCCGGTGTGAAATTTGCAACTTGGCTGATTTTCTCCAAAAGTAAAGCTGCTGGCAACGAGGACACTGGAAGTCCTTGGAGCCACTAAGGCCACCTTTCATCTGATTCCCAAACCCTGGGGAAAGGACTTCTTTTTCCCATGCAAAATGGCCTCTCTTTGCAGCCATTTGCCATAGACAACAGGGCAGTGCGCAGTGAGAAATTTTTAAACATTGCTGGATTCCTAAAGAACTAACGCTGTTGGCAACTAGGAGCTTGCAAGTCCTTTGAGCCCCAAAGTCCAGCTTTCATCTGACACGCAGACCCGGGGGACATGACTTAATTTTCCCCGTGGAATATGGGGTCAGTTTGAGGCCACTCGCCCTGGCCATCTGCATCGTTCCCGGTGTGAAATTTGCAATCATGGCTGATTTTCTCCAAAACTAAAGCTGCTAGCGACAAGGACCCTGCAACTCCTCAGGGCCCCAAAGCCACCTTTCATCTGATACGCAGACCCTGCGCCAATGACTTCATTTTCCCCATGGAAAATGGCCCCCATTTCTGGCCTCTCGCCCTAACCAATAGGGTGGTGCCCAGCAAGAAATTTGTAATCTTTGCTGGATTTCTCCAAATCTAAAGCTGCCAGTAAGAAGTACCCTGCAAGTCCTAAGAGCTCAAAAGGCCACCTTTCATCTGACACCCAGACCCTGGGGAAAGGACTTCTTTTTCCCATGCAAAATGGCCTCTCTCTTTGCAGCCATTTGCCCTTCCAACAGGGCAGTACCCAGTGAGAAATTTGCAATCTGTGCTGGATTCCTCCACTACTAAAGCTGTTGGCAACTAGGAGCTTGCAAGTCCTTAGAGCCCCAAAGGCCACCTTTCATCTGACACCCAGACCCTGGGGAAAGGACTTCTTTTTCCCATGTAAAATGGCCTCCTTTGCAGCCATTTGCCCTAGGCAACCGGGCAGTTCCCAGTGAGAAATTTGAAAACTTTGCTGGATTCTTCCACTACTAAAGCTGTTGGCAACTAGGAGCTTGCAAGTCCTTAGAGCCCCAAAGTCCAGCTTTCATCTAACACCCAGACCCGGGGGACTGGACTTCATTTTCCCCAGGGAAAATCGGGTCAGTTTGAGGCCACCTGCCGTGGCCATCTGCATCGTTCCTGGTGTGAAATTTGCCAACCTGGCTGATTTTCTCCAAAACTAAAGCTGCTAGCGACAAGGACCCTGCAACTTCTCAGGGCCCCAGATGCGACCATTCATCTGATACGCAGACTCTGGGCCAATGACTTCATTTTCCCCAGGGAAAATGGCCCCCATTTCTGGCCTCTCGCCCTGACCAATAGGGTGGTGCCCAGCAAGAAATTTGCAATCTTTGCTGGATTTCTCCAAATCTAAAGCTGCCAGTAAGAAGTACCCTGCAAGTCCTAAGAGCCCAAAAGGCCACCTTTCATCTGACACCCAGACCCTGGGGAAAGGACTTCTTTTTCCCATGCAAAATGGCCTCTCTCTTTTCAGCCATTTGCCATAGCCAACAGGGCAGTGCCCAGTGAGAAATTTGCAGACTTTGCTGGATTCCTCCACAACTAAAGCTGTTGGCAACTAGGAGCTTGCAAGTCCTTAGAGCCTTAAAGGCCAGCTTTCATCTGACACCCAGACCCTGGGGACATGACTTCATTTTCCCCATGGAAATTGGGGTCAGTTTGAGGCCACTCGCCCTGGCCATCTGCATCGTTCCCGGTGTGAAATTTGCAATCATGGCTGATTTTCTCCAAAACTAAAGCTGCTGCGAACGAGCACCCTGGAAGTCCTTGGAGCCGCTAAGGCCACCTTTCATCTGATTCCCAGACCCTGGGGAAAGGACTTCTTTTTCCCATGAAAATGGCCTCTCTTTGCAGCCATTTGCCCTAGGCAACAGGGCAGTGCCCAGTGAGAAATTTGCAATCTGTGCTGGATTCCTCCACTACTAAAGCTGTTGGCAACAAGGACTTTGAAGTCCTTAGAGCCCCAAAGGCCACCTTTCATCTGACACCCAGACCCTGGGGACATGACTTCATTTTCCCCAGGGAAAATGGGGTCAGTTTGAGGCCACTCGCCCTGGCCATCTGCATCGTTCCCGGTGTGAAATTTGCAACTTGGCTGATTTTCTCCAAAAGTAAAGCTGCTGGCAACGAGGACACTGGAAGTCCTTGGAGCCACTAAGGCCACCTTTCATCTGATTCCCAAACCCTGGGGAAAGGACTTCTTTTTCCCATGCAAAATGGCCTCTCTTTGCAGCCATTTGCCATAGACAACAGGGCAGTGCGCAGTGAGAAATTTTTAAACATTGCTGGATTCCTAAAGAACTAACGCTGTTGGCAACTAGGAGCTTGCAAGTCCTTTGAGCCCCAAAGTCCAGCTTTCATCTGACATCCAGACCCTGGGGACATGACTTAATTTTCCCCGTGGAATATGGGGTCAGTTTGAGGCCACTCGCCCTGGCCATCTGCATCGTTCCCGGTGTGAAATTTGCAATCATGGCTGATTTTCTCCAAAACTAAAGCTGCTGGCAACGAGGACCCTGCAACTCCTTAGGGCCCCAAAGCCACCTTTCATCTGATACGCAGACCCTTCGCCAATGACTTCATTTTCCCCATGGAAAATGGCCCCCATTTCTGGCCTCTCGCCCTGACCAATAGGGTGGTGCCCAGCAAGAAATTTGTAATCTGTGCTGGATTTCTCCAAATCTAAAGCTGCCAGTAAGAAGTACCCTGCAAGTCCTAAGAGCCCAAAAGGCCACCTTTCATCTGACACCCAGACCCTGGGGACATGACTTAATTTTCCCCGTGGAAAATGGGGTCAGTTTGAGGCCACTTGCCCTGGCCATCTGCATCGTTCCCGGTGTGAAATTTTCCAACTTGGCTTATTTTTCCAAAAGTAAAACTGCTGGCAACGAGGACACTGGAAATCCTTGGAGCCCCAAAGGCCACCTTTCATCTGACACCCAGACCCTGGGGAAAGGACTTCTTTTTCCCATGCAAAATGGCCTCTCTCTTTTCAGCCATTTGCCCTAGGCAACAGGGCAGTGCCCAGTGAGAAATTTGCAATCTGTGCTGGATTCCTTCACAACTAAAGCTGTTGGCAACTAGGGCTTGCAAGTCCTTAGAGCCTTAAAGGCCACCTTTCATCTGACACCCAGACCCTGGGGACATGACTTCATTTTCCCCAGGGAAAATGGGGTCAGTTTGAGGCCACTCGCCCTGGCCATCTGCCTCGTTCCCGGTGTGAAATTTGCAATCATGGCTGATTTTCTCCAAAACTAAAGCTGCTGCAAACGAGCACCCTGGAAGTCCTTGGAGCCCCAAAGGCCACCTTTCATCTGAAACCCAGACCCAGGGGAAAGGACTTCTTTTTCCCATGCAAAATGGCCTCTCTTTGCAGCCATTTGCCCTAGGCAACAGGGCAGTTCCTTGTAAGAAATTTGAAAACTTTTCTGGATTCCTCCACAACTAAAGCTGTTGGCAACAAGGACTTTGAAGTCCTTAGAGCCCCAAAGGCCACCTTTCATCTGACACCCAGACCCTGGGGACATGACTTCATTTTCTCCAGGGAAAATGGGGTCAGTTTGAGGCCACTTGCCCTGGCCATCTGCATCGTTCCCGGTGTGAAATTTTCCAACTTGGCTTATTTTTCCAAAAGTAAAACTGCTGGCAACGAGGACACTGGAAATCCTTGGAGCCCCAAAGGCCACCTTTCATCTGACACCCAGACCCTGGGGAAAGGACTTCTTTTTCCCATGCAAAATGGCCTCTCTCTTTGCAGCCATTTGCCCTAGGCAACAGGGCAGTGCCCAGTGAGAAATTTGCAATCTGTGCTGGATTCCTCCACAACTAAAGCTGTTGGCAACTAGGGCTTGCAAGTCCTTAGAGCCTTAAAGGCCACCTTTCATCTGACACCCAGACCCTGGGGACATGACTTAATTTTCCCCGTGGAATATGGGGTCAGTTTGAGGCCACTCGCCCTGGCCATCTGCATCGTTCCCGGTGTGAAATTTGCAATCATGGCTGATTTTCTCCAAAACTAAAGCTGCTGGCAACGAGGACCCTGCAACTCCTTAGGGCCCCAAAGCCACCTTTCATCTGATACGCAGACCCTTCGCCAATGACTTCATTTTCCCCATGGAAAATGGCCCCCATTTCTGGCCTCTCGCCCTGACCAATAGGGTGGTGCCCAGCAAGAAATTTGTAATCTTTGCTGGATTTCTCCAAATCTAAAGCTGCCAGTAAGAAGTACCCTGCAAGTCCTAAGAGCCCAAAAGGCCACCTTTCATCTGACACCCAGACCCTGGGGACATGACTTCATTTTCCCCGTGGAAAATGGGGTCAGTTTGAGGCCACTTGCCCTGGCCATCTGCATCGTTCCCGGTGTGAAATTTTCCAACTTGGCTTATTTTTCCAAAAGTAAAACTGCTGGCAACGAGGACACTGGAAATCCTTGGAGCCCCAAAGGCCACCTTTCATCTGACACCCAGACCCTGGGGAAAGGACTTCTTTTTCCCATGCAAAATGGCCTCTCTCTTTTCAGCCATTTGCCCTAGGCAACAGGGCAGTGCCCAGTGAGAAATTTGCAATCTGTGCTGGATTCCTTCACAACTAAAGCTGTTGGCAACTAGGGCTTGCAAGTCCTTAGAGCCTTAAAGGCCACCTTTCATCTGACACCCAGACCCTGGGGACATGACTTCATTTTCCCCGTGGAAAATGGGGTCAGTTTGAGGCCACTCGCCCTGGCCATCTGCCTCGTTCCCGGTGTGAAATTTGCAATCATGGCTGATTTTCTCCAAAACTAAAGCTGCTGCAAACGAGCACCCTGGAAGTCCTTGGAGCCCCAAAGGCCACCTTTCATCTGAAACCCAGACCCAGGGGAAAGGACTTCTTTTTCCCATGCAAAATGGCCTCTCTTTGCAGCCATTTGCCCTAGGCAACAGGGCAGTTCCTTGTAAGAAATTTGAAAACTTTTCTGGATTCCTCCACAACTAAAGCTGTTGGCAACAAGGACTTTGAAGTCCTTAGAGCCCCAAAGGCCACCTTTCATCTGACACCCAGACCCTGGGGACATGACTTCATTTTCCCCAGGGAAAATGGGGTCAGTTTGAGGCCACTCGCCCTGGCCATCTGCATCGTTCCCGGTGTGAAATTTGCAACTTGGCTGATTTTCTCCAAAAGTAAAGCTGCTGGCAACGAGGACACTGGAAGTCCTTGGAGCCACTAAGGCCACCTTTCATCTGATTCCCAAACCCTGGGGAAAGGACTTCTTTTTCCCATGCAAAATGGCCTCTCTTTGCAGCCATTTGCCATAGACAACAGGGCAGTGCGCAGTGAGAAATTTTTAAACATTGCTGGATTCCTAAAGAACTAACGCTGTTGGCAACTAGGAGCTTGCAAGTCCTTTGAGCCCCAAAGTCCAGCTTTCATCTGACACGCAGACCCGGGGGACATGACTTAATTTTCCCCGTGGAATATGGGGTCAGTTTGAGGCCACTCGCCCTGGCCATCTGCATCGTTCCCGGTGTGAAATTTCCAATCATGGCTGATTTTCTCCAAAACTAAAGCTGCTAGCGACAAGGACCCTGCAACTCCTCAGGGCCCCAAAGCCACCTTTCATCTGATACGCAGACCCTGCGCCAATGACTTCATTTTCCCCATGGAAAATGGCCCCCATTTCTGGCCTCTCGCCCTAACCAATAGGGTGGTGCCCAGCAAGAAATTTGTAATCTTTGCTGGATTTCTCCAAATCTAAAGCTGCCAGTAAGAAGTACCCTGCAAGTCCTAAGAGCTCAAAAGGCCACCTTTCATCTGACACCCAGACCCTGGGGAAAGGACTTCTTTTTCCCATGCAAAATGGCCTCTCCCTTTTCAGCCATTTGCCCTTCCAACAGGGCAGTACCCAGTGAGAAATTTGCAATCTGTGCTGGATTCCTCCACTACTAAAGCTGTTGGCAACTAGGAGCTTGCAAGTCCTTAGAGCCCCAAAGGCCACATTTCATCTGACACCCAGACCCTGGGGAAAGGACTTCTTTTTCCCATGCAAAATGGCCTCCTTTGCAGCCATTTGCCCTAGGCAACCGGGCAGTTCCCAGTGAGAAATTTGAAAACTTTGCTGGATTCTTCCACTACTAAAGCTGTTGGCAACTAGGAGCTTGCAAGTCCTTAGAGCCCCAAAGTCCAGCTTTCATCTGACACCCAGACCCGGGGGACTGGACTTCATTTTCCCCAGGGAAAATCGGGTCAGTTTGAGGCCACTTGCCCTGGCCATCTGCATCGTTCCTGGTGTGAAATTTGCCAACCTGGCTGATTTTCTCCAAAACTAAAGCTGCTAGCGACAAGGACCCTGCAACTTCTCAGGGCCCCAGATGCGACCATTCATCTGATACGCAGACTCTGGGACAATGACTTCATTTTCCCCAGGGAAAATGGCCCCCATTTCTGGCCTCTCGCCCTGACCAATAGGGTGGTGCCCAGCAAGAAATTTGTAATCTGTGCTGGATTTCTCCAAATCTAAAGCTGCCAGTAAGAAGTACCCTGCAAGTCCTAAGAGCCCAAAAGGCCACCTTTCATCTGACACCCAGACCCTGGGGACATGACTTAATTTTCCCCGTGGAAAATGGGGTCAGTTTGAGGCCACTTGCCCTGGCCATCTGCATCGTTCCCGGTGTGAAATTTTCCAACTTGGCTTATTTTTCCAAAAGTAAAACTGCTGGCAACGAGGACACTGGAAATCCTTGGAGCCCCAAAGGCCACCTTTCATCTGACACCCAGACCCTGGGGAAAGGACTTCTTTTTCCCATGCAAAATGGCCTCTCTCTTTGCAGCCATTTGCCCTAGGCAACAGGGCAGTGCCCAGTGAGAAATTTGCAATCTGTGCTGGATTCCTCCACAACTAAAGCTGTTGGCAACTAGGGCTTGCAAGTCCTTAGAGCCTTAAAGGCCACCTTTCATCTGACACCCAGACCCTGGGGACATGACTTCATTTTCCCCGTGGAAAATGGGGTCAGTTTGAGGCCACTCGCCCTGGCCATCTGCCTCGTTCCCGGTGTGAAATTTGCAATCATGGCTGATTTTCTCCAAAACTAAAGCTGCTGCAAATGAGCACCCTGGAAGTCCTTGGAGCCCCAAAGGCCACCTTTCATCTGAAACCCAGACCCAGGGGAAAGGACTTCTTTTTCCCATGCAAAATGGCCTCTCTTTGCAGCCATTTGCCCTAGGCAACAGGGCAGTTCCTTGTAAGAAATTTGAAAACTTTTCTGGATTCCTCCACAACTAAAGCTGTTGGCAACAAGGACTTTGAAGTCCTTAGAGCCCCAAAGGCCACCTTTCATCTGACACCCAGACCCTGGGGACATGACTTCATTTTCCCCGTGGAAAATGGGGTCAGTTTGAGGCCACTCGCCCTGGCCATCTGCATCGTTCCCGGTGTGAAATTTGCAACTTGGC
Source organism: Agelaius phoeniceus (assembly GCF_051311805.1). Taxonomy (NCBI): domain Eukaryota; kingdom Metazoa; phylum Chordata; class Aves; order Passeriformes; family Icteridae; genus Agelaius; species Agelaius phoeniceus. The sequence continues at coordinate 204,260 of NC_135287.1, forward strand.
TGATTTTCTCCAAAAGTAAAGCTGCTGGCAACGAGGAAACTGGAAGTCCTTGGAGCCGCTAAGGCCACCTTTCATCTGATTCCCAGACCCTGGGGAAAGGACTTCTTTTTCCCATGGAAAATGGCCTCTCTTTGCAGCCATTTGCCCTAGGCAACAGGGAAGTGCCCAGTGAGAAATTTGCAATCTGTGCTGGATTCCTCCACAACTAAAGCTGTTGGCAACTAGGAGCTTGCAAGTCCTTAGAGCCCCAAAGGCCACCTTTCATCTGACACGCAGACCCGGGGCACATGACTTAATTTTCCCCAGGGAAAATGGGGTCAGTTTGAGGCCACTCGCCCTGGCCATCTGCATCGTTCCCGGTGTGAAATTTGCCAACTTGGCTTATTTTTCAAAAAGTAAAACTGCTGGCAACGAGGACACCGGAAATCCTTGGAGTCCCAAAGGCCACCTTTCATCTGACATCCAGACGCTGGGGACATGACTTCATTTTCCCCCGGGAAAATGGGGTCAGTTTGAGGCCACTCGCCCTGGCCATCTGCATCGTTCCCGGTGTGAAATTTGCAATCATGGCTGATTTTCTCCAAAACTAAAGCTGCTGGCAACGAGGACCCTGCAACTCCTTAGGGCCCCAAAGCCACCTTTCATCTGATACGCAGACCCTTCGCCAATGACTTCATTTTCCCCATGGAAAATGGCCCCCATTTCTGGCCTCTCGCCCTGACCAATAGGGTGGTGCCCAGCAAGAAATTTGTAATCTTTGCTGGATTTCTCCAAATCTAAAGCTGCCAGTAAGAAGTACCCTGCAAGTCCTAAGAGCCCAAAAGGCCACCTTTCATCTGACACCCAGACCCTGGGGACATGACTTAATTTTCCCCGTGGAAAATGGGGTCAGTTTGAGGCCACTTGCCCTGGCCATCTGCATCGTTCCCGGTGTGAAATTTTCCAACTTGGCTTATTTTTCCAAAAGTAAAACTGCTGGCAACGAGGACACTGGAAATCCTTGGAGCCCCAAAGGCCACCTTTCATCTGACACCCAGACCCTGGGGAAAGGACTTCTTTTTCCCATGCAAAATGGCCTCTCTCTTTTCAGCCATTTGCCCTAGGCAACAGGGCAGTGCCCAGTGAGAAATTTGCAATCTGTGCTGGATTCCTTCACAACTAAAGCTGTTGGCAACTAGGGCTTGCAAGTCCTTAGAGCCTTAAAGGCCACCTTTCATCTGACACCCAGACCCTGGGGACATGACTTCATTTTCCCCGTGGAAAATGGGGTCAGTTTGAGGCCACTCGCCCTGGCCATCTGCCTCGTTCCCGGTGTGAAATTTGCAATCATGGCTGATTTTCTCCAAAACTAAAGCTGCTGCAAACGAGCACCCTGGAAGTCCTTGGAGCCCCAAAGGCCACCTTTCATCTGAAACCCAGACCCAGGGGAAAGGACTTCTTTTTCCCATGCAAAATGGCCTCTCTTTGCAGCCATTTGCCCTAGGCAACAGGGCAGTTCCTTGTAAGAAATTTGAAAACTTTTCTGGATTCCTCCACAACTAAAGCTGTTGGCAACAAGGACTTTGAAGTCCTTAGAGCCCCAAAGGCCACCTTTCATCTGACACCCAGACCCTGGGGACATGACTTCATTTTCCCCGTGGAAAATGGGGTCAGTTTGAGGCCACTCGCCCTGGCCATCTGCATCGTTCCCGGTGTGAAATTTGCAACTTGGCTGATTTTCTCCAAAAGTAAAGCTGCTGGCAACGAGGACACTGGAAGTCCTTGGAGCCACTAAGGCCACCTTTCATCTGATTCCCAAACCCTGGGGAAAGGACTTCTTTTTCCCATGCAAAATGGCCTCTCTTTGCAGCCATTTGCCATAGACAACAGGGCAGTGCGCAGTGAGAAATTTTTAAACATTGCTGGATTCCTAAAGAACTAACGCTGTTGGCAACTAGGAGCTTGCAAGTCCTTTGAGCCCCAAAGTCCAGCTTTCATCTGACACCCAGACCCGGGGGACATGACTTAATTTTCCCCGTGGAATATGGGGTCAGTTTGAGGCCACTCGCCCTGGCCATCTGCATCGTTCCCGGTGTGAAATTTGCAATCATGGCTGATTTTCTCCAAAACTAAAGCTGCTAGCGACAAGGACCCTGCAACTCCTCAGGGCCCCAAAGCCACCTTTCATCTGATACGCAGACCCTGCGCCAATGACTTCATTTTCCCCATGGAAAATGGCCCCCATTTCTGGCCTCTCGCCCTAACCAATAGGGTGGTGCCCAGCAAGAAATTTGTAATCTTTGCTGGATTTCTCCAAATCTAAAGCTGCCAGTAAGAAGTACCCTGCAAGTCCTAAGAGCTCAAAAGGCCACCTTTCATCTGACACCCAGACCCTGGGGAAAGGACTTCTTTTTCCCATGCAAAATGGCCTCTCTCTTTTCAGCCATTTGCCCTTCCAACAGGGCAGTACCCAGTGAGAAATTTGCAATCTGTGCTGGATTCCTCCACTACTAAAGCTGTTGGCAACTAGGAGCTTGCAAGTCCTTAGAGCCCCAAAGGCCACCTTTCATCTGACACCCAGACCCTGGGGAAAGGACTTCTTTTTCCCATGTAAAATGGCCTCCTTTGCAGCCATTTGCCCTAGGCAACCGGGCAGTTCCCAGTGAGAAATTTGAAAACTTTGCTGGATTCTTCCACTACTAAAGCTGTTGGCAACTAGGAGCTTGCAAGTCCTTAGAGCCCCAAAGTCCAGCTTTCATCTAACACCCAGACCCGGGGGACTGGACTTCATTTTCCCCAGGGAAAATCGGGTCAGTTTGAGGCCACTTGCCCTGGCCATCTGCATCGTTCCTGGTGTGAAATTTGCCAACCTGGCTGATTTTCTCCAAAACTAAAGCTGCTAGCGACAAGGACCCTGCAACTTCTCAGGGCCCCAGATGCGACCATTCATCTGATACGCAGACTCTGGGCCAATGACTTCATTTTCCCCAGGGAAAATGGCCCCCATTTCTGGCCTCTCGCCCTGACCAATAGGGTGGTGCCCAGCAAGAAATTTGCAATCTTTGCTGGATTTCTCCAAATCTAAAGCTGCCAGTAAGAAGTACCCTGCAAGTCCTAAGAGCCCAAAAGGCCACCTTTCATCTGACACCCAGACCCTGGGGAAAGGACTTCTTTTTCCCATGCAAAATGGCCTCTCTCTTTTCAGCCATTTGCCATAGCCAACAGGGCAGTGCCCAGTGAGAAATTTGCAGACTTTGCTGGATTCCTCCACAACTAAAGCTGTTGGCAACTAGGAGCTTGCAAGTCCTTAGAGCCTTAAAGGCCAGCTTTCATCTGACACCCAGACCCTGGGGACATGACTTCATTTTCCCCATGGAAATTGGGGTCAGTTTGAGGCCACTCGCCCTGGCCATCTGCATCGTTCCCGGTGTGAAATTTGCAATCATGGCTGATTTTCTCCAAAACTAAAGCTGCTGCGAACGAGCACCCTGGAAGTCCTTGGAGCCGCTAAGGCCACCTTTCATCTGATTCCCAGACCCTGGGGAAAGGACTTCTTTTTCCCATGAAAATGGCCTCTCTTTGCAGCCATTTGCCCTAGGCAACAGGGCAGTGCCCAGTGAGAAATTTGCAATCTGTGCTGGATTCCTCCACTACTAAAGCTGTTGGCAACTAGGACTTTGAAGTCCTTAGAGCCCCAAAGGCCACCTTTCATCTGACACCCAGACCCTGGGGACATGACTTCATTTTCCCCGTGGAAAATGGGGTCAGTTTGAGGCCACTTGCCCTGGCCATCTGCATCGTTCCCGGTGTGAAATTTTCACACTTGGCTTATTTTTCCAAAAGTAAAACTGCTGGCAACGAGGACACTGGAAATCCTTGGAGCCCCAAAGGCCACCTTTCATCTGACACCCAGACCCTGGGGAAAGGACTTCTTTTTCCCATGCAAAATGGCCTCTCTCTTTTCAGCCATTTGCCCTAGGCAACAGGGCAGTGCCCAGTGAGAAATTTGCAATCTGTGCTGGATTCCTTCACAACTAAAGCTGTTGGCAACTAGGGCTTGCAAGTCCTTAGAGCCTTAAAGGCCACCTTTCATCTGACACCCAGACCCTGGGGACATGACTTCATTTGCCCCGTGGAAAATGGGGTCAGTTTGAGGCCACTCGCCCTGGCCATCTGCCTCGTTCCCGGTGTGAAATTTGCAATCATGGCTGATTTTCTCCAAAACTAAAGCTGCTGCAAACGAGCACCCTGGAAGTCCTTGGAGCCCCAAAGGCCACCTTTCATCTGATTCCCAAACCCTGGGGAAAGGACTTCTTTTTCCCATGCAAAATGGCCTCTCTTTGCAGCCATTTGCCATAGACAACAGGGCAGTGCGCAGTGAGAAATTTTTAAACATTGCTGGATTCCTAAAGAACTAACGCTGTTGGCAACTAGGAGCTTGCAAGTCCTTTGAGCCCCAAAGTCCAGCTTTCATCTGACACGCAGACCCGGGGGACATGACTTATATTTCCCCGTGGAATATGGGGTCAGTTTGAGGCCACTCGCCCTGGCCATCTGCATCGTTCCCGGTGTGAAATTTGCAATCATGGCTGATTTTCTCCAAAACTAAAGCTGCTAGCGACAAGGACCCTGCAACTCCTCAGGGCCCCAAAGCCACCTTTCATCTGATACGCAGACCCTGCGCCAATGACTTCATTTTCCCCATGGAAAATGGCCCCCATTTCTGGCCTCTCGCCCTAACCAATAGGGTGGTGCCCAGCAAGAAATTTGTAATCTTTGCTGGATTTCTCCAAATCTAAAGCTGCCAGTAAGAAGTACCCTGCAAGTCCTAAGAGCTCAAAAGGCCACCTTTCATCTGACACCCAGACCCTGGGGAAAGGACTTCTTTTTCCCATGCAAAATGGCCTCTCTCTTTGCAGCCATTTGCCCTTCCAACAGGGCAGTACCCAGTGAGAAATTTGCAATCTGTGCTGGATTCCTCCACTACTAAAGCTGTTGGCAACTAGGAGCTTGCAAGTCCTTAGAGCCCCAAAGGCCACCTTTCATCTGACACCCAGACCCTGGGGAAAGGACTTCTTTTTCCCATGTAAAATGGCCTCCTTTGCAGCCATTTGCCCTAGGCAACCGGGCAGTTCCCAGTGAGAAATTTGAAAACTTTGCTGGATTCTTCCACTACTAAAGCTGTTGGCAACTAGGAGCTTGCAAGTCCTTAGAGCCCCAAAGTCCAGCTTTCATCTGACACCCAGACCCGGGGGACTGGACTTCATTTTCCCCAGGGAAAATCGGGTCAGTTTGAGGCCACTTGCCCTGGCCATCTGCATCGTTCCTGGTGTGAAATTTGCCAACCTGGCTGATTTTCTCCAAAACTAAAGCTGCTAGCGACAAGGACCCTGCAACTTCTCAGGGCCCCAGATGCGACCATTCATCTGATACGCAGACTCTGGGACAATGACTTCATTTTCCCCAGGGAAAATGGCCCCCATTTCTGGCCTCTCGCCCTGACCAATAGGGTGGTGCCCAGCAAGAAATTTGTAATCTGTGCTGGATTTCTCCAAATCTAAAGCTGCCAGTAAGAAGTACCCTGCAAGTCCTAAGAGCCCAAAAGGCCACCTTTCATCTGACACGCAGACCCTGGGGACATGACTTAATTTTCCCCGTGGAAAATGGGGTCAGTTTGAGGCCACTTGCCCTGGCCATCTGCATCGTTCCCGGTGTGAAATTTTCCAACTTGGCTTATTTTTCCAAAAGTAAAACTGCTGGCAACGAGGACACTGGAAATCCTTGGAGCCCCAAAGGCCACCTTTCATCTGACACCCAGACCCTGGGGAAAGGACTTCTTTTTCCCATGCAAAATGGCCTCTCTCTTTGCAGCCATTTGCCCTAGGCAACAGGGCAGTGCCCAGTGAGAAATTTGCAATCTGTGCTGGATTCCTTCACAACTAAAGCTGTTGGCAACTAGGGCTTGCAAGTCCTTAGAGCCTTAAAGGCCACCTTTCATCTGACACCCAGACCCTGGGGACATGACTTAATTTTCCCCGTGGAAAATGGGGTCAGTTTGAGGCCACTTGCCCTGGCCATCTGCATCGTTCCCGGTGTGAAATTTTCCAACTTGGCTTATTTTTCCAAAAGTAAAACTGCTGGCAACGAGGACACTGGAAATCCTTGGAGCCCCAAAGGCCACCTTTCATCTGACACCCAGACCCTGGGGAAAGGACTTCTTTTTCCCATGCAAAATGGCCTCTCTCTTTTCAGCCATTTGCCCTAGGCAACAGGGCAGTGCCTCGTGAGAAATTTGCAATCTGTGCTGGATTCCTTCACAACTAAAGCTGTTGGCAACTAGGGCTTGCAAGTCCTTAGAGCCTTAAAGGCCACCTTTCATCTGACACCCAGACCCTGGGGACATGACTTCATTTTCCCCGTGGAAAATGGGGTCAGTTTGAGGCCACTCGCCCTGGCCATCTGCCTCGTTCCCGGTGTGAAATTTGCAATCATGGCTGATTTTCTCCAAAACTAAAGCTGCTGCAAACGAGCACCCTGGAAGTCCTTGGAGCCCCAAAGGCCACCTTTCATCTGAAACCCAGACCCAGGGGAAAGGACTTCTTTTTCCCATGCAAAATGGCCTCTCTTTGCAGCCATTTGCCCTAGGCAACAGGGCAGTTCCTTGTAAGAAATTTGAAAACTTTTCTGGATTCCTCCACAACTAAAGCTGTTGGCAACAAGGACTTTGAAGTCCTTAGAGCCCCAAAGGCCACCTTTCATCTGACACCCAGACCCTGGGGACATGACTTCATTTTCCCCAGGGAAAATGGGGTCAGTTTGAGGCCACTTGCCCTGGCCATCTGCATCGTTCCCGGTGTGAAATTTTCCAACTTGGCTTATTTTTCCAAAAGTAAAACTGCTGGCAACGAGGACACTGGAAATCCTTGGAGCCCCAAAGGCCACCTTTCATCTGACACCCAGACCCTGGGGAAAGGACTTCTTTTTCCCATGCAAAATGGCCTCTCTCTTTGCAGCCATTTGCCCTAGGCAACAGGGCAGTGCCCAGTGAGAAATTTGCAATCTGTGCTGGATTCCTCCACAACTAAAGCTGTTGGCAACTAGGGCTTGCAAGTCCTTAGAGCCTTAAAGGCCACCTTTCATCTGACACCCAGACCCTGGGGACATGACTTCATTTTCCCCGTGGAAAATGGGGTCAGTTTGAGGCCACTCGCCCTGGCCATCTGCCTCGTTCCCGGTGTGAAATTTGCAATCATGGCTGATTTTCTCCAAAACTAAAGCTGCTGCAAATGAGCACCCTGGAAGTCCTTGGAGCCCCAAAGGCCACCTTTCATCTGAAACCCAGACCCAGGGGAAAGGACTTCTTTTTCCCATGCAAAATGGCCTCTCTTTGCAGCCATTTGCCCTAGGCAACAGGGCAGTTCCTTGTAAGAAATTTGAAAACTTTTCTGGATTCCTCCACAACTAAAGCTGTTGGCAACAAGGACTTTGAAGTCCTTAGAGCCCCAAAGGCCACCTTTCATCTGACACCCAGACCCTGGGGACATGACTTCATTTTCCCCGTGGAAAATGGGGTCAGTTTGAGGCCACTCGCCCTGGCCATCTGCATCGTTCCCGGTGTGAAATTTGCAACTTGGCTGATTTTCTCCAAAAGTGAAGCTGCTGGCAACGAGGAAACTGGAAGTCCTTGGAGCCGCTAAGGCCACCTTTCATCTGATTCCCAGACCCTGGGGAAAGGACTTCTTTTTCCCATGGAAAATGGCCTCTCTTTGCAGCAATTTGCCATATCCAACAGGGAAGTGCCCAGTGAGAAATTTGCAATCTGTGCTGGATTCCTCCACTACTAAAGCTGTTGGCAACTAGGAGCTTGCAAGTCCTTAGAGCCCCAAAGGCCACCTTTCATCTGACACGCAGACCCGGGGCACATGACTTAATTTTCCCCAGGGAAAATGGGGTCAGTTTGAGGCCACTCGCCCTGGCCATCTGCATCGTTCCCGGTGTGAAATTTGCCAACTTGGCTTATTTTTCAAAAAGTAAAACTGCTGGCAACGAGGACACCGGAAATCCTTGGAGTCCCAAAGGCCACCTTTCATCTGACATCCAGACGCTGGGGACATGACTTCATTTTCCCCCGGGAAAATGGGGTCAGTTTGAGGCCACTCGCCCTGGCCATCTGCATCGTTCCCGGTGTGAAATTTGCAATCATGGCTGATTTTCTCCAAAACTAAAGCTGCTGGCAACGAGGACCCTGCAACTCCTTAGGGCCCCAAAGCCACCTTTCATGTGATACGCAGACCCTTCGCCAATGACTTCATTTTCCCCATGGAAAATGGCCCCCATTTCTGGCCTCTCGCCCTGACCAATAGGGTGGTGCCCAGCAAGAAATTTGTAATCTTTGCTGGATTTCTCCAAATCTAAAGCTGCCAGTAAGAAGTACCCTGCAAGTCCTAAGAGCCCAAAAGGCCACCTTTCATCTGACACCCAGACCCTGGGGACATGACTTAATTTTCCCCGTGGAAAATGGGGTCAGTTTGAGGCCACTTGCCCTGGCCATCTGCATCGTTCCCGGTGTGAAATTTTCCAACTTGGCTTATTTTTCCAAAAGTAAAACTGCTGGCAACGAGGACACTGGAAATCCTTGGAGCCCCAAAGGCCACCTTTCACCTGACACCCAGACCCTGGGGAAAGGACTTCTTTTTCCCATGCAAAATGGCCTCTCTCTTTTCAGCCATTTGCCCTAGGCAACAGGGCAGTGCCCAGTGAGAAATTTGCAATCTGTGCTGGATTCCTTCACAACTAAAGCTGTTGGCAACTAGGGCTTGCAAGTCCTTAGAGCCTTAAAGGCCACCTTTCATCTGACACCCAGACCCTGGGGACATGACTTCATTTTCCCCGTGGAAAATGGGGTCAGTTTGAGGCCACTCGCCCTGGCCATCTGCCTCGTTCCCGGTGTGAAATTTGCAATCATGGCTGATTTTCTCCAAAACTAAAGCTGCTGCAAACGAGCACCCTGGAAGTCCTTGGAGCCCCAAAGGCCACCTTTCATCTGAAACCCAGACCCAGGGGAAAGGACTTCTTTTTCCCATGCAAAATGGCCTCTCTTTGCAGCCATTTGCCCTAGGAAACAGGGCAGTTCCTTGTAAGAAATTTGAAAACTTTTCTGGATTCCTCCACAACTAAAGCTGTTGGCAACAAGGACTTTGAAGTCCTTAGAGCCCCAAAGGCCACCTTTCATCTGACACCCAGACCCTGGGGACATGACTTCATTTTCCCCAGGGAAAATGGGGTCAGTTTGAGGCCACTCGCCCTGGCCATCTGCATCGTTCCCGGTGTGAAATTTGCAACTTGGCTGATTTTCTCCAAAAGTAAAGCTGCTGGCAACGAGGACACTGGAAGTCCTTGGAGCCACTAAGGCCACCTTTCATCTGATTCCCAAACCCTGGGGAAAGGACTTCTTTTTCCCATGCAAAATGGCCTCTCTTTTCAGCCATTTGCCCTAGGCAACAGGGCAGTGCCCAGTGAGAAATTTGCAATCTGTGCTGGATTCCTCCACTACTAAAGCTGTTGGCAACAAGGACTTTGAAGTCCTTAGAGCCCCAAAGGCCACCTTTCATCTGACACGCAGACCCGGGGGACATGACTTAATTTTCCCCGTGGAATATGGGGTCAGTTTGAGGCCACTTGCCCTGGCCATCTGCATCGTTCCCGGTGTGAAATTTGCAATCATGGCTGATTTTCTCCAAAACTAAAGCTGCTAGCGACAAGGACCCTGCAACTCCTCAGGGCCCCAAAGCCACCTTTCATCTGATACGCAGACCCTGCGCCAATGACTTCATTTTCCCCATGGAAAATGGCCCCCATTTCTGGCCTCTCGCCCTAACCAATAGGGTGGTGCCCAGCAAGAAATTTGTAATCTTTGCTGGATTTCTCCAAATCTAAAGCTGCCAGTAAGAAGTACCCTGCAAGTCCTAAGAGCTCAAAAGGCCACCTTTCATCTGACACCCAGACCCTGGGGAAAGGACTTCTTTTTCCCATGCAAAATGGCCTCTCTCTTTTCAGCCATTTGCCCTTCCAACAGGGCAGTACCCAGTGAGAAATTTGCAATCTGTGCTGGATTCCTCCACTACTAAAGCTGTTGGCAACTAGGAGCTTGCAAGTCCTTAGAGCCCCAAAGGCCACCTTTCATCTGACACCCAGACCCTGGGGAAAGGACTTCTTTTTCCCATGTAAAATGGCCTCCTTTGCAGCCATTTGCCCTAGGCAACCGGGCAGTTCCCAGTGAGAAATTTGAAAACTTTGCTGGATTCTTCCACTACTAAAGCTGTTGGCAACTAGGAGCTTGCAAGTCCTTAGAGCCCCAAAGTCCAGCTTTCATCTAACACCCAGACCCGGGGGACTGGACTTCATTTTCCCCAGGGAAAATCGGGTCAGTTTGAGGCCACTTGCCCTGGCCATCTGCATCGTTCCTGGTGTGAAATTTGCCAACCTGGCTGATTTTCTCCAAAACTAAAGCTGCTAGCGACAAGGACCCTGCAACTTCTCAGGGCCCCAGATGCGACCATTCATCTGATACGCAGACTCTGGGCCAATGACTTCATTTTCCCCAGGGAAAATGGCCCCCATTTCTGGCCTCTCGCCCTGACCAATAGGGTGGTGCCCAGCAAGAAATTTGCAATCTTTGCTGGATTTCTCCAAATCTAAAGCTGCCAGTAAGAAGTACCCTGCAAGTCCTAAGAGCCCAAAAGGCCACCTTTCATCTGACACCCAGACCCTGGGGAAAGGACTTCTTTTTCCCATGCAAAATGGCCTCTCTCTTTTCAGCCATTTGCCATAGCCAACAGGGCAGTGCCCAGTGAGAAATTTGCAGACTTTGCTGGATTCCTCCACAACTAAAGCTGTTGGCAACTAGGAGCTTGCAAGTCCTTAGAGCCTTAAAGGCCAGCTTTCATCTGACACCCAGACCCTGGGGACATGACTTCATTTTCCCCATGGAAATTGGGGTCAGTTTGAGGCCACTCGCCCTGGCCATCTGCATCGTTCCCGGTGTGAAATTTGCAATCATGGCTGATTTTCTCCAAAACTAAAGCTGCTGCGAACGAGCACCCTGGAAGTCCTTGGAGCCGCTAAGGCCACCTTTCATCTGATTCCCAGACCCTGGGGAAAGGACTTCTTTTTCCCATGAAAATGGCCTCTCTTTGCAGCCATTTGCCCTAGGCAACAGGGCAGTGCCCAGTGAGAAATTTGCAATCTGTGCTGGATTCCTCCACTACTAAAGCTGTTGGCAACTAGGACTTTGAAGTCCTTAGAGCCCCAAAGGCCACCTTTCATCTGACACCCAGACCCTGGGGACATGACTTCATTTTCCCCGTGGAAAATGGGGTCAGTTTGAGGCCACTTGCCCTGGCCATCTGCATCGTTCCCGGTGTGAAATTTTCACACTTGGCTTATTTTTCCAAAAGTAAAACTGCTGGCAACGAGGACACTGGAAATCCTTGGAGCCCCAAAGGCCACCTTTCACCTGACACCCAGACCCTGGGGAAAGGACTTCTTTTTCCCATGCAAAATGGCCTCTCTCTTTTCAGCCATTTGCCCTAGGCAACAGGGCAGTGCCCAGTGAGAAATTTGCAATCTGTGCTGGATTCCTTCACAACTAAAGCTGTTGGCAACTAGGGCTTGCAAGTCCTTAGAGCCTTAAAGGCCACCTTTCATCTGACACCCAGACCCTGGGGACATGACTTCATTTTCCCCGTGGAAAATGGGGTCAGTTTGAGGCCACTCGCCCTGGCCATCTGCCTCGTTCCCGGTGTGAAATTTGCAATCATGGCTGATTTTCTCCAAAACTAAAGCTGCTGCAAACGAGCACCCTGGAAGTCCTTGGAGCCCCAAAGGCCACCTTTCATCTGAAACCCAGACCCAGGGGAAAGGACTTCTTTTTCCCATGCAAAATGGCCTCTCTTTGCAGCCATTTGCCCTAGGCAACAGGGCAGTTCCTTGTAAGAAATTTGAAAACTTTTCTGGATTCCTCCACAACTAAAGCTGTTGGCAACAAGGACTTTGAAGTCCTTAGAGCCCCAAAGGCCACCTTTCATCTGACACCCAGACCCTGGGGACATGACTTAATTTTCCCCGTGGAAAATGGGGTCAGTTTGAGGCCACTCGCCCTGGCCATCTGCATCGTTCCCGGTGTGAAATTTGCAACTTGGCTGATTTTCTCCAAAAGTAAAGCTGCTGGCAACGAGGACACTGGAAGTCCTTGGAGCCACTAAGGCCACCTTTCATCTGATTCCCAAACCCTGGGGAAAGGACTTCTTTTTCCCATGCAAAATGGCCTCTCTTTGCAGCCATTTGCCATAGACAACAGGGCAGTGCGCAGTGAGAAATTTTTAAACATTGCTGGATTCCTAAAGAACTAACGCTGTTGGCAACTAGGAGCTTGCAAGTCCTTTGAGCCCCAAAGTCCAGCTTTCATCTGACACGCAGACCCGGGGGACATGACTTATATTTCCCCGTGGAATATGGGGTCAGTTTGAGGCCACTCGCCCTGGCCATCTGCATCGTTCCCGGTGTGAAATTTGCAATCATGGCTGATTTTCTCCAAAACTAAAGCTGCTAGCGACAAGGACCCTGCAACTCCTCAGGGCCCCAAAGCCACCTTTCATCTGATACGCAGACCCTGCGCCAATGACTTCATTTTCCCCATGGAAAATGGCCCCCATTTCTGGCCTCTCGCCCTAACCAATAGGGTGGTGCCCAGCAAGAAATTTGTAATCTTTGCTGGATTTCTCCAAATCTAAAGCTGCCAGTAAGAAGTACCCTGCAAGTCCTAAGAGCTCAAAAGGCCACCTTTCATCTGACACCCAGACCCTGGGGAAAGGACTTCTTTTTCCCATGCAAAATGGCCTCTCTCTTTGCAGCCATTTGCCCTTCCAACAGGGCAGTACCCAGTGAGAAATTTGCAATCTGTGCTGGATTCCTCCACTACTAAAGCTGTTGGCAACTAGGAGCTTGCAAGTCCTTAGAGCCCCAAAGGCCACCTTTCATCTGACACCCAGACCCTGGGGAAAGGACTTCTTTTTCCCATGTAAAATGGCCTCCTTTGCAGCCATTTGCCCTAGGCAACCGGGCAGTTCCCAGTGAGAAATTTGAAAACTTTGCTGGATTCTTCCACTACTAAAGCTGTTGGCAACTAGGAGCTTGCAAGTCCTTAGAGCCCCAAAGTCCAGCTTTCATCTGACACCCAGACCCGGGGGACTGGACTTCATTTTCCCCAGGGAAAATCGGGTCAGTTTGAGGCCACTTGCCCTGGCCATCTGCATCGTTCCTGGTGTGAAATTTGCAAACCTGGCTGATTTTCTCCAAAACTAAAGCTGCTAGCGACAAGGACCCAGCAACTTCTCAGGGCCCCAGATGCGACCATTCATCTGATACGCAGACTCTGGGACAATGACTTCATTTTCCCCAGGGAAAATGGCCCCCATTTCTGGCCTCTCGCCCTGACCAATAGGGTGGTGCCCAGCAAGAAATTTGTAATCTGTGCTGGATTTCTCCAAATCTAAAGCTGCCAGTAAGAAGTACCCTGCAAGTCCTAAGAGCCCAAAAGGCCACCTTTCATCTGACACCCAGACCCTGGGGACATGACTTAATTTTCCCCGTGGAAAATGGGGTCAGTTTGAGGCCACTTGCCCTGGCCATCTGCATCGTTCCCGGTGTGAAATTTTCCAACTTGGCTTATTTTTCCAAAAGTAAAACTGCTGGCAACGAGGACACTGGAAATCCTTGGAGCCCCAAAGGCCACCTTTCATCTGACACCCAGACCCTGGGGAAAGGACTTCTTTTTCCCATGCAAAATGGCCTCTCTCTTTTCAGCCATTTGCCCTAGGCAACAGGGCAGTGCCCAGTGAGAAATTTGCAATCTGTGCTGGATTCCTTCACAACTAAAGCTGTTGGCAACTAGGGCTTGCAAGTCCTTAGAGCCTTAAAGGCCACCTTTCATCTGACACCCAGACCCTGGGGACATGACTTAATTTTCCCCGTGGAAAATGGGGTCAGTTTGAGGCCACTTGCCCTGGCCATCTGCATCGTTCCCGGTGTGAAATTTTCCAACTTGGCTTATTTTTCCAAAAGTAAAACTGCTGGCAACGAGGACACTGGAAATCCTTGGAGCCCCAAAGGCCACCTTTCATCTGACACCCAGACCCTGGGGAAAGGACTTCTTTTTCCCATGCAAAATGGCCTCTCTCTTTTCAGCCATTTGCCCTAGGCAACAGGGCAGTGCCCAGTGAGAAATTTGCAATCTGTGCTGGATTCCTTCACAACTAAAGCTGTTGGCAACTAGGGCTTGCAAGTCCTTAGAGCCTTAAAGGCCACCTTTCATCTGACACCCAGACCCTGGGGACATGACTTCATTTTCCCCGTGGAAAATGGGGTCAGTTTGAGGCCACTCGCCCTGGCCATCTGCCTCGTTCCCGGTGTGAAATTTGCAATCATGGCTGATTTTCTCCAAAACTAAAGCTGCTGCAAACGAGCACCCTGGAAGTCCTTGGAGCCCCAAAGGCCACCTTTCATCTGAAACCCAGACCCAGGGGAAAGGACTTCTTTTTCCCATGCAAAATGGCCTCTCTTTGCAGCCATTTGCCCTAGGCAACAGGGCAGTTCCTTGTAAGAAATTTGAAAACTTTTCTGGATTCCTCCACAACTAAAGCTGTTGGCAACAAGGACTTTGAAGTCCTTAGAGCCCCAAAGGCCACCTTTCATCTGACACCCAGACCCTGGGGACATGACTTCATTTTCCCCGTGGAAAATGGGGTCAGTTTGAGGCCACTCGCCCTGGCCATCTGCATCGTTCCCGGTGTGAAATTTGCAACTTGGCTGATTTTCTCCAAAAGTAAAGCTGCTGGCAACGAGGAAACTGGAAGTCCTTGGAGCCGCTAAGGCCACCTTTCATCTGATTCCCAGACCCTGGGGAAAGGACTTCTTTTTCCCATGGAAAATGGCCTCTCTTTGCAGCAATTTGCCATATCCAACAGGGAAGTGCCCAGTGAGAAATTTGCAATCTGTGCTGGATTCCTCCACTACTAAAGCTGTTGGCAACTAGGAGCTTGCAAGTCCTTAGAGCCCCAAAGGCCACCTTTCATCTGACACGCAGACCCGGGGCACATGACTTAATTTTCCCCAGGGAAAATGGGGTCAGTTTGAGGCCACTCGCCCTGGCCATCTGCATCGTTCCCGGTGTGAAATTTGCCAACTTGGCTTATTTTTCAAAAAGTAAAACTGCTGGCAACGAGGACACCGGAAATCCTTGGAGTCCCAAAGGCCACCTTTCATCTGACATCCAGACGCTGGGGACATGACTTCATTTTCCCCCGGGAAAATGGGGTCAGTTTGAGGCCACTCGCCCTGGCCATCTGCATCGTTCCCGGTGTGAAATTTGCAATCATGGCTGATTTTCTCCAAAACTAAAGCTGCTGGCAACGAGGACCCTGCAACTCCTTAGGGCCCCAAAGCCACCTTTCATCTGATACGCAGACCCTTCGCCAATGACTTCATTTTCCCCATGGAAAATGGCCCCCATTTCTGGCCTCTCGCCCTGACCAATAGGGTGGTGCCCAGCAAGAAATTTGTAATCTTTGCTGGATTTCTCCAAATCTAAAGCTGCCAGTAAGAAGTACCCTGCAAGTCCTAAGAGCCCAAAAGGCCACCTTTCATCTGACACCCAGACCCTGGGGACATGACTTAATTTTCCCCGTGGAAAATGGGGTCAGTTTGAGGCCACTTGCCCTGGCCATCTGCATCGTTCCCGGTGTGAAATTTTCCAACTTGGCTTATTTTTCCAAAAGTAAAACTGCTGGCAACGAGGACACTGGAAATCCTTGGAGCCCCAAAGGCCACCTTTCACCTGACACCCAGACCCTGGGGAAAGGACTTCTTTTTCCCATGCAAAATGGCCTCTCTCTTTTCAGCCATTTGCCCTAGGCAACAGGGCAGTGCCCAGTGAGAAATTTGCAATCTGTGCTGGATTCCTTCACAACTAAAGCTGTTGGCAACTAGGGCTTGCAAGTCCTTAGAGCCTTAAAGGCCACCTTTCATCTGACACCCAGACCCTGGGGACATGACTTCATTTTCCCCGTGGAAAATGGGGTCAGTTTGAGGCCACTCGCCCTGGCCATCTGCCTCGTTCCCGGTGTGAAATTTGCAATCATGGCTGATTTTCTCCAAAACTAAAGCTGCTGCAAACGAGCACCCTGGAAGTCCTTGGAGCCCCAAAGGCCACCTTTCATCTGAAACCCAGACCCAGGGGAAAGGACTTCTTTTTCCCATGCAAAATGGCCTCTCTTTGCAGCCATTTGCCCTAGGCAACAGGGCAGTTCCTTGTAAGAAATTTGAAAACTTTTCTGGATTCCTCCACAACTAAAGCTGTTGGCAACAAGGACTTTGAAGTCCTTAGAGCCCCAAAGGCCACCTTTCATCTGACACCCAGACCCTGGGGACATGACTTCATTTTCCCCAGGGAAAATGGGGTCAGTTTGAGGCCACTCGCCCTGGCCATCTGCATCGTTCCCGGTGTGAAATTTGCAACTTGGCTGATTTTCTCCAAAAGTAAAGCTGCTGGCAACGAGGACACTGGAAGTCCTTGGAGCCACTAAGGCCACCTTTCATCTGATTCCCAAACCCTGGGGAAAGGACTTCTTTTTCCCATGCAAAATGGCCTCTCTTTTCAGCCATTTGCCCTAGGCAACAGGGCAGTGCCCAGTGAGAAATTTGCAATCTGTGCTGGATTCCTCCACTACTAAAGCTGTTGGCAACAAGGACTTTGAAGTCCTTAGAGCCCCAAAGGCCACCTTTCATCTGACACGCAGACCCGGGGGACATGACTTAATTTTCCCCGTGGAATATGGGGTCAGTTTGAGGCCACTTGCCCTGGCCATCTGCATCGTTCCCGGTGTGAAATTTGCAATCATGGCTGATTTTCTCCAAAACTAAAGCTGCTAGCGACAAGGACCCTGCAACTCCTCAGGGCCCCAAAGCCACCTTTCATCTGATACGCAGACCCTGCGCCAATGACTTCATTTTCCCCATGGAAAATGGCCCCCATTTCTGGCCTCTCGCCCTAACCAATAGGGTGGTGCCCAGCAAGAAATTTGTAATCTTTGCTGGATTTCTCCAAATCTAAAGCTGCCAGTAAGAAGTACCCTGCAAGTCCTAAGAGCTCAAAAGGCCACCTTTCATCTGACACCCAGACCCTGGGGAAAGGACTTCTTTTTCCCATGCAAAATGGCCTCTCTCTTTTCAGCCATTTGCCCTTCCAACAGGGCAGTACCCAGTGAGAAATTTGCAATCTGTGCTGGATTCCTCCACTACTAAAGCTGTTGGCAACTAGGAGCTTGCAAGTCCTTAGAGCCCCAAAGGCCACCTTTCATCTGACACCCAGACCCTGGGGAAAGGACTTCTTTTTCCCATGTAAAATGGCCTCCTTTGCAGCCATTTGCCCTAGGCAACCGGGCAGTTCCCAGTGAGAAATTTGAAAACTTTGCTGGATTCTTCCACTACTAAAGCTGTTGGCAACTAGGAGCTTGCAAGTCCTTAGAGCCCCAAAGTCCAGCTTTCATCTAACACCCAGACCCGGGGGACTGGACTTCATTTTCCCCAGGGAAAATCGGGTCAGTTTGAGGCCACTTGCCCTGGCCATCTGCATCGTTCCTGGTGTGAAATTTGCCAACCTGGCTGATTTTCTCCAAAACTAAAGCTGCTAGCGACAAGGACCCTGCAACTTCTCAGGGCCCCAGATGCGACCATTCATCTGATACGCAGACTCTGGGCCAATGACTTCATTTTCCCCAGGGAAAATGGCCCCCATTTCTGGCCTCTCGCCCTGACCAATAGGGTGGTGCCCAGCAAGAAATTTGCAATCTTTGCTGGATTTCTCCAAATCTAAAGCTGCCAGTAAGAAGTACCCTGCAAGTCCTAAGAGCCCAAAAGGCCACCTTTCATCTGACACCCAGACCCTGGGGAAAGGACTTCTTTTTCCCATGCAAAATGGCCTCTCTCTTTTCAGCCATTTGCCATAGCCAACAGGGCAGTGCCCAGTGAGAAATTTGCAGACTTTGCTGGATTCCTCCACAACTAAAGCTGTTGGCAACTAGGAGCTTGCAAGTCCTTAGAGCCTTAAAGGCCAGCTTTCATCTGACACCCAGACCCTGGGGACATGACTTCATTTTCCCCATGGAAATTGGGGTCAGTTTGAGGCCACTCGCCCTGGCCATCTGCCTCGTTCCCGGTGTGAAATTTGCAATCATGGCTGATTTTCTCCAAAACTAAAGCTGCTGCGAACGAGCACCCTGGAAGTCCTTGGAGCCCCAAAGGCCACCTTTCATCTGAAACCCAGACCCAGGGGAAAGGACTTCTTTTTCCCATGCAAAATGGCCTCTCTTTGCAGCCATTTGCCCTAGGCAACAGGGCAGTTCCTTGTAAGAAATTTGAAAACTTTTCTGGATTCCTCCACAACTAAAGCTGTTGGCAACAAGGACTTTGAAGTCCTTAGAGCCCCAAAGGCCACCTTTCATCTGACACCCAGACCCTGGGGACATGACTTCATTTTCCCCAGGGAAAATGGGGTCAGTTTGAGGCCACTCGCCCTGGCCATCTGCATCGTTCCCGGTGTGAAATTTGCAACTTGGCTGATTTTCTCCAAAAGTAAAGCTGCTGGCAACGAGGACACTGGAAGTCCTTGGAGCCACTAAGGCCACCTTTCATCTGATTCCCAAACCCTGGGGAAAGGACTTCTTTTTCCCATGCAAAATGGCCTCTCTTTGCAGCCATTTGCCATAGACAACAGGGCAGTGCGCAGTGAGAAATTTTTAAACATTGCTGGATTCCTAAAGAACTAACGCTGTTGGCAACTAGGAGCTTGCAAGTCCTTTGAGCCCCAAAGGCCACCTTTCATCTGACATCCAGACGCTGGGGACATGACTTCATTTTCCCCCGGGAAAATGGGGTCAGTTTGAGGCCACTCGCCCTGGCCATCTGCATCGTTCCCGGTGTGAAATTTGCAATCATGGCTGATTTTCTCCAAAACTAAAGCTGCTGGCAACGAGGACCCTGCAACTCCTTAGGGCCCCAAAGCCACCTTTCATCTGATACGCAGACCCTTCGCCAATGACTTCATTTTCCCCATGGAAAATGGCCCCCATTTCTGGCCTCTCGCCCTGACCAATAGGGTGGTGCCCAGCAAGAAATTTGTAATCTGTGCTGGATTTCTCCAAATCTAAAGCTGCCAGTAAGAAGTACCCTGCAAGTCCTAAGAGCCCAAAAGGCCACCTTTCATCTGACACCCAGACCCTGGGGACATGACTTAATTTTCCCCGTGGAAAATGGGGTCAGTTTGAGGCCACTTGCCCTGGCCATCTGCATCGTTCCCGGTGTGAAATTTTCCAACTTGGCTTATTTTTCCAAAAGTAAAACTGCTGGCAACGAGGACACTGGAAATCCTTGGAGCCCCAAAGGCCACCTTTCATCTGACACCCAGACCCTGGGGAAAGGACTTCTTTTTCCCATGCAAAATGGCCTCTCTCTTTTCAGCCATTTGCCCTAGGCAACAGGGCAGTGCCCAGTGAGAAATTTGCAATCTGTGCTGGATTCCTTCACAACTAAAGCTGTTGGCAACTAGGGCTTGCAAGTCCTTAGAGCCTTAAAGGCCAGCTTTCATCTGACACCCAGACCCTGGGGACATGACTTCATTTTCCCCGTGGAAAATGGGGTCAGTTTGAGGCCACTCGCCCTGGCCATCTGCCTCGTTCCCGGTGTGAAATTTGCAATCATGGCTGATTTTCTCCAAAACTAAAGCTGCTGCAAACGAGCACCCTGGAAGTCCTTGGAGCCCCAAAGGCCACCTTTCATCTGAAACCCAGACCCAGGGGAAAGGACTTCTTTTTCCCATGCAAAATGGCCTCTCTTTGCAGCCATTTGCCCTAGGCAACAGGGCAGTTCCTTGTAAGAAATTTGAAAACTTTTCTGGATTCCTCCACAACTAAAGCTGTTGGCAACAAGGACTTTGAAGTCCTTAGAGCCCCAAAGGCCACCTTTCATCTGACACCCAGACCCTGGGGACATGACTTCATTTTCCCCAGGGAAAATGGGGTCAGTTTGAGGCCACTTGCCCTGGCCATCTGCATCGTTCCCGGTGTGAAATTTTCCAACTTGGCTTATTTTTCCAAAAGTAAAACTGCTGGCAACGAGGACACTGGAAATCCTTGGAGCCCCAAAGGCCACCTTTCATCTGACACCCAGACCCTGGGGAAAGGACTTCTTTTTCCCATGCAAAATGGCCTCTCTCTTTGCAGCCATTTGCCCTAGGCAACAGGGCAGTGCCCAGTGAGAAATTTGCAATCTGTGCTGGATTCCTCCACAACTAAAGCTGTTGGCAACTAGGGCTTGCAAGTCCTTAGAGCCTTAAAGGCCACCTTTCATCTGACACCCAGACCCTGGGGACATGACTTCATTTTCCCCGTGGAAAATGGGGTCAGTTTGAGGCCACTCGCCCTGGCCATCTGCCTCGTTCCCGGTGTGAAATTTGCAATCATGGCTGATTTTCTCCAAAACTAAAGCTGCTGCAAACGAGCACCCTGGAAGTCCTTGGAGCCCCAAAGGCCACCTTTCATCTGAAACCCAGACCCAGGGGAAAGGACTTCTTTTTCCCATGCAAAATGGCCTCTCTTTGCAGCCATTTGCCCTAGGCAACAGGGCAGTTCCTTGTAAGAAATTTGAAAACTTTTCTGGATTCCTCCACAACTAAAGCTGTTGGCAACTAGGGCTTGCAAGTCCTTAGAGCCCCAAAGGCCACCTTTCATCTGACACCCAGACCCTGGGGACATGACTTCATTTGCCCCGTGGAAAATGGGGTCAGTTTGAGGCCACTCGCCCTGGCCATCTGCATCGTTCCCGGTGTGAAATTTGCAACTTGGCTGATTTTCTCCAAAAGTAAAGCTGCTGCAAACGAGCACCCTGGAAGTCCTTGGAGCCCCAAAGGCCACCTTTCATCTGAAACCCAGACCCAGGGGAAAGGACTTCTTTTTCCCATGCAAAATGGCCTCTCTTTGCAGCCATTTGCCCTAGGCAACAGGGCAGTTCCTTGTAAGAAATTTGAAAACTTTTCTGGATTCCTCCACAACTAAAGCTGTTGGCAACTAGGGCTTGCAAGTCCTTAGAGCCCCAAAGGCCACCTTTCATCTGACACCCAGACCCTGGGGACATGACTTCATTTTCCCCGTGGAAAATGGGGTCAGTTTGAGGCCACTCGCCCTGGCCATCTGCATCGTTCCCGGTGTGAAATTTGCAACTTGGCTGATTTTCTCCAAAAGTAAAGCTGCTGGCAACGAGGACACTGGAAGTCCTTGGAGCCACTAAGGCCACCTTTCATCTGATTCCCAAACCCTGGGGAAAGGACTTCTTTTTCCCATGCAAAATGGCCTCTCTTTGCAGCCATTTGCCATAGACAACAGGGCAGTGCGCAGTGAGAAATTTTTAAACATTGCTGGATTCCTAAAGAACTAACGCTGTTGGCAACTAGGAGCTTGCAAGTCCTTTGAGCCCCAAAGTCCAGCCTTCATCTGACACGCAGACCCGGGGGACATGACTTAATTTTCCCCGTGGAATATGGGGTCAGTTTGAGGCCACTCGCCCTGGCCATCTGCATCGTTCCCGGTGTGAAATTTGCAATCATGGCTGATTTTCTCCAAAACTAAAGCTGCTGGCAACGAGGACCCTGCAACTCCTTAGGGCCCCAAAGCCACCTTTCATCTGATACGCAGACCCTTCGCCAATGACTTCATTTTCCCCATGGAAAATGGCCCCCATTTCTGGCCTCTCGCCCTGACCAATAGGGTGGTGCCCAGCAAGAAATTTGTAATCTGTGCTGGATTTCTCCAAATCTAAAGCTGCCAGTAAGAAGTACCCTGCAAGTCCTAAGAGCCCAAAAGGCCACCTTTCATCTGACACCCAGACCCTGGGGACATGACTTCATTTTCCCCAGGGAAAATGGGGTCAGTTTGAGGCCACTTGCCCTGGCCATCTGCATCGTTCCCGGTGTGAAATTTTCACACTTGGCTTATTTTTCCAAAAGTAAAACTGCTGGCAACGAGGACACTGGAAATCCTTGGAGCCCCAAAGGCCACCTTTCATCTGACACCCAGACCCTGGGGAAAGGACTTCTTTTTCCCATGCAAAATGGCCTCTCTCTTTGCAGCCATTTGCCCTAGGCAACAGGGCAGTGCCCAGTGAGAAATTTGCAATCTGTGCTGGATTCCTCCACAACTAAAGCTGTTGGCAACTAGGGCTTGCAAGTCCTTAGAGCCTTAAAGGCCACCTTTCATCTGACACCCAGACCCTGGGGACATGACTTCATTTGCCCCGTGGAAAATGGGGTCAGTTTGAGGCCACTCGCCCTGGCCATCTGCCTCGTTCCCGGTGTGAAATTTGCAATCATGGCTGATTTTCTCCAAAACTAAAGCTGCTGCAAACGAGCACCCTGGAAGTCCTTGGAGCCCCAAAGGCCACCTTTCATCTGAAACCCAGACCCAGGGGAAAGGACTTCTTTTTCCCATGCAAAATGGCCTCTCTTTGCAGCCATTTGCCCTAGGCAACAGGGCAGTTCCTTGTAAGAAATTTGAAAACTTTTCTGGATTCCTCCACAACTAAAGCTGTTGGCAACTAGGGCTTGCAAGTCCTTAGAGCCCCAAAGGCCACCTTTCATCTGACACCCAGACCCTGGGGACATGACTTCATTTTCCCCGTGGAAAATGGGGTCAGTTTGAGGCCACTCGCCCTGGCCATCTGCATCGTTCCCGGTGTGAAATTTGCAACTTGGCTGATTTTCTCCAAAAGTAAAGCTGCTGCAAACGAGCACCCTGGAAGTCCTTGGAGCCCCAAAGGCCACCTTTCATCTGAAACCCAGACCCAGGGGAAAGGACTTCTTTTTCCCATGCAAAATGGCCTCTCTTTGCAGCCATTTGCCCTAGGCAACAGGGCAGTTCCTTGTAAGAAATTTGAAAACTTTTCTGGATTCCTCCACAACTAAAGCTGTTGGCAACAAGGACT
The DNA here is from genome assembly GCF_051311805.1 of Agelaius phoeniceus. Classification (NCBI taxonomy): domain Eukaryota; kingdom Metazoa; phylum Chordata; class Aves; order Passeriformes; family Icteridae; genus Agelaius; species Agelaius phoeniceus. The sequence continues at coordinate 227,324 of NC_135287.1, forward strand.
TTGAAGTCCTTAGAGCCCCAAAGGCCACCTTTCATCTGACACCCAGACCCTGGGGACATGACTTCATTTTCCCCAGGGAAAATGGGGTCAGTTTGAGGCCACTCGCCCTGGCCATCTGCATCGTTCCCGGTGTGAAATTTGCAACTTGGCTGATTTTCTCCAAAAGTAAAGCTGCTGGCAACGAGGACACTGGAAGTCCTTGGAGCCACTAAGGCCACCTTTCATCTGATTCCCAAACCCTGGGGAAAGGACTTCTTTTTCCCATGCAAAATGGCCTCTCTTTGCAGCCATTTGCCATAGACAACAGGGCAGTGCGCAGTGAGAAATTTTTAAACATTGCTGGATTCCTAAAGAACTAACGCTGTTGGCAACTAGGAGCTTGCAAGTCCTTTGAGCCCCAAAGTCCAGCTTTCATCTGACACGCAGACCCGGGGGACATGACTTAATTTTCCCCGTGGAATATGGGGTCAGTTTGAGGCCACTCGCCCTGGCCATCTGCATCGTTCCCGGTGTGAAATTTGCAATCATGGCTGATTTTCTCCAAAACTAAAGCTGCTGGCAACGAGGACCCTGCAACTCCTTAGGGCCCCAAAGCCACCTTTCATCTGATACGCAGACCCTTCGCCAATGACTTCATTTTCCCCATGGAAAATGGCCCCCATTTCTGGCCTCTCGCCCTGACCAATAGGGTGGTGCCCAGCAAGAAATTTGTAATCTGTGCTGGATTTCTCCAAATCTAAAGCTGCCAGTAAGAAGTACCCTGCAAGTCCTAAAAGCCCAAAAGGCCACCTTTCATCTGACACCCAGACCCTGGGGACATGACTTAATTTTCCCCGTGGAAAATGGGGTCAGTTTGAGGCCACTTGCCCTGGCCATCTGCATCGTTCCCGGTGTGAAATTTTCCAACTTGGCTTATTTTTCCAAAAGTAAAACTGCTGGCAACGAGGACACTGGAAATCCTTGGAGCCCCAAAGGCCACCTTTCATCTGACACCCAGACCCTGGGGAAAGGACTTCTTTTTCCCATGCAAAATGGCCTCTCTCTTTGCAGCCATTTGCCCTAGGCAACAGGGCAGTGCCCAGTGAGAAATTTGCAATCTGTGCTGGATTCCTCCACAACTAAAGCTGTTGGCAACTAGGGCTTGCAAGTCCTTAGAGCCTTAAAGGCCACCTTTCATCTGACACCCAGACCCTGGGGACATGACTTCATTTGCCCCGTGGAAAATGGGGTCAGTTTGAGGCCACTCGCCCTGGCCATCTGCCTCGTTCCCGGTGTGAAATTTGCAATCATGGCTGATTTTCTCCAAAACTAAAGCTGCTGCAAATGAGCACCCTGGAAGTCCTTGGAGCCCCAAAGGCCACCTTTCATCTGAAACCCAGACCCAGGGGAAAGGACTTCTTTTTCCCATGCAAAATGGCCTCTCTTTGCAGCCATTTGCCCTAGGCAACAGGGCAGTTCCTTGTAAGAAATTTGAAAACTTTTCTGGATTCCTCCACAACTAAAGCTGTTGGCAACAAGGACTTTGAAGTCCTTAGAGCCCCAAAGGCCACCTTTCATCTGACACCCAGACCCTGGGGACATGACTTCATTTTCCCCAGGGAAAATGGGGTCAGTTTGAGGCCACTCGCCCTGGCCATCTGCATCGTTCCCGGTGTGAAATTTGCAACTTGGCTGATTTTCTCCAAAAGTAAAGCTGCTGGCAACGAGGAAACTGGAAGTCCTTGGAGCCGCTAAGGCCACCTTTCATCTGATTCCCAGACCCTGGGGAAAGGACTTCTTTTTCCCATGGAAAATGGCCTCTCTTTGCAGCAATTTGCCATATCCAACAGGGAAGTGCCCAGTGAGAAATTTGCAATCTGTGCTGGATTCCTCCACTACTAAAGCTGTTGGCAACTAGGAGCTTGCAAGTCCTTAGAGCCCCAAAGGCCACCTTTCATCTGACACGCAGACCCGGGGCACATGACTTAATTTTCCCCAGGGAAAATGGGGTCAGTTTGAGGCCACTCGCCCTGGCCATCTGCATCGTTCCCGGTGTGAAATTTGCCAACTTGGCTTATTTTTCAAAAAGTAAAACTGCTGGCAACGAGGACACCGGAAATCCTTGGAGTCCCAAAGGCCACCTTTCATCTGACATCCAGACGCTGGGGACATGACTTAATTTTCCCCCGGGAAAATGGGGTCAGTTTGAGGCCACTCGCCCTGGCCATCTGCATCGTTCCCGGTGTGAAATTTGCAATCATGGCTGATTTTCTCCAAAACTAAAGCTGCTGGCAACGAGGACCCTGCAACTCCTTAGGGCCCCAAAGCCACCTTTCATCTGATACGCAGACCCTTCGCCAATGACTTCATTTTCCCCATGGAAAATGGCCCCCATTTCTGGCCTCTCGCCCTGACCAATAGGGTGGTGCCCAGTAAGAAATTTGTAATCTTTGCTGGATTTCTCCAAATCTAAAGCTGCCAGTAAGAAGTACCCTGCAAGTCCTAAGAGCCCAAAAGGCCACCTTTCATCTGACACCCAGACCCTGGGGACATGACTTAATTTTCCCCGTGGAAAATGGGGTCAGTTTGAGGCCACTTGCCCTGGCCATCTGCATCGTTCCCGGTGTGAAATTTTCCAACTTGGCTTATTTTTCCAAAAGTAAAACTGCTGGCAACGAGGACACTGGAAATCCTTGGAGCCCCAAAGGCCACCTTTCATCTGACACCCAGACCCTGGGGAAAGGACTTCTTTTTCCCATGCAAAATGGCCTCTCTCTTTTCAGCCATTTGCCCTAGGCAACAGGGCAGTGCCCAGTGAGAAATTTGCAATCTGTGCTGGATTCCTTCACAACTAAAGCTGTTGGCAACTAGGGCTTGCAAGTCCTTAGAGCCTTAAAGGCCACCTTTCATCTGACACCCAGACCCTGGGGACATGACTTCATTTTCCCCGTGGAAAATGGGGTCAGTTTGAGGCCACTCGCCCTGGCCATCTGCCTCGTTCCCGGTGTGAAATTTGCAATCATGGCTGATTTTTCCAAAACTAAAGCTGCTGCAAACGAGCACCCTGGAAGTCCTTGGAGCCCCAAAGGCCACCTTTCATCTGAAACCCAGACCCAGGGGAAAGGACTTCTTTTTCCCATGCAAAATGGCCTCTCTTTGCAGCCATTTGCCCTAGGCAACAGGGCAGTTCCTTGTAAGAAATTTGAAAACTTTTCTGGATTCCTCCACAACTAAAGCTGTTGGCAACAAGGACTTTGAAGTCCTTAGAGCCCCAAAGGCCACCTTTCATCTGACACCCAGACCCTGGGGACATGACTTCATTTTCCCCGTGGAAAATGGGGTCAGTTTGAGGCCACTCGCCCTGGCCATCTGCATCGTTCCCGGTGTGAAATTTGCAACTTGGCTGATTTTCTCCAAAAGTAAAGCTGCTGGCAACGAGGACACTGGAAGTCCTTGGAGCCACTAAGGCCACCTTTCATCTGATTCCCAAACCCTGGGGAAAGGACTTCTTTTTCCCATGCAAAATGGCCTCTCTTTGCAGCCATTTGCCATAGACAACAGGGCAGTGCGCAGTGAGAAATTTTTAAACATTGCTGGATTCCTAAAGAACTAACGCTGTTGGCACCTAGGAGCTTGCAAGTCCTTTGAGCCCCAAAGTCCAGCTTTCATCTGACACGCAGACCCGGGGGACATGACTTAATTTTCCCCGTGGAATATGGGGTCAGTTTGAGGCCACTCGCCCTGGCCATCTGCATCGTTCCCGGTGTGAAATTTGCAATCATGGCTGATTTTCTCCAAAACTAAAGCTGCTAGCGACAAGGACCCTGCAACTCCTCAGGGCCCCAAAGCCACCTTTCATCTGATACGCAGACCCTGCGCCAATGACTTCATTTTCCCCATGGAAAATGGCCCCCATTTCTGGCCTCTCGCCCTAACCAATAGGGTGGTGCCCAGCAAGAAATTTGTAATCTTTGCTGGATTTCTCCAAATCTAAAGCTGCCAGTAAGAAGTACCCTGCAAGTCCTAAGAGCTCAAAAGGCCACCTTTCATCTGACACCCAGACCCTGGGGAAAGGACTTCTTTTTCCCATGCAAAATGGCCTCTCCCTTTTCAGCCATTTGCCCTTCCAACAGGGCAGTACCCAGTGAGAAATTTGCAATCTGTGCTGGATTCCTCCACTACTAAAGCTGTTGGCAACTAGGAGCTTGCAAGTCCTTAGAGCCCCAAAGGCCACCTTTCATCTGACACCCAGACCCTGGGGAAAGGACTTCTTTTTCCCATGTAAAATGGCCTCCTTTGCAGCCATTTGCCCTAGGCAACCGGGCAGTTCCCAGTGAGAAATTTGAAAACTTTGCTGGATTCTTCCACTACTAAAGCTGTTGGCAACTAGGAGCTTGCAAGTCCTTAGAGCCCCAAAGTCCAGCTTTCATCTAACACCCAGACCCGGGGGACTGGACTTCATTTTCCCCAGGGAAAATCGGGTCAGTTTGAGGCCACTTGCCCTGGCCATCTGCATCGTTCCTGGTGTGAAATTTGCCAACCTGGCTGATTTTCTCCAAAACTAAAGCTGCTAGCGACAAGGACCCTGCAACTTCTCAGGGCCCCAGATGCGACCATTCATCTGATACGCAGACTCTGGGCCAAAGACTTCATTTTCCCCAGGGAAAATGGCCCCCATTTCTGGCCTCTCGCCCTGACCAATAGGGTGGTGCCCAGCAAGAAATTTGCAATCTTTGCTGGATTTCTCCAAATCTAAAGCTGCCAGTAAGAAGTACCCTGCAAGTCCTAAGAGCCCAAAAGGCCACCTTTCATCTGACACCCAGACCCTGGGGAAAGGACTTCTTTTTCCCATGCAAAATGGCCTCTCTCTTTTCAGCCATTTGCCATAGCCAACAGGGCAGTGCCCAGTGAGAAATTTGCAGACTTTGCTGGATTCCTCCACAACTAAAGCTGTTGGCAACTAGGAGCTTGCAAGTCCTTAGAGCCTTAAAGGCCAGCTTTCATCTGACACCCAGACCCTGGGGACATGACTTCATTTTCCCCATGGAAATTGGGGTCAGTTTGAGGCCACTCGCCCTGGCCATCTGCATCGTTCCCGGTGTGAAATTTGCAATCATGGCTGATTTTCTCCAAAACTAAAGCTGCTGCGAACGAGCACCCTGGAAGTCCTTGGAGCCGCTAAGGCCACCTTTCATCTGATTCCCAGACCCTGGGGAAAGGACTTCTTTTTCCCATGAAAATGGCCTCTCTTTGCAGCCATTTGCCCTAGGCAACAGGGCAGTGCCCAGTGAGAAATTTGCAATCTGTGCTGGATTCCTCCACTACTAAAGCTGTTGGCAACTAGGACTTTGAAGTCCTTAGAGCCCCAAAGGCCACCTTTCATCTGACACCCAGACCCTGGGGACATGACTTAATTTTCCCCGTGGAAAATGGGGTCAGTTTGAGGCCACTTGCCCTGGCCATCTGCATCGTTCCCGGTGTGAAATTTTCCAACTTGGCTTATTTTTCCAAAAGTAAAACTGCTGGCAACGAGGACACTGGAAATCCTTGGAGCCCCAAAGGCCACCTTTCATCTGACACCCAGACCCTGGGGAAAGGACTTCTTTTTCCCATGCAAAATGGCCTCTCTCTTTGCAGCCATTTGCCCTAGGCAACAGGGCAGTGCCCAGTGAGAAATTTGCAATCTGTGCTGGATTCCTTCACAACTAAAGCTGTTGGCAACTAGGGCTTGCAAGTCCTTAGAGCCTTAAAGGCCACCTTTCATCTGACACCCAGACCCTGGGGACATGACTTAATTTTCCCCAGGGAAAATGGGGTCAGTTTGAGGCCACTCGCCCTGGCCATCTGCATCGTTCCCGGTGTGAAATTTGCAACTTGGCTGATTTTCTCCAAAAGTAAAGCTGCTGGCAACGAGGACACTGGAAGTCCTTGGAGCCACTAAGGCCACCTTTCATCTGATTCCCAAACCCTGGGGAAAGGACTTCTTTTTCCCATGCAAAATGGCCTCTCTTTGCAGCCATTTGCCATAGACAACAGGGCAGTGCGCAGTGGGAAATTTTTAAACATTGCTGGATTCCTAAAGAACTAACGCTGTTGGCAACTAGGAGCTTGCAAGTCCTTTGAGCCCCAAAGTCCAGCTTTCATCTGACACGCAGACCCGGGGGACATGACTTAATTTTCCCCGTGGAAAATGGGGTCAGTTTGAGGCCACTCGCCCTGGCCATCTGCATCGTTCCCGGTGTGAAATTTGCAATCATGGCTGATTTTCTCCAAAACTAAAGCTGCTGGCAACGAGGACCCTGCAACTCCTTAGGGCCCCAAAGCCACCTTTCATCTGATACGCAGACCCTTCGCCAATGACTTCATTTTCCCCATGGAAAATGGCCCCCATTTCTGGCCTCTCGCCCTGACCAATAGGGTGGTGCCCAGCAAGAAATTTGTAATCTTTGCTGGATTTCTCCAAATCTAAAGCTGCCAGTAAGAAGTACCCTGCAAGTCCTAAGAGCCCAAAAGGCCACCTTTCATCTGACACCCAGACCCTGGGGACATGACTTAATTTTCCCCGTGGAAAATGGGGTCAGTTTGAGGCCACTTGCCCTGGCCATCTGCATCGTTCCCGGTGTGAAATTTTCCAACTTGGCTTATTTTTCCAAAAGTAAAACTGCTGGCAACGAGGACACTGGAAATCCTTGGAGCCCCAAAGGCCACCTTTCATCTGACACCCAGACCCTGGGGAAAGGACTTCTTTTTCCCATGCAAAATGGCCTCTCTCTTTTCAGCCATTTGCCCTAGGCAACAGGGCAGTGCCCAGTGAGAAATTTGCAATCTGTGCTGGATTCCTTCACAACTAAAGCTGTTGGCAACTAGGGCTTGCAAGTCCTTAGAGCCTTAAAGGCCACCTTTCATCTGACACCCAGACCCTGGGGACATGACTTCATTTTCCCCGTGGAAAATGGGGTCAGTTTGAGGCCACTCGCCCTGGCCATCTGCATCGTTCCCGGTGTGAAATTTGCAACTTGGCTGATTTTCTCCAAAAGTAAAGCTGCTGGCAACGAGGACACTGGAAGTCCTTGGAGCCACTAAGGCCACCTTTCATCTGATTCCCAAACCCTGGGGAAAGGACTTCTTTTTCCCATGCAAAATGGCCTCTCTTTGCAGCCATTTGCCATAGACAACAGGGCAGTGCGCAGTGGGAAATTTTTAAACATTGCTGGATTCCTAAAGAACTAACGCTGTTGGCAACTAGGAGCTTGCAAGTCCTTTGAGCCCCAAAGTCCAGCTTTCATCTGACACGCAGACCCGGGGGACATGACTTAATTTTCCCCGTGGAAAATGGGGTCAGTTTGAGGCCACTCGCCCTGGCCATCTGCATCGTTCCCGGTGTGAAATTTGCAATCATGGCTGATTTTCTCCAAAACTAAAGCTGCTGGCAACGAGGACCCTGCAACTCCTTAGGGCCCCAAAGCCACCTTTCATCTGATACGCAGACCCTTCGCCAATGACTTCATTTTCCCCATGGAAAATGGCCCCCATTTCTGGCCTCTCGCCCTGACCAATAGGGTGGTGCCCAGCAAGAAATTTGTAATCTTTGCTGGATTTCTCCAAATCTAAAGCTGCCAGTAAGAAGTACCCTGCAAGTCCTAAGAGCCCAAAAGGCCACCTTTCATCTGACACCCAGACCCTGGGGACATGACTTAATTTTCCCCGTGGAAAATGGGGTCAGTTTGAGGCCACTTGCCCTGGCCATCTGCATCGTTCCCGGTGTGAAATTTTCCAACTTGGCTTATTTTTCCAAAAGTAAAACTGCTGGCAACGAGGACACTGGAAATCCTTGGAGCCCCAAAGGCCACCTTTCATCTGACACCCAGACCCTGGGGAAAGGACTTCTTTTTCCCATGCAAAATGGCCTCTCTCTTTGCAGCCATTTGCCCTAGGCAACAGGGCAGTGCCCAGTGAGAAATTTGCAATCTGTGCTGGATTCCTTCACAACTAAAGCTGTTGGCAACTAGGGCTTGCAAGTCCTTAGAGCCTTAAAGGCCACCTTTCATCTGACACCCAGACCCTGGGGACATGACTTCATTTTCCCCGTGGAAAATGGGGTCAGTTTGAGGCCACTCGCCCTGGCCATCTGCCTCGTTCCCGGTGTGAAATTTGCAATCATGGCTGATTTTCTCCAAAACTAAAGCTGCTGCAAACGAGCACCCTGGAAGTCCTTGGAGCCCCAAAGGCCACCTTTCATCTGAAACCCAGACCCAGGGGAAAGGACTTCTTTTTCCCATGTAAAATGGCCTCCTTTGCAGCCATTTGCCCTAGGCAACCGGGCAGTTCCCAGTGAGAAATTTGAAAACTTTGCTGGATTCTTCCACTACTAAAGCTGTTGGCAACTAGGAGCTTGCAAGTCCTTAGAGCCCCAAAGTCCAGCTTTCATCTAACACCCAGACCCGGGGGACTGGACTTCATTTTCCCCAGGGAAAATCGGGTCAGTTTGAGGCCACTTGCCCTGGCCATCTGCATCGTTCCTGGTGTGAAATTTGCCAACCTGGCTGATTTTCTCCAAAACTAAAGCTGCTAGCGACAAGGACCCTGCAACTTCTCAGGGCCCCAGATGCGACCATTCATCTGATACGCAGACTCTGGGCCAATGACTTCATTTTCCCCAGGGAAAATGGCCCCCATTTCTGGCCTCTCGCCCTGACCAATAGGGTGGTGCCCAGCAAGAAATTTGCAATCTTTGCTGGATTTCTCCAAATCTAAAGCTGCCAGTAAGAAGTACCCTGCAAGTCCTAAGAGCCCAAAAGGCCACCTTTCATCTGACACCCAGACCCTGGGGAAAGGACTTCTTTTTCCCATGCAAAATGGCCTCTCTCTTTTCAGCCATTTGCCATAGCCAACAGGGCAGTGCCCAGTGAGAAATTTGCAGACTTTGCTGGATTCCTCTACAACTAAAGCTGTTGGCAACTAGGAGCTTGCAAGTCCTTAGAGCCTTAAAGGCCAGCTTTCATCTGACACCCAGACCCTGGGGACATGACTTCATTTTCCCCATGGAAATTGGGGTCAGTTTGAGGCCACTCGCCCTGGCCATCTGCATCGTTCCCGGTGTGAAATTTGCAATCATGGCTGATTTTCTCCAAAACTAAAGCTGCTGCGAACGAGCACCCTGGAAGTCCTTGGAGCCGCTAAGGCCACCTTTCATCTGATTCCCAGACCCTGGGGAAAGGACTTCTTTTTCCCATGAAAATGGCCTCTCTTTGCAGCCATTTGCCCTAGGCAACAGGGCAGTGCCCAGTGAGAAATTTGCAATCTGTGCTGGATTCCTCCACTACTAAAGCTGTTGGCAACTAGGACTTTGAAGTCCTTAGAGCCCCAAAGGCCACCTTTAATCTGACACCCAGACCCTGGGGACATGACTTCATTTTCCCCGTGGAAAATGGGGTCAGTTTGAGGCCACTTGCCCTGGCCATCTGCATCGTTCCCGGTGTGAAATTTTCCAACTTGGCTTATTTTTCCAAAAGTAAAACTGCTGGCAACGAGGACACTGGAAATCCTTGGAGCCCCAAAGGCCACCTTTCATCTGACACCCAGACCCTGGGGAAAGGACTTCTTTTTCCCATGCAAAATGGCCTCTCTCTTTTCAGCCATTTGCCCTAGGCAACAGGGCAGTGCCCAGTGAGAAATTTGCAATCTGTGCTGGATTCCTTCACAACTAAAGCTGTTGGCAACTAGGGCTTGCAAGTCCTTAGAGCCTTAAAGGCCACCTTTCATCTGACACCCAGACCCTGGGGACATGACTTCATTTTCCCCGTGGAAAATGGGGTCAGTTTGAGGCCACTCGCCCTGGCCATCTGCATCGTTCCCGGTGTGAAATTTGCAACTTGGCTGATTTTCTCCAAAAGTAAAGCTGCTGGCAACGAGGACACTGGAAGTCCTTGGAGCCACTAAGGCCACCTTTCATCTGATTCCCAAACCCTGGGGAAAGGACTTCTTTTTCCCATGCAAAATGGCCTCTCTTTGCAGCCATTTGCCATAGACAACAGGGCAGTGCGCAGTGAGAAATTTTTAAACATTGCTGGATTCCTAAAGAACTAACGCTGTTGGCAACTAGGAGCTTGCAAGTCCTTTGAGCCTTAAAGGCCACCTTTCATCTGACACGCAGACCCGGGGGACATGACTTAATTTTCCCCGTGGAATATGGGGTCAGTTTGAGGCCACTCGCCCTGGCCATCTGCATCGTTCCCGGTGTGAATTTTGCAATCATGGCTGATTTTCTCCAAAACTAAAGCTGCTGGCAACGAGGACCCTGCAACTCCTTAGGGCCCCAAAGCCACCTTTCATCTGATACGCAGACCCTTCGCCAATGACTTCATTTTCCCCATGGAAAATGGCCCCCATTTCTGGCCTCTCGCCCTGACCAATAGGGTGGTGCCCAGCAAGAAATTTGTAATCTTTGCTGGATTTCTCCAAATCTAAAGCTGCCAGTAAGAAGTACCCTGCAAGTCCTAAGAGCCCAAAAGGCCACCTTTCATCTGACACCCAGACCCTGGGGACATGACTTCATTTTCCCCGTGGAAAATGGGGTCAGTTTGAGGCCACTTGCCCTGGCCATCTGCATCGTTCCCGGTGTGAAATTTTCCAACTTGGCTTATTTTTCCAAAAGTAAAACTGCTGGCAACGAGGACACTGGAAATCCTTGGAGCCCCAAAGGCCACCTTTCATCTGACACCCAGACCCTGGGGAAAGGACTTCTTTTTCCCATGCAAAATGGCCTCTCTCTTTTCAGCCATTTGCCCTAGGCAACAGGGCAGTGCCCAGTGAGAAATTTGCAATCTGTGCTGGATTCCTTCACAACTAAAGCTGTTGGCAACTAGGGCTTGCAAGTCCTTAGAGCCTTAAAGGCCACCTTTCATCTGACACCCAGACCCTGGGGACATGACTTCATTTTCCCCGTGGAAAATGGGGTCAGTTTGAGGCCACTCGCCCTGGCCATCTGCCTCGTTCCCGGTGTGAAATTTGCAATCATGGCTGATTTTCTCCAAAACTAAAGCTGCTGCAAACGAGCACCCTGGAAGTCCTTGGAGCCCCAAAGGCCACCTTTCATCTGAAACCCAGACCCAGGGGAAAGGACTTCTTTTTCCCATGCAAAATGGCCTCTCTTTGCAGCCATTTGCCCTAGGCAACAGGGCAGTTCCTTGTAAGAAATTTGAAAACTTTTCTGGATTCCTCCACAACTAAAGCTGTTGGCAACAAGGACTTTGAAGTCCTTAGAGCCCCAAAGGCCACCTTTCATCTGACACCCAGACCCTGGGGACATGACTTAATTTTCCCCGTGGAAAATGGGGTCAGTTTGAGGCCACTTGCCCTGGCCATCTGCATCGTTCCCGGTGTGAAATTTTCCAACTTGGCTTATTTTTCCAAAAGTAAAACTGCTGGCAACGAGGACACTGGAAATCCTTGGAGCCCCAAAGGCCACCTTTCATCTGACACCCAGACCCTGGGGAAAGGACTTCTTTTTCCCATGCAAAATGGCCTCTCTCTTTGCAGCCATTTGCCCTAGGCAACAGGGCAGTGCCCAGTGAGAAATTTGCAATCTGTGCTGGATTCCTCCACAACTAAAGCTGTTGGCAACTAGGGCTTGCAAGTCCTTAGAGCCTTAAAGGCCACCTTTCATCTGACACCCAGACCCTGGGGACATGACTTCATTTTCCCCGTGGAAAATGGGGTCAGTTTGAGGCCACTCGCCCTGGCCATCTGCCTCGTTCCCGGTGTGAAATTTGCAATCATGGCTGATTTTCTCCAAAACTAAAGCTGCTGCAAACGAGCACCCTGGAAGTCCTTGGAGCCCCAAAGGCCACCTTTCATCTGAAACCCAGACCCAGGGGAAAGGACTTCTTTTTCCCATGCAAAATGGCCTCTCTTTGCAGCCATTTGCCCTAGGCAACAGGGCAGTTCCATGTAAGAAATTTGAAAACTTTTCTGGATTCCTCCACAACTAAAGCTGTTGGCAACAAGGACTTTGAAGTCCTTAGAGCCCCAAAGGCCACCTTTCATCTGACACCCAGACCCTGGGGACATGACTTCATTTGCCCCGTGGAAAATGGGGTCAGTTTGAGGCCACTCGCCCTGGCCATCTGCATCGTTCCCGGTGTGAAATTTGCAACTTGGCTGATTTTCTCCAAAAGTAAAGCTGCTGGCAACGAGGAAACTGGAAGTCCTTGGAGCCGCTAAGGCCACCTTTCATCTGATTCCCAGACCCTGGGGAAAGGACTTCTTTTTCCCATGGAAAATGGCCTCTCTTTGCAGCAATTTGCCATATCCAACAGGGAAGTGCCCAGTGCGAAATTTGCAATCTGTGCTGGATTCCTCCACTACTAAAGCTGTTGGCAACTAGGAGCTTGCAAGTCCTTAGAGCCCCAAAGGCCACCTTTCATCTGACACGCAGACCCGGGGCACATGACTTAATTTTCCCCAGGGAAAATGGGGTCAGTTTGAGGCCACTCGCCCTGGCCATCTGCATCGTTCCCGGTGTGAAATTTGCCAACTTGGCTTATTTTTCAAAAAGTAAAACTGCTGGCAACGAGGACACCGGAAATCCTTGGAGTCCCAAAGGCCACCTTTCATCTGACATCCAGACGCTGGGGACATGACTTAATTTTCCCCCGGGAAAATGGGGTCAGTTTGAGGCCACTCGCCCTGGCCATCTGCATCGTTCCCGGTGTGAAATTTGCAATCATGGCTGATTTTCTCCAAAACTAAAGCTGCTGGCAACGAGGACCCTGCAACTCCTTAGGGCCCCAAAGCCACCTTTCATCTGATACGCAGACCCTTCGCCAATGACTTCATTTTCCCCATGGAAAATGGCCCCCATTTCTGGCCTCTCGCCCTGACCAATAGGGTGGTGCCCAGCAAGAAATTTGTAATCTTTGCTGGATTTCTCCAAATCTAAAGCTGCCAGTAAGAAGTACCCTGCAAGTCCTAAGAGCCCAAAAGGCCACCTTTCATCTGACACCCAGACCCTGGGGACATGACTTCATTTTCCCCGTGGAAAATGGGGTCAGTTTGAGGCCACTTGCCCTGGCCATCTGCATCGTTCCCGGTGTGAAATTTTCCAACTTGGCTTATTTTTCCAAAAGTAAAACTGCTGGCAACGAGGACACTGGAAATCCTTGGAGCCCCAAAGGCCACCTTTCATCTGACACCCAGACCCTGGGGAAAGGACTTCTTTTTCCCATGCAAAATGGCCTCTCTCTTTTCAGCCATTTGCCCTAGGCAACAGGGCAGTGCCCAGTGAGAAATTTGCAATCTGTGCTGGATTCCTTCACAACTAAAGCTGTTGGCAACTAGGGCTTGCAAGTCCTTAGAGCCGTAAAGGGCAGCTTTCATCTGACACCCAGACCCTGGGGACATGACTTCATTTTCCCCGTGGAAAATGGGGTCAGTTTGAGGCCACTCGCCCTGGCCATCTGCCTCGTTCCCGGTGTGAAATTTGCAATCATGGCTGATTTTCTCCAAAACTAAAGCTGCTGCAAACGAGCACCCTGGAAGTCCTTGGAGCCCCAAAGGCCACCTTTCATCTGAAACCCAGACCCAGGGGAAAGGACTTCTTTTTCCCATGCAAAATGGCCTCTCTTTGCAGCCATTTGCCCTAGGCAACAGGGCAGTTCCTTGTAAGAAATTTGAAAACTTTTCTGGATTCCTCCACAACTAAAGCTGTTGGCAACAAGGACTTTGAAGTCCTTAGAGCCCCAAAGGCCACCTTTCATCTGACACCCAGACCCTGGGGACATGACTTCATTTTCCCCAGGGAAAATGGGGTCAGTTTGAGGCCACTCGCCCTGGCCATCTGCATCGTTCCCGGTGTGAAATTTGCAACTTGGCTGATTTTCTCCAAAAGTAAAGCTGCTGGCAACGAGGACACTGGAAGTCCTTGGAGCCACTAAGGCCACCTTTCATCTGATTCCCAAACCCTGGGGAAAGGACTTCTTTTTCCCATGCAAAATGGCCTCTCTTTGCAGCCATTTGCCATAGACAACAGGGCAGTGCGCAGTGAGAAATTTTTAAACATTGCTGGATTCCTAAAGAACTAACGCTGTTGGCAACTAGGAGCTTGCAAGTCCTTTGAGCCTTAAAGGCCACCTTTCATCTGACACGCAGACCCGGGGGACATGACTTAATTTTCCCCGTGGAATATGGGGTCAGTTTGAGGCCACTCGCCCTGGCCATCTGCATCGTTCCCGGTGTGAAATTTGCAATCATGGCTGATTTTCTCCAAAACTAAAGCTGCTAGCGACAAGGACCCTGCAACTCCTTAGGGCCCCAAAGCCACCTTTCATCTGATACGCAGACCCTGCGCCAATGACTTCATTTTCCCCAAGGAAAATGGCCCCCATTTCTGGCCTCTCGCCCTAACCAATAGGGTGGTGCCCAGCAAGAAATTTGTAATCTTTGCTGGATTTCTCCAAATCTAAAGCTGCCAGTAAGAAGTACCCTGCAAGTCCTAAGAGCTCAAAAGGCCACCTTTCATCTGACACCCAGACCCTGGGGAAAGGACTTCTTTTTCCCATGAAAATGGCCTCTCTTTTCAGCCATTTGCCCTAGGCAACAGGGCAGTGCCCAGTGAGAAATTTGCAATCTGTGCTGGATTCCTCCACTACTAAAGCTGTTGGCAACTAGGACTTTGAAGTCCTTAGAGCCCCAAAGGCCACCTTTCATCTGACACCCAGACCCTGGGGACATGACTTCATTTTCCCCGTGGAAAATGGGGTCAGTTTGAGGCCACTCGCCCTGGCCATCTGCATCGTTCCCGGTGTGAAATTTGCAACTTGGCTGATTTTCTCCAAAAGTAAAGCTGCTGGCAACGAGGAAACTGGAAGTCCTTGGAGCCGCTAAGGCCACCTTTCATCTGATTCCCAGACCCTGGGGAAAGGACTTCTTTTTCCCATGGAAAATGGCCTCTCTTTGCAGCAATTTGCCATATCCAACAGGGAAGTGCCCAGTGAGAAATTTGAAATCTGTGCTGGATTCCTCCACTACTAAAGCTGTTGGCAACTAGGAGCTTGCAAGTCCTTAGAGCCCCAAAGGCCACCTTTCATCTGACACCCAGACCCTGGGGAAAGGACTTCTTTTTCCCATGCAAAATGGCCTCTCTCTTTTCAGCCATTTTCCCTTCCAACAGGGCAGTACCCAGTGAGAAATTTGCAATCTGTGCTGGATTCCTCCACTACTAAAGCTGTTGGCAACTAGGAGCTTGCAAGTCCTTAGAGCCCCAAAGGCCACCTTTCATCTGACACCCAGACCCTGGGGAAAGGACTTCTTTTTCCCATGTAAAATGGCCTCCTTTGCAGCCATTTGCCCTAGGCAACCGGGCAGTTCCCAGTGAGAAATTTGAAAACTTTGCTGGATTCTTCCACTACTAAAGCTGTTGGCAACTAGGAGCTTGCAAGTCCTTAGAGCCCCAAAGTCCAGCTTTCATCTAACACCCAGACCCGGGGGACTGGACTTCATTTTCCCCAGGGAAAATCGGGTCAGTTTGAGGCCACTTGCCCTGGCCATCTGCATCGTTCCTGGTGTGAAATTTGCCAACCTGGCTGATTTTCTCCAAAACTAAAGCTGCTAGCGACAAGGACCCTGCAACTTCTCAGGGCCCCAGATGCGACCATTCATCTGATACGCAGACTCTGGGCCAATGACTTCATTTTCCCCAGGGAAAATGGCCCCCATTTCTGGCCTCTCGCCCTGACCAATAGGGTGGTGCCCAGCAAGAAATTTGCAATCTTTGCTGGATTTCTCCAAATCTAAAGCTGCCAGTAAGAAGTACCCTGCAAGTCCTAAGAGCCCAAAAGGCCACCTTTCATCTGACACCCAGACCCTGGGGAAAGGACTTCTTTTTCCCATGCAAAATGGCCTCTCTCTTTTCAGCCATTTGCCATAGCCAACAGGGCAGTGCCCAGTGAGAAATTTGCAGACTTTGCTGGATTCCTCCACAACTAAAGCTGTTGGCAACTAGGAGCTTGCAAGTCCTTAGAGCCTTAAAGGCCAGCTTTCATCTGACACCCAGACCCTGGGGACATGACTTCATTTTCCCCATGGAAATTGGGGTCAGTTTGAGGCCACTCGCCCTGGCCATCTGCATCGTTCCCGGTGTGAAATTTGCAATCATGGCTGATTTTCTCCAAAACTAAAGCTGCTGCGAACGAGCACCCTGGAAGTCCTTGGAGCCGCTAAGGCCACCTTTCATCTGACACCCAGACCCTGGGGAAAGGACTTCTTTTTCCCATGAAAATGGCCTCTCTTTGCAGCCATTTGCCCTAGGCAACAGGGCAGTGCCCAGTGAGAAATTTGCAATCTGTGCTGGATTCCTTCACAACTAAAGCTGTTGGCAACTAGGGCTTGCAAGTCCTTAGAGCCTTAAAGGCCACCTTTCATCTGACACCCAGACCCTGGGGACATGACTTCATTTTCCCCGTGGAAAATGGGGTCAGTTTGAGGCCACTCGCCCTGGCCATCTGCCTCGTTCCCGGTGTGAAATTTGCAATCATGGCTGATTTTCTCCAAAACTAAAGCTGCTGCAAACGAGCACCCTGGAAGTCCTTGGAGCCCCAAAGGCCACCTTTCATCTGAAACCCAGACCCAGGGGAAAGGACTTCTTTTTCCCATGCAAAATGGCCTCTCTTTGCAGCCATTTGCCCTAGGCAACAGGGCAGTTCCTTGTAAGAAATTTGAAAACTTTTCTGGATTCCTCCACAACTAAAGCTGTTGGCAACAAGGACTTTGAAGTCCTTAGAGCCCCAAAGGCCACCTTTCATCTGACACCCAGACCCTGGGGACATGACTTCATTTTCCCCAGGGAAAATGGGGTCAGTTTGAGGCCACTCGCCCTGGCCATCTGCATCGTTCCCGGTGTGAAATTTGCAACTTGGCTGATTTTCTCCAAAAGTAAAGCTGCTGGCAACGAGGACACTGGAAGTCCTTGGAGCCACTAAGGCCACCTTTCATCTGATTCCCAAACCCTGGGGAAAGGACTTCTTTTTCCCATGCAAAATGGCCTCTCTTTGCAGCCATTTGCCATAGACAACAGGGCAGTGCGCAGTGAGAAATTTTTAAACATTGCTGGATTCCTAAAGAACTAACGCTGTTGGCAACTAG
The DNA here is from genome assembly GCF_051311805.1 of Agelaius phoeniceus. Lineage (NCBI taxonomy): Eukaryota > Metazoa > Chordata > Aves > Passeriformes > Icteridae > Agelaius > Agelaius phoeniceus. Next base: position 244,442 of record NC_135287.1, read on the forward strand.
GAGCTTGCAAGTCCTTTGAGCCTTAAAGGCCACCTTTCATCTGACACGCAGACCCGGGGGACATGACTTAATTTTCCCCGTGGAATATGGGGTCAGTTTGAGGCCACTCGCCCTGGCCATCTGCATCGTTCCCGGTGTGAAATTTGCAATCATGGCTGATTTTCTCCAAAACTAAAGCTGCTAGCGACAAGGACCCTGCAACTCCTCAGGGCCCCAAAGCCACCTTTCATCTGATACGCAGACCCTGCGCCAATGACTTCATTTTCCCCATGGAAAATGGCCCCCATTTCTGGCCTCTCGCCCTAACCAATAGGGTGGTGCCCAGCAAGAAATTTGTAATCTTTGCTGGATTTCTCCAAATCTAAAGCTGCCAGTAAGAAGTACCCTGCAAGTCCTAAGAGCTCAAAAGGCCACCTTTCATCTGACACCCAGACCCTGGGGAAAGGACTTCTTTTTCCCATGAAAATGGCCTCTCTTTTCAGCCATTTGCCCTAGGCAACAGGGCAGTGCCCAGTGAGAAATTTGCAATCTGTGCTGGATTCCTCCACTACTAAAGCTGTTGGCAACTAGGACTTTGAAGTCCTTAGAGCCCCAAAGGCCACCTTTCATCTGACACCCAGACCCTGGGGACATGACTTCATTTTCCCCGTGGAAAATGGGGTCAGTTTGAGGCCACTCGCCCTGGCCATCTGCATCGTTCCCGGTGTGAAATTTGCAACTTGGCTGATTTTCTCCAAAAGTAAAGCTGCTGGCAACGAGGAAACTGGAAGTCCTTGGAGCCGCTAAGGCCACCTTTCATCTGATTCCCAGACCCTGGGGAAAGGACTTCTTTTTCCCATGGAAAATGGCCTCTCTTTGCAGCAATTTGCCATATCCAACAGGGAAGTGCCCAGTGAGAAATTTGCAATCTGTGCTGGATTCCTCCACTACTAAAGCTGTTGGCAACTAGGAGCTTGCAAGTCCTTAGAGCCCCAAAGGCCACCTTTCATCTGACACCCAGACCCTGGGGAAAGGACTTCTTTTTCCCATGTAAAATGGCCTCCTTTGCAGCCATTTGCCCTAGGCAACCGGGCAGTTCCCAGTGAGAAATTTGAAAACTTTGCTGGATTCTTCCACTACTAAAGCTGTTGGCAACTAGGAGCTTGCAAGTCCTTAGAGCCCCAAAGTCCAGCTTTCATCTAACACCCAGACCCGGGGGACTGGACTTCATTTTCCCCAGGGAAAATCGGGTCAGTTTGAGGCCACTTGCCCTGGCCATCTGCATCGTTCCTGGTGTGAAATTTGCCAACCTGGCTGATTTTCTCCAAAACTAAAGCTGCTAGCGACAAGGACCCTGCAACTTCTCAGGGCCCCAGATGCGACCATTCATCTGATACGCAGACTCTGGGCCAATGACTTCATTTTCCCCAGGGAAAATGGCCCCCATTTCTGGCCTCTCGCCCTGACCAATAGGGTGGTGCCCAGCAAGAAATTTGCAATCTTTGCTGGATTTCTCCAAATCTAAAGCTGCCAGTAAGAAGTACCCTGCAAGTCCTAAGAGCCCAAAAGGCCACCTTTCATCTGACACCCAGACCCTGGGGAAAGGACTTCTTTTTCCCATGCAAAATGGCCTCTCTCTTTTCAGCCATTTGCCATAGCCAACAGGGCAGTGCCCAGTGAGAAATTTGCAGACTTTGCTGGATTCCTCCACAACTAAAGCTGTTGGCAACTAGGAGCTTGCAAGTCCTTAGAGCCTTAAAGGCCAGCTTTCATCTGACACCCAGACCCTGGGGACATGACTTCATTTTCCCCATGGAAATTGGGGTCAGTTTGAGGCCACTCGCCCTGGCCATCTGCATCGTTCCCGGTGTGAAATTTGCAATCATGGCTGATTTTCTCCAAAACTAAAGCTGCTGCGAACGAGCACCCTGGAAGTCCTTGGAGCCGCTAAGGCCACCTTTCATCTGACACCCAGACCCTGGGGAAAGGACTTCTTTTTCCCATGAAAATGGCCTCTCTTTGCAGCCATTTGCCCTAGGCAACAGGGCAGTGCCCAGTGAGAAATTTGCAATCTGTGCTGGATTCCTTCACAACTAAAGCTGTTGGCAACTAGGGCTTGCAAGTCCTTAGAGCCTTAAAGGCCACCTTTCATCTGACACCCAGACCCTGGGGACATGACTTCATTTTCCCCGTGGAAAATGGGGTCAGTTTGAGGCCACTCGCCCTGGCCATCTGCCTCGTTCCCGGTGTGAAATTTGCAATCATGGCTGATTTTCTCCAAAACTAAAGCTGCTGCAAACGAGCACCCTGGAAGTCCTTGGAGCCCCAAAGGCCACCTTTCATCTGAAACCCAGACCCAGGGGAAAGGACTTCTTTTTCCCATGCAAAATGGCCTCTCTTTGCAGCCATTTGCCCTAGGCAACAGGGCAGTTCCTTGTAAGAAATTTGAAAACTTTTCTGGATTCCTCCACAACTAAAGCTGTTGGCAACAAGGACTTTGAAGTCCTTAGAGCCCCAAAGGCCACCTTTCATCTGACACCCAGACCCTGGGGACATGACTTCATTTTCCCCAGGGAAAATGGGGTCAGTTTGAGGCCACTCGCCCTGGCCATCTGCATCGTTCCCGGTGTGAAATTTGCAACTTGGCTGATTTTCTCCAAAAGTAAAGCTGCTGGCAACGAGGACACTGGAAGTCCTTGGAGCCACTAAGGCCACCTTTCATCTGATTCCCAAACCCTGGGGAAAGGACTTCTTTTTCCCATGCAAAATGGCCTCTCTTTGCAGCCATTTGCCATAGACAACAGGGCAGTGCGCAGTGAGAAATTTTTAAACATTGCTGGATTCCTAATGAACTAACGCTGTTGGCAACTAGGAGCTTGCAAGTCCTTTGAGCCTTAAAGGCCACCTTTCATCTGACACGCAGACCCGGGGGACATGACTTAATTTTCCCCGTGGAATATGGGGTCAGTTTGAGGCCACTCGCCCTGGCCATCTGCATCGTTCCCGGTGTGAAATTTGCAATCATGGCTGATTTTCTCCAAAACTAAAGCTGCTAGCGACAAGGACCCTGCAACTCCTCAGGGCCCCAAAGCCACCTTTCATCTGATACGCAGACCCTGCGCCAATGACTTCATTTTCCCCATGGAAAATGGCCCCCATTTCTGGCCTCTCGCCCTAACCAATAGGGTGGTGCCCAGCAAGAAATTTGTAATCTTTGCTGGATTTCTCCAAATCTAAAGCTGCCAGTAAGAAGTACCCTGCAAGTCCTAAGAGCTCAAAAGGCCACCTTTCATCTGACACCCAGACCCTGGGGAAAGGACTTCTTTTTCCCATGAAAATGGCCTCTCTTTTCAGCCATTTGCCCTAGGCAACAGGGCAGTGCCCAGTGAGAAATTTGCAATCTGTGCTGGATTCCTCCACTACTAAAGCTGTTGGCAACTAGGACTTTGAAGTCCTTAGAGCCCCAAAGGCCACCTTTCATCTGACACCCAGACCCTGGGGACATGACTTCATTTTCCCCGTGGAAAATGGGGTCAGTTTGAGGCCACTCGCCCTGGCCATCTGCATCGTTCCCGGTGTGAAATTTGCAACTTGGCTGATTTTCTCCAAAAGTAAAGCTGCTGGCAACGAGGAAACTGGAAGTCCTTGGAGCCGCTAAGGCCACCTTTCATCTGATTCCCAGACCCTGGGGAAAGGACTTCTTTTTCCCATGGAAAATGGCCTCTCTTTGCAGCAATTTGCCATATCCAACAGGGAAGTGCCCAGTGAGAAATTTGCAATCTGTGCTGGATTCCTCCACTACTAAAGCTGTTGGCAACTAGGAGCTTGCAAGTCCTTAGAGCCCCAAAGGCCACCTTTCATCTGACACGCAGACCCGGGGCACATGACTTAATTTTCCCCAGGGAAAATGGGGTCAGTTTGAGGCCACTCGCCCTGGCCATCTGCATCGTTCCCGGTGTGAAATTTGCCAACTTGGCTTATTTTTCAAAAAGTAAAACTGCTGGCAACGAGGACACCGGAAATCCTTGGAGTCCCAAAGGCCACCTTTCATCTGACATCCAGACGCTGGGGACATGACTTCATTTTCCCCCGGGAAAATGGGGTCAGTTTGAGGCCACTCGCCCTGGCCATCTGCATCGTTCCCGGTGTGAAATTTGCAATCATGGCTGATTTTCTCCAAAACTAAAGCTGCTGGCAACGAGGACCCTGCAACTCCTTAGGGCCCCAAAGCCACCTTTCATCTGATACGCAGACCCTTCGCCAATGACTTCATTTTCCCCATGGAAAATGGCCCCCATTTCTGGCCTCTCGCCCTGACCAATAGGGTGGTGCCCAGCAAGAAATTTGTAATCTTTGCTGGATTTCTCCAAATCTAAAGCTGCCAGTAAGAAGTACCCTGCAAGTCCTAAGAGCCCAAAAGGCCACCTTTCATCTGACACCCAGACCCTGGGGACATGACTTAATTTTCCCCGTGGAAAATGGGGTCAGTTTGAGGCCACTTGCCCTGGCCATCTGCATCGTTCCCGGTGTGAAATTTTCCAACTTGGCTTATTTTTCCAAAAGTAAAACTGCTGGCAACGAGGACACTGGAAATCCTTGGAGCCCCAAAGGCCACCTTTCATCTGACACCCAGACCCTGGGGAAAGGACTTCTTTTTCCCATGCAAAATGGCCTCTCTCTTTTCAGCCATTTGCCCTAGGCAACAGGGCAGTGCCCAGTGAGAAATTTGCAATCTGTGCTGGATTCCTTCACAACTAAAGCTGTTGGCAACTAGGGCTTGCAAGTCCTTAGAGCCTTAAAGGCCACCTTTCATCTGACACCCAGACCCTGGGGACATGACTTCATTTTCCCCGTGGAAAATGGGGTCAGTTTGAGGCCACTCGCCCTGGCCATCTGCCTCGTTCCCGGTGTGAAATTTGCAATCATGGCTGATTTTCTCCAAAACTAAAGCTGCTGCAAACGAGCACCCTGGAAGTCCTTGGAGCCCCAAAGGCCACCTTTCATCTGAAACCCAGACCCAGGGGAAAGGACTTCTTTTTCCCATGCAAAATGGCCTCTCTTTGCAGCCATTTGCCCTAGGCAACAGGGCAGTTCCATGTAAGAAATTTGAAAACTTTTCTGGATTCCTCCACAACTAAAGCTGTTGGCAACAAGGACTTTGAAGTCCTTAGAGCCCCAAAGGCCACCTTTCATCTGACACCCAGACCCTGGGGACATGACTTCATTTTCCCCAGGGAAAATGGGGTCAGTTTGAGGCCACTTGCCCTGGCCATCTGCATCGTTCCCGGTGTGAAATTTGCAACTTGGCTGATTTTCTCCAAAAGTAAAGCTGCTGGCAACGAGGACACTGGAAGTCCTTGGAGCCACTAAGGCCACCTTTCATCTGATTCCCAAACCCTGGGGAAAGGACTTCTTTTTCCCATGCAAAATGGCCTCTCTTTGCAGCCATTTGCCATAGACAACAGGGCAGTGCGCAGTGAGAAATTTTTAAACATTGCTGGATTCCTAAAGAACTAACGCTGTTGGCAACTAGGAGCTTGCAAGTCCTTTGAGCCCCAAAGGCCACCTTTCATCTGACACCCAGACCCTGGGGAAAGGACTTCTTTTTCCCATGTAAAATGGCCTCCTTTGCAGCCATTTGCCCTAGGCAACCGGGCAGTTCCCAGTGAGAAATTTGAAAACTTTGCTGGATTCTTCCACTACTAAAGCTGTTGGCAACTAGGAGCTTGCAAGTCCTTAGAGCCCCAAAGTCCAGCTTTCATCTAACACCCAGACCCGGGGGACTGGACTTCATTTTCCCCAGGGAAAATCGGGTCAGTTTGAGGCCACTTGCCCTGGCCATCTGCATCGTTCCTGGTGTGAAATTTGCCAACCTGGCTGATTTTCTCCAAAACTAAAGCTGCTAGCGACAAGGACCCTGCAACTTCTCAGGGCCCCAGATGCGACCATTCATCTGATACGCAGACTCTGGGCCAATGACTTCATTTTCCCCAGGGAAAATGGCCCCCATTTCTGGCCTCTCGCCCTGACCAATAGGGTGGTGCCCAGCAAGAAATTTGCAATCTTTGCTGGATTTCTCCAAATCTAAAGCTGCCAGTAAGAAGTACCCTGCAAGTCCTAAGAGCCCAAAAGGCCACCTTTCATCTGACACCCAGACCCTGGGGAAAGGACTTCTTTTTCCCATGCAAAATGGCCTCTCTCTTTTCAGCCATTTGCCATAGCCAACAGGGCAGTGCCCAGTGAGAAATTTGCAGACTTTGCTGGATTCCTCCACAACTAAAGCTGTTGGCAACTAGGAGCTTGCAAGTCCTTAGAGCCTTAAAGGCCAGCTTTCATCTGACACCCAGACCCTGGGGACATGACTTCATTTTCCCCATGGAAATTGGGGTCAGTTTGAGGCCACTTGCCCTGGCCATCTGCATCGTTCCCGGTGTGAAATTTGCAATCATGGCTGATTTTCTCCAAAACTAAAGCTGCTGCGAACGAGCACCCTGGAAGTCCTTGGAGCCGCTAAGGCCACCTTTCATCTGACACCCAGACCCTGGGGAAAGGACTTCTTTTTCCCATGCAAAATGGCCTCTCTCTTTTCAGCCATTTGCCCTAGGCAACAGGGCAGTGCCCAGTGAGAAATTTGCAATCTGTGCTGGATTCCTTCACAACTAAAGCTGTTGGCAACTAGGGCTTGCAAGTCCTTAGAGCCTTAAAGGCCACCTTTCATCTGACACCCAGACCCTGGGGACATGACTTCATTTTCCCCGTGGAAAATGGGGTCAGTTTGAGGCCACTCGCCCTGGCCATCTGCCTCGTTCCCGGTGTGAAATTTGCAATCATGGCTGATTTTCTCCAAAACTAAAGCTGCTGCAAACGAGCACCCTGGAAGTCCTTGGAGCCCCAAAGGCCACCTTTCATCTGAAACCCAGACCCAGGGGAAAGGACTTCTTTTTCCCATGCAAAATGGCCTCTCTTTGCAGCCATTTGCCCTAGGCAACAGGGCAGTTCCTTGTAAGAAATTTGAAAACTTTTCTGGATTCCTCCACAACTAAAGCTGTTGGCAACAAGGACTTTGAAGTCCTTAGAGCCCCAAAGGCCACCTTTCATCTGACACCCAGACCCTGGGGACATGACTTCATTTTCCCCAGGGAAAATGGGGTCAGTTTGAGGCCACTCGCCCTGGCCATCTGCATCGTTCCCGGTGTGAAATTTGCAACTTGGCTGATTTTCTCCAAAAGTAAAGCTGCTGGCAACGAGGACACTGGAAGTCCTTGGAGCCACTAAGGCCACCTTTCATCTGATTCCCAAACCCTGGGGAAAGGACTTCTTTTTCCCATGCAAAATGGCCTCTCTCTTTGCAGCCATTTGCCATAGACAACAGGGCAGTGCGCAGTGAGAAATTTTTAAACATTGCTGCATTCCTAAAGAACTAACGCTGTTGGCAACTAGGAGCTTGCAAGTCCTTTGAGCCTTAAAGGCCACCTTTCATCTGACACGCAGACCCGGGGGACATGACTTAATTTTCCCCGTGGAATATGGGGTCAGTTTGAGGCCACTCGCCCTGGCCATCTGCATCGTTCCCGGTGTGAAATTTGCAATCATGGCTGATTTTCTCCAAAACTAAAGCTGCTAGCGACAAGGACCCTGCAACTCCTCAGGGCCCCAAAGCCACCTTTCATCTGATACGCAGACCCTGCGCCAATGACTTCATTTTCCCCATGGAAAATGGCCCCCATTTCTGGCCTCTCGCCCTAACCAATAGGGTGGTGCCCAGCAAGAAATTTGTAATCTTTGCTGGATTTCTCCAAATCTAAAGCTGCCAGTAAGAAGTACCCTGCAAGTCCTAAGAGCTCAAAAGGCCACCTTTCATCTGACACCCAGACCCTGGGGAAAGGACTTCTTTTTCCCATGAAAATGGCCTCTCTTTTCAGCCATTTGCCCTAGGCAACAGGGCAGTGCCCAGTGAGAAATTTGCAATCTGTGCTGGATTCCTCCACTACTAAAGCTGTTGGCAACTAGGACTTTGAAGTCCTTAGAGCCCCAAAGGCCACCTTTCATCTGACACCCAGACCCTGGGGACATGACTTCATTTTCCCCGTGGAAAATGGGGTCAGTTTGAGGCCACTCGCCCTGGCCATCTGCATCGTTCCCGGTGTGAAATTTGCAACTTGGCTGATTTTCTCCAAAAGTAAAGCTGCTGGCAACGAGGAAACTGGAAGTCCTTGGAGCCGCTAAGGCCACCTTTCATCTGATTCCCAGACCCTGGGGAAAGGACTTCTTTTTCCCATGGAAAATGGCCTCTCTTTGCAGCAATTTGCCATATCCAACAGGGAAGTGCCCAGTGAGAAATTTGCAATCTGTGCTGGATTCCTCCACTACTAAAGCTGTTGGCAACTAGGAGCTTGCAAGTCCTTAGAGCCCCAAAGGCCACCTTTCATCTGACACGCAGACCCGGGGCACATGACTTAATTTTCCCCAGGGAAAATGGGGTCAGTTTGAGGCCACTCGCCCTGGCCATCTGCATCGTTCCCGGTGTGAAATTTGCCAACTTGGCTTATTTTTCAAAAAGTAAAACTGCTGGCAACGAGGACACCGGAAATCCTTGGAGTCCCAAAGGCCACCTTTCATCTGACATCCAGACGCTGGGGACATGACTTAATTTTCCCCCGGGAAAATGGGGTCAGTTTGAGGCCACTCGCCCTGGCCATCTGCATCGTTCCCGGTGTGAAATTTGCAATCATGGCTGATTTTCTCCAAAACTAAAGCTGCTGGCAACGAGGACCCTGCAACTCCTTAGGGCCCCAAAGCCACCTTTCATCTGATACGCAGACCCTTCGCCAATGACTTCATTTTCCCCATGGAAAATGGCCCCCATTTCTGGCCTCTCGCCCTGACCAATAGGGTGGTGCCCAGCAAGAAATTTGTAATCTTTGCTGGATTTCTCCAAATCTAAAGCTGCCAGTAAGAAGTACCCTGCAAGTCCTAAGAGCCCAAAAGGCCACCTTTCATCTGACACCCAGACCCTGGGGACATGACTTAATTTTCCCCGTGGAAAATGGGGTCAGTTTGAGGCCACTTGCCCTGGCCATCTGCATCGTTCCCGGTGTGAAATTTTCCAACTTGGCTTATTTTTCCAAAAGTAAAACTGCTGGCAACGAGGACACTGGAAATCCTTGGAGCCCCAAAGGCCACCTTTCATCTGACACCCAGACCCTGGGGAAAGGACTTCTTTTTCCCATGCAAAATGGCCTCTCTCTTTTCAGCCATTTGCCCTAGGCAACAGGGCAGTGCCCAGTGAGAAATTTGCAATCTGTGCTGGATTCCTTCACAACTAAAGCTGTTGGCAACTAGGGCTTGCAAGTCCTTAGAGCCTTAAAGGCCACCTTTCATCTGACACCCAGACCCTGGGGACATGACTTCATTTTCCCCGTGGAAAATGGGGTCAGTTTGAGGCCACTCGCCCTGGCCATCTGCCTCGTTCCCGGTGTGAAATTTGCAATCATGGCTGATTTTCTCCAAAACTAAAGCTGCTGCAAACGAGCACCCTGGAAGTCCTTGGAGCCCCAAAGGCCACCTTTCATCTGAAACCCAGACCCAGGGGAAAGGACTTCTTTTTCCCATGCAAAATGGCCTCTCTTTGCAGCCATTTGCCCTAGGCAACAGGGCAGTTCCATGTAAGAAATTTGAAAACTTTTCTGGATTCCTCCACAACTAAAGCTGTTGGCAACAAGGACTTTGAAGTCCTTAGAGCCCCAAAGGCCACCTTTCATCTGACACCCAGACCCTGGGGACATGACTTCATTTTCCCCAGGGAAAATGGGGTCAGTTTGAGGCCACTTGCCCTGGCCATCTGCATCGTTCCCGGTGTGAAATTTGCAACTTGGCTGATTTTCTCCAAAAGTAAAGCTGCTGGCAACGAGGACACTGGAAGTCCTTGGAGCCACTAAGGCCACCTTTCATCTGATTCCCAAACCCTGGGGAAAGGACTTCTTTTTCCCATGCAAAATGGCCTCTCTTTGCAGCCATTTGCCATAGACAACAGGGCAGTGCGCAGTGAGAAATTTTTAAACATTGCTGGATTCCTAAAGAACTAACGCTGTTGGCAACTAGGAGCTTGCAAGTCCTTTGAGCCTTAAAGGCCACCTTTCATCTGACACGCAGACCCGGGGGACATGACTTAATTTTCCCCGTGGAATATGGGGTCAGTTTGAGGCCACTCGCCCTGGCCATCTGCATCGTTCCCGGTGTGAAATTTGCAATCATGGCTGATTTTCTCCAAAACTAAAGCTGCTAGCGACAAGGACCCTGCAACTCCTCAGGGCCCCAAAGCCACCTTTCATCTGATACGCAGACCCTGCGCCAATGACTTCATTTTCCCCATGGAAAATGGCCCCCATTTCTGGCCTCTCGCCCTAACCAATAGGGTGGTGCCCAGCAAGAAATTTGTAATCTTTGCTGGATTTCTCCAAATCTAAAGCTGCCAGTAAGAAGTACCCTGCAAGTCCTAAGAGCTCAAAAGGCCACCTTTCATCTGACACCCAGACCCTGGGGAAAGGACTTCTTTTTCCCATGAAAATGGCCTCTCTTTTCAGCCATTTGCCCTAGGCAACAGGGCAGTGCCCAGTGAGAAATTTGCAATCTGTGCTGGATTCCTCCACTACTAAAGCTGTTGGCAACTAGGACTTTGAAGTCCTTAGAGCCCCAAAGGCCACCTTTCATCTGACACCCAGACCCTGGGGACATGACTTCATTTTCCCCGTGGAAAATGGGGTCAGTTTGAGGCCACTCGCCCTGGCCATCTGCATCGTTCCCGGTGTGAAATTTGCAACTTGGCTGATTTTCTCCAAAAGTAAAGCTGCTGGCAACGAGGAAACTGGAAGTCCTTGGAGCCGCTAAGGCCACCTTTCATCTGATTCCCAGACCCTGGGGAAAGGACTTCTTTTTCCCATGGAAAATGGCCTCTCTTTGCAGCAATTTGCCATATCCAACAGGGAAGTGCCCAGTGAGAAATTTGCAATCTGTGCTGGATTCCTCCACTACTAAAGCTGTTGGCAACTAGGAGCTTGCAAGTCCTTAGAGCCCCAAAGGCCACCTTTCATCTGACACGCAGACCCGGGGCACATGACTTAATTTTCCCCAGGGAAAATGGGGTCAGTTTGAGGCCACTTGCCCTGGCCATCTGCATCGTTCCCGGTGTGAAATTTGCAACTTGGCTGATTTTTCAAAAAGTAAAACTGCTGGCAACGAGGACACCGGAAATCCTTGGAGTCCCAAAGGCCACCTTTCATCTGACATCCAGACGCTGGGGACATGACTTCATTTTCCCCCGGGAAAATGGGGTCAGTTTGAGGCCACTCGCCCTGGCCATCTGCATCGTTCCCGGTGTGAAATTTGCAATCATGGCTGATTTTCTCCAAAACTAAAGCTGCTGGCAACGAGGACCCTGCAACTCCTTAGGGCCCCAAAGCCACCTTTCATCTGATACGCAGACCCTTCGCCAATGACTTCATTTTCCCCATGGAAAATGGCCCCCATTTCTGGCCTCTCGCCCTGACCAATAGGGTGGTGCCCAGCAAGAAATTTGTAATCTTTGCTGGATTTCTCCAAATCTAAAGCTGCCAGTAAGAAGTACCCTGCAAGTCCTAAGAGCCCAAAAGGCCACCTTTCATCTGACACCCAGACCCTGGGGACATGACTTCATTTTCCCCGTGGAAAATGGGGTCAGTTTGAGGCCACTTGCCCTGGCCATCTGCATCGTTCCCGGTGTGAAATTTTCCAACTTGGCTTATTTTTCCAAAAGTAAAACTGCTGGCAACGAGGACACTGGAAATCCTTGGAGCCCCAAAGGCCACCTTTCATCTGACACCCAGACCCTGGGGAAAGGACTTCTTTTTCCCATGCAAAATGGCCTCTCTCTTTTCAGCCATTTGCCCTAGGCAACAGGGCAGTGCCCAGTGAGAAATTTGCAATCTGTGCTGGATTCCTTCACTACTAAAGCTGTTGGCAACTAGGGCTTGCAAGTCCTTAGAGCCTTAAAGGCCACCTTTCATCTGACACCCAGACCCTGGGGACATGACTTCATTTTCCCCGTGGAAAATGGGGTCAGTTTGAGGCCACTCGCCCTGGCCATCTGCCTCGTTCCCGGTGTGAAATTTGCAATCATGGCTGATTTTCTCCAAAACTAAAGCTGCTGCAAACGAGCACCCTGGAAGTCCTTGGAGCCCCAAAGGCCACCTTTCATCTGAAACCCAGACCCAGGGGAAAGGACTTCTTTTTCCCATGCAAAATGGCCTCTCTTTGAAGCCATTTGCCCTAGGCAACAGGGCAGTTCCTTGTAAGAAATTTGAAAACTTTTCTGGATTCCTCCACAACTAAAGCTGTTGGCAACAAGGACTTTGAAGTCCTTAGAGCCCCAAAGGCCACCTTTCATCTGACACCCAGACCCTGGGGACATGACTTCATTTTCCCCAGGGAAAATGGGGTCAGTTTGAGGCCACTTGCCCTGGCCATCTGCATCGTTCCCGGTGTGAAATTTTCACACTTGGCTTATTTTTCCAAAAGTAAAACTGCTGGCAACGAGGACACTGGAAATCCTTGGAGCCCCAAAGGCCACCTTTCATCTGACACCCAGACCCTGGGGAAAGGACTTCTTTTTCCCATGCAAAATGGCCTCTCTCTTTGCAGCCATTTGCCCTAGGCAACAGGGCAGTGCCCAGTGAGAAATTTGCAATCTGTGCTGGATTCCTCCACAACTAAAGCTGTTGGCAACTAGGGCTTGCAAGTCCTTAGAGCCTTAAAGGCCACCTTTCATCTGACACCCAGACCCTGGGGACATGACTTCATTTTCCCCGTGGAAAATGGGGTCAGTTTGAGGCCACTCGCCCTGGCCATCTGCCTCGTTCCCGGTGTGAAATTTGCAATCATGGCTGATTTTCTCCAAAACTAAAGCTGCTGCAAACGAGCACCCTGGAAGTCCTTGGAGCCCCAAAGGCCACCTTTCATCTGAAACCCAGACCCAGGGGAAAGGACTTCTTTTTCCCATGCAAAATGGCCTCTCTTTGCAGCAATTTGCCATATCCAACAGGGAAGTGCCCAGTGAGAAATTTGCAATCTGTGCTGGATTCCTTCACTACTAAAGCTGTTGGCAACTAGGAGCTTGCAAGTCCTTAGAGCCCCAAAGGCCACCTTTCATCTGACACGCAGACCCGGGGCACATGACTTAATTTTCCCCAGGGAAAATGGGGTCAGTTTGAGGCCACTTGCCCTGGCCATCTGCATCGTTCCCGGTGTGAAATTTGCCAACTTGGCTTATTTTTCAAAAAGTAAAACTGCTGGCAACGAGGACACCGGAAATCCTTGGAGTCCCAAAGGCCACCTTTCATCTGACATCCAGACGCTGGGGACATGACTTCATTTTCCCCCGGGAAAATGGGGTCAGTTTGAGGCCACTCGCCCTGGCCATCTGCATCGTTCCCGGTGTGAAATTTGCAATCATGGCTGATTTTCTCCAAAACTAAAGCTGCTGGCAACGAGGACCCTGCAACTCCTTAGGGCCCCAAAGCCACCTTTCATCTGATACGCAGACCCTTCGCCAATGACTTCATTTTCCCCATGGAAAATGGCCCCCATTTCTGGCCTCTCGCCCTGACCAATAGGGTGGTGCCCAGCAAGAAATTTGTAATCTTTGCTGGATTTCTCCAAATCTAAAGCTGCCAGTAAGAAGTACCCTGCAAGTCCTAAGAGCCCAAAAGGCCACCTTTCATCTGACACCCAGACCCTGGGGACATGACTTAATTTTCCCCGTGGAAAATGGGGTCAGTTTGAGGCCACTTGCCCTGGCCATCTGCATCGTTCCCGGTGTGAAATTTTCCAACTTGGCTTATTTTTCCAAAAGTAAAACTGCTGGCAACGAGGACACTGGAAATCCTTGGAGCCCCAAAGGCCACCTTTCATCTGACACCCAGACCCTGGGGAAAGGACTTCTTTTTCCCATGCAAAATGGCCTCTCTCTTTGCAGCCATTTGCCCTAGGCAACAGGGCAGTGCCCAGTGAGAAATTTGCAATCTGTGCTGGATTCCTTCACAACTAAAGCTGTTGGCAACTAGGGCTTGCAAGTCCTTAGAGCCTTAAAGGGCAGCTTTCATCTGACACCCAGACCCTGGGGACATGACTTCATTTTCCCCGTGGAAAATGGGGTCAGTTTGAGGCCACTCGCCCTGGCCATCTGCCTCGTTCCCGGTGTGAAATTTGCAATCATGGCTGATTTTCTCCAAAACTAAAGCTGCTGCAAACGAGCACCCTGGAAGTCCTTGGAGCCCCAAAGGCCACCTTTCATCTGAAACCCAGACCCAGGGGAAAGGACTTCTTTTTCCCATGCAAAATGGCCTCTCTTTGCAGCCATTTGCCCTAGGCAACAGGGCAGTTCCTTGTAAGAAATTTGAAAACTTTTCTGGATTCCTCCACAACTAAAGCTGTTGGCAACAAGGACTTTGAAGTCCTTAGAGCCCCAAAGGCCACCTTTCATCTGACACCCAGACCCTGGGGACATGACTTCATTTTCCCCAGGGAAAATGGGGTCAGTTTGAGGCCACTCGCCCTGGCCATCTGCATCGTTCCCGGTGTGAAATTTGCAACTTGGCTGATTTTCTCCAAAAGTAAAGCTGCTGGCAACGAGGACACTGGAAGTCCTTGGAGCCACTAAGGCCACCTTTCATCTGATTCCCAAACCCTGGGGAAAGGACTTCTTTTTCCCATGCAAAATGGCCTCTCTTTGCAGCCATTTGCCATAGACAACAGGGCAGTGCGCAGTGAGAAATTTTTAAACATTGCTGGATTCCTAAAGAACTAACGCTGTTGGCAACTAGGAGCTTGCAAGTCCTTTGAGCCTTAAAGGCCACCTTTCATCTGACACGCAGACCCGGGGGACATGACTTAATTTTCCCCGTGGAATATGGGGTCAGTTTGAGGCCACTCGCCCTGGCCATCTGCATCGTTCCCGGTGTGAAATTTGCAATCATGGCTGATTTTCTCCAAAACTAAAGCTGCTAGCGACAAGGACCCTGCAACTCCTTAGGGCCCCAAAGCCACCTTTCATCTGATACGCAGACCCTGCGCCAATGACTTCATTTTCCCCAAGGAAAATGGCCCCCATTTCTGGCCTCTCGCCCTAACCAATAGGGTGGTGCCCAGCAAGAAATTTGTAATCTTTGCTGGATTTCTCCAAATCTAAAGCTGCCAGTAAGAAGTACCCTGCAAGTCCTAAGAGCTCAAAAGGCCACCTTTCATCTGACACCCAGACCCTGGGGAAAGGACTTCTTTTTCCCATGAAAATGGCCTCTCTTTTCAGCCATTTGCCCTAGGCAACAGGGCAGTGCCCAGTGAGAAATTTGCAATCTGTGCTGGATTCCTCCACTACTAAAGCTGTTGGACACTAGGACTTTGAAGTCCTTAGAGCCCCAAAGGCCACCTTTCATCTGACACCCAGACCCTGGGGACATGACTTCATTTTCCCCGTGGAAAATGGGGTCAGTTTGAGGCCACTCGCCCTGGCCATCTGCATCGTTCCCGGTGTGAAATTTGCAACTTGGCTGATTTTCTCCAAAAGTAAAGCTGCTGGCAACGAGGAAACTGGAAGTCCTTGGAGCCGCTAAGGCCACCTTTCATCTGATTCCCAGACCCTGGGGAAAGGACTTCTTTTTCCCATGGAAAATGGCCTCTCTTTGCAGCAATTTGCCATATCCAACAGGGAAGTGCCCAGTGAGAAATTTGAAATCTGTGCTGGATTCCTCCACTACTAAAGCTGTTGGCAACTAGGAGCTTGCAAGTCCTTAGAGCCCCAAAGGCCACCTTTCATCTGACACCCAGACCCTGGGGAAAGGACTTCTTTTTCCCATGCAAAATGGCCTCTCTCTTTTCAGCCATTTGCCCTTCCAACAGGGCAGTACCCAGTGAGAAATTTGCAATCTGTGCTGGATTCCTCCACTACTAAAGCTGTTGGCAACTAGGAGCTTGCAAGTCCTTAGAGCCCCAAAGTCCAGCTTTCATCTAACACCCAGACCCGGGGGACTGGACTTCATTTTCCCCAGGGAAAATCGGGTCAGTTTGAGGCCACTTGCCCTGGCCATCTGCATCGTTCCTGGTGTGAAATTTGCCAACCTGGCTGATTTTCTCCAAAACTGAAGCTGCTAGCGACAAGGACCCTGCATCTTCTCAGGGCCCCAGATGCGACCATTCATCTGATACGCAGACTCTGGGCCAATGACTTCATTTTCCCCAGGGAAAATGGCCCCCATTTCTGGCCTCTCGCCCTGACCAATAGGGTGGTGCCCAGCAAGAAATTTGCAATCTTTGCTGGATTTCTCCAAATCTAAAGCTGCCAGTAAGAAGTACCCTGCAAGTCCTAAGAGCCCAAAAGGCCACCTTTCATCTGACACCCAGACCCTGGGGAAAGGACTTCTTTTTCCCATGCAAAATGGCCTCTCTCTTTTCAGCCATTTGCCATAGCCAACAGGGCAGTGCCCAGTGAGAAATTTGCAGACTTTGCTGGATTCCTCCACAACTAAAGCTGTTGGCAACTAGGAGCTTGCAAGTCCTTAGAGCCTTAAAGGCCAGCTTTCATCTGACACCCAGACCCTGGGGACATGACTTCATTTTCCCCATGGAAATTGGGGTCAGTTTGAGGCCACTCGCCCTGGCCATCTGCATCGTTCCCGGTGTGAAATTTGCAATCATGGCTGATTTTCTCCAAAACTAAAGCTGCTGCGAACGAGCACCCTGGAAGTCCTTGGAGCCGCTAAGGCCACCTTTCATCTGACACCCAGACCCTGGGGAAAGGACTTCTTTTTCCCATGCAAAATGGCCTCTCTTTGCAGCCATTTGCCCTAGGCAACAGGGCAGTGCCCAGTGAGAAATTTGCAATCTGTGCTGGATTCCTTCACAACTAAAGCTGTTGGCAACTAGGGCTTGCAAGTCCTTAGAGCCTTAAAGGCCACCTTTCATCTGACACCCAGACCCTGGGGACATGACTTCATTTTCCCCGTGGAAAATGGGGTCAGTTTGAGGCCACTCGCCCTGGCCATCTGCCTCGTTCCCGGTGTGAAATTTGCAAT
Organism: Agelaius phoeniceus; assembly: GCF_051311805.1. Taxonomy (NCBI): domain Eukaryota; kingdom Metazoa; phylum Chordata; class Aves; order Passeriformes; family Icteridae; genus Agelaius; species Agelaius phoeniceus. The sequence goes on from NC_135287.1 coordinate 261,520, forward strand.
CATGGCTGATTTTCTCCAAAACTAAAGCTGCTGCAAACGAGCACCCTGGAAGTCCTTGGAGCCCCAAAGGCCACCTTTCATCTGAAACCCAGACCCAGGGGAAAGGACTTCTTTTTCCCATGCAAAATGGCCTCTCTTTGCAGCCATTTGCCCTAGGCAACAGGGCAGTTCCTTGTAAGAAATTTGAAAACTTTTCTGGATTCCTCCACAACTAAAGCTGTTGGCAACAAGGACTTTGAAGTCCTTAGAGCCCCAAAGGCCACCTTTCATCTGACACCCAGACCCTGGGGACATGACTTCATTTTCCCCAGGGAAAATGGGGTCAGTTTGAGGCCACTCGCCCTGGCCATCTGCATCGTTCCCGGTGTGAAATTTGCAACTTGGCTGATTTTCTCCAAAAGTAAAGCTGCTGGCAACGAGGACACTGGAAGTCCTTGGAGCCACTAAGGCCACCTTTCATCTGATTCCCAAACCCTGGGGAAAGGACTTCTTTTTCCCATGCAAAATGGCCTCTCTTTGCAGCCATTTGCCATAGACAACAGGGCAGTGCGCAGTGAGAAATTTTTAAACATTGCTGGATTCCTAATGAACTAACGCTGTTGGCAACTAGGAGCTTGCAAGTCCTTTGAGCCTTAAAGGCCACCTTTCATCTGACACGCAGACCCGGGGGACATGACTTAATTTTCCCCGTGGAATATGGGGTCAGTTTGAGGCCACTCGCCCTGGCCATCTGCATCGTTCCCGGTGTGAAATTTGCAATCATGGCTGATTTTCTCCAAAACTAAAGCTGCTAGCGACAAGGACCCTGCAACTCCTCAGGGCCCCAAAGCCACCTTTCATCTGATACGCAGACCCTGCGCCAATGACTTCATTTTCCCCATGGAAAATGGCCCCCATTTCTGGCCTCTCGCCCTAACCAATAGGGTGGTGCCCAGCAAGAAATTTGTAATCTTTGCTGGATTTCTCCAAATCTAAAGCTGCCAGTAAGAAGTACCCTGCAAGTCCTAAGAGCTCAAAAGGCCACCTTTCATCTGACACCCAGACCCTGGGGAAAGGACTTCTTTTTCCCATGAAAATGGCCTCTCTTTGCAGGCATTTGCCCTAGGCAACAGGGCAGTGCCCAGTGAGAAATTTGCAATCTGTGCTGGATTCCTCCACTACTAAAGCTGTTGGCAACTAGGACTTTGAAGTCCTTAGAGCCCCAAAGGCCACCTTTCATCTGACACCCAGACCCTGGGGACATGACTTCATTTTCCCCGTGGAAAATGGGGTCAGTTTGAGGCCACTCGCCCTGGCCATCTGCATCGTTCCCGGTGTGAAATTTGCAACTTGGCTGATTTTCTCCAAAAGTAAAGCTGCTGGCAACGAGGAAACTGGAAGTCCTTGGAGCCGCTAAGGCCACCTTTCATCTGATTCCCAGACCCTGGGGAAAGGACTTCTTTTTCCCATGGAAAATGGCCTCTCTTTGCAGCAATTTGCCATATCCAACAGGGAAGTGCCCAGTGAGAAATTTGCAATCTGTGCTGGATTCCTCCACTACTAAAGCTGTTGGCAACTAGGAGCTTGCAAGTCCTTAGAGCCCCAAAGGCCACCTTTCATCTGACACGCAGACCCGGGGCACATGACTTAATTTTCCCCAGGGAAAATGGGGTCAGTTTGAGGCCACTCGCCCTGGCCATCTGCATCGTTCCCGGTGTGAAATTTGCCAACTTGGCTTATTTTTCAAAAAGTAAAACTGCTGGCAACGAGGACACCGGAAATCCTTGGAGTCCCAAAGGCCACCTTTCATCTGACATCCAGACGCTGGGGACATGACTTAATTTTCCCCCGGGAAAATGGGGTCAGTTTGAGGCCACTCGCCCTGGCCATCTGCATCGTTCCCGGTGTGAAATTTGCAATCATGGCTGATTTTCTCCAAAACTAAAGCTGCTGGCAACGAGGACCCTGCAACTCCTTAGGGCCCCAAAGCCACCTTTCATCTGATACGCAGACCCTTCGCCAATGACTTCATTTTCCCCATGGAAAATGGCCCCCATTTCTGGCCTCTCGCCCTGACCAATAGGGTGGTGCCCAGCAAGAAATTTGTAATCTTTGCTGGATTTCTCCAAATCTAAAGCTGCCAGTAAGAAGTACCCTGCAAGTCCTAAGAGCCCAAAAGGCCACCTTTCATCTGACACCCAGACCCTGGGGACATGACTTAATTTTCCCCGTGGAAAATGGGGTCAGTTTGAGGCCACTTGCCCTGGCCATCTGCATCGTTCCCGGTGTGAAATTTTCCAACTTGGCTTATTTTTCCAAAAGTAAAACTGCTGGCAACGAGGACACTGGAAATCCTTGGAGCCCCAAAGGCCACCTTTCATCTGACACCCAGACCCTGGGGAAAGGACTTCTTTTTCCCATGCAAAATGGCCTCTCTCTTTTCAGCCATTTGCCCTAGGCAACAGGGCAGTGCCCAGTGAGAAATTTGCAATCTGTGCTGGATTCCTCCACTACTAAAGCTGTTGGCAACTAGGGCTTGCAAGTCCTTAGAGCCTTAAAGGCCACCTTTCATCTGACACCCAGACCCTGGGGACATGACTTCATTTTCCCCGTGGAAAATGGGGTCAGTTTGAGGCCACTCGCCCTGGCCATCTGCCTCGTTCCCGGTGTGAAATTTGCAATCATGGCTGATTTTCTCCAAAACTAAAGCTGCTGCAAACGAGCACCCTGGAAGTCCTTGGAGCCCCAAAGGCCACCTTTCATCTGAAACCCAGACCCAGGGGAAAGGACTTCTTTTTCCCATGCAAAATGGCCTCTCTTTGCAGCCATTTGCCCTAGGCAACAGGGCAGTTCCTTGTAAGAAATTTGAAAACTTTTCTGGATTCCTCCACAACTAAAGCTGTTGGCAACAAGGACTTTGAAGTCCTTAGAGCCCCAAAGGCCACCTTTCATCTGACACCCAGACCCTGGGGACATGACTTCATTTTCCCCAGGGAAAATGGGGTCAGTTTGAGGCCACTCGCCCTGGCCATCTGCATCGTTCCCGGTGTGAAATTTGCAACTTGGCTGATTTTCTCCAAAAGTAAAGCTGCTGGCAACGAGGACACTGGAAGTCCTTGGAGCCACTAAGGCCACCTTTCATCTGATTCCCAAACCCTGGGGAAAGGACTTCTTTTTCCCATGCAAAATGGCCTCTCTTTGCAGCCATTTGCCATAGACAACAGGGCAGTGCGCAGTGAGAAATTTTTAAACATTGCTGGATTCCTAAAGAACTAACGCTGTTGGCAACTAGGAGCTTGCAAGTCCTTTGAGCCTTAAAGGCCACCTTTCATCTGACACGCAGACCCGGGGGACATGACTTAATTTTCCCCGTGGAATATGGGGTCAGTTTGAGGCCACTCGCCCTGGCCATCTGCATCGTTCCCGGTGTGAAATTTGCAATCATGGCTGATTTTCTCCAAAACTAAAGCTGCTAGCGACAAGGACCCTGCAACTCCTCAGGGCCCCAAAGCCACCTTTCATCTGATACGCAGACCCTGCGCCAATGACTTCATTTTCCCCATGGAAAATGGCCCCCATTTCTGGCCTCTCGCCCTAACCAATAGGGTGGTGCCCAGCAAGAAATTTGTAATCTTTGCTGGATTTCTCCAAATCTAAAGCTGCCAGTAAGAAGTACCCTGCAAGTCCTAAGAGCTCAAAAGGCCACCTTTCATCTGACACCCAGACCCTGGGGAAAGGACTTCTTTTTCCCATGAAAATGGCCTCTCTTTTCAGCCATTTGCCCTAGGCAACAGGGCAGTGCCCAGTGAGAAATTTGCAATCTGTGCTGGATTCCTCCACTACTAAAGCTGTTGGCAACTAGGACTTTGAAGTCCTTAGAGCCCCAAAGGCCACCTTTCATCTGACACCCAGACCCTGGGGACATGACTTCATTTTCCCCGTGGAAAATGGGGTCAGTTTGAGGCCACTCGCCCTGGCCATCTGCATCGTTCCCGGTGTGAAATTTGCAACTTGGCTGATTTTCTCCAAAAGTAAAGCTGCTGGCAACGAGGAAACTGGAAGTCCTTGGAGCCGCTAAGGCCACCTTTCATCTGATTCCCAGACCCTGGGGAAAGGACTTCTTTTTCCCATGGAAAATGGCCTCTCTTTGCAGCAATTTGCCATATCCAACAGGGAAGTGCCCAGTGAGAAATTTGCAATCTGTGCTGGATTCCTCCACTACTAAAGCTGTTGGCAACTAGGAGCTTGCAAGTCCTTAGAGCCCCAAAGGCCACCTTTCATCTGACACGCAGACCCGGGGCACATGACTTAATTTTCCCCAGGGAAAATGGGGTCAGTTTGAGGCCACTCGCCCTGGCCATCTGCATCGTTCCCGGTGTGAAATTTGCCAACTTGGCTTATTTTTCAAAAAGTAAAACTGCTGGCAACGAGGACACCGGAAATCCTTGGAGTCCCAAAGGCCACCTTTCATCTGACATCCAGACGCTGGGGACATGACTTAATTTTCCCCCGGGAAAATGGGGTCAGTTTGAGGCCACTCGCCCTGGCCATCTGCATCGTTCCCGGTGTGAAATTTGCAATCATGGCTGATTTTCTCCAAAACTAAAGCTGCTGGCAACGAGGACCCTGCAACTCCTTAGGGCCCCAAAGCCACCTTTCATCTGATACGCAGACCCTTCGCCAATGACTTCATTTTCCCCATGGAAAATGGCCCCCATTTCTGGCCTCTCGCCCTGACCAATAGGGTGGTGCCCAGCAAGAAATTTGTAATCTTTGCTGGATTTCTCCAAATCTAAAGCTGCCAGTAAGAAGTACCCTGCAAGTCCTAAGAGCCCAAAAGGCCACCTTTCATCTGACACCCAGACCCTGGGGACATGACTTAATTTTCCCCGTGGAAAATGGGGTCAGTTTGAGGCCACTTGCCCTGGCCATCTGCATCGTTCCCGGTGTGAAATTTTCCAACTTGGCTTATTTTTCCAAAAGTAAAACTGCTGGCAACGAGGACACTGGAAATCCTTGGAGCCCCAAAGGCCACCTTTCATCTGACACCCAGACCCTGGGGAAAGGACTTCTTTTTCCCATGCAAAATGGCCTCTCTCTTTTCAGCCATTTGCCCTAGGCAACAGGGCAGTGCCCAGTGAGAAATTTGCAATCTGTGCTGGATTCCTCCACTACTAAAGCTGTTGGCAACTAGGGCTTGCAAGTCCTTAGAGCCTTAAAGGCCACCTTTCATCTGACACCCAGACCCTGGGGACATGACTTCATTTTCCCCGTGGAAAATGGGGTCAGTTTGAGGCCACTCGCCCTGGCCATCTGCCTCGTTCCCGGTGTGAAATTTGCAATCATGGCTGATTTTCTCCAAAACTAAAGCTGCTGCAAACGAGCACCCTGGAAGTCCTTGGAGCCCCAAAGGCCACCTTTCATCTGAAACCCAGACCCAGGGGAAAGGACTTCTTTTTCCCATGCAAAATGGCCTCTCTTTGCAGCCATTTGCCCTAGGCAACAGGGCAGTTCCTTGTAAGAAATTTGAAAACTTTTCTGGATTCCTCCACAACTAAAGCTGTTGGCAACAAGGACTTTGAAGTCCTTAGAGCCCCAAAGGCCACCTTTCATCTGACACCCAGACCCTGGGGACATGACTTCATTTTCCCCAGGGAAAATGGGGTCAGTTTGAGGCCACTCGCCCTGGCCATCTGCATCGTTCCCGGTGTGAAATTTGCAACTTGGCTGATTTTCTCCAAAAGTAAAGCTGCTGGCAACGAGGACACTGGAAGTCCTTGGAGCCACTAAGGCCACCTTTCATCTGATTCCCAAACCCTGGGGAAAGGACTTCTTTTTCCCATGCAAAATGGCCTCTCTTTGCAGCCATTTGCCATAGACAACAGGGCAGTGCGCAGTGAGAAATTTTTAAACATTGCTGGATTCCTAAAGAACTAACGCTGTTGGCAACTAGGAGCTTGCAAGTCCTTTGAGCCTTAAAGGCCACCTTTCATCTGACACGCAGACCCGGGGGACATGACTTAATTTTCCCCGTGGAATATGGGGTCAGTTTGAGGCCACTCGCCCTGGCCATCTGCATCGTTCCCGGTGTGAAATTTGCAATCATGGCTGATTTTCTCCAAAACTAAAGCTGCTAGCGACAAGGACCCTGCAACTCCTCAGGGCCCCAAAGCCACCTTTCATCTGATACGCAGACCCTGCGCCAATGACTTCATTTTCCCCATGGAAAATGGCCCCCATTTCTGGCCTCTCGCCCTAACCAATAGGGTGGTGCCCAGCAAGAAATTTGTAATCTTTGCTGGATTTCTCCAAATCTAAAGCTGCCAGTAAGAAGTACCCTGCAAGTCCTAAGAGCTCAAAAGGCCACCTTTCATCTGACACCCAGACCCTGGGGAAAGGACTTCTTTTTCCCATGAAAATGGCCTCTCTTTTCAGCCATTTGCCCTAGGCAACAGGGCAGTGCCCAGTGAGAAATTTGCAATCTGTGCTGGATTCCTCCACTACTAAAGCTGTTGGCAACTAGGACTTTGAAGTCCTTAGAGCCCCAAAGGCCACCTTTCATCTGACACCCAGACCCTGGGGACATGACTTCATTTTCCCCGTGGAAAATGGGGTCAGTTTGAGGCCACTCGCCCTGGCCATCTGCATCGTTCCCGGTGTGAAATTTGCAACTTGGCTGATTTTCTCCAAAAGTAAAGCTGCTGGCAACGAGGAAACTGGAAGTCCTTGGAGCCGCTAAGGCCACCTTTCATCTGATTCCCAGACCCTGGGGAAAGGACTTCTTTTTCCCATGCAAAATGGCCTCTCTTTGCAGCAATTTGCCATATCCAACAGGGAAGTGCCCAGTGAGAAATTTGCAATCTGTGCTGGATTCCTCCACTACTAAAGCTGTTGGCAACTAGGAGCTTGCAAGTCCTTAGAGCCCCAAAGGCCACCTTTCATCTGACACGCAGACCCGGGGCACATGACTTAATTTTCCCCAGGGAAAATGGGGTCAGTTTGAGGCCACTCGCCCTGGCCATCTGCATCGTTCCCGGTGTGAAATTTGCCAACTTGGCTTATTTTTCAAAAAGTAAAACTGCTGGCAACGAGGACACCGGAAATCCTTGGAGTCCCAAAGGCCACCTTTCATCTGACATCCAGACGCTGGGGACATGACTTAATTTTCCCCCGGGAAAATGGGGTCAGTTTGAGGCCACTCGCCCTGGCCATCTGCATCGTTCCCGGTGTGAAATTTGCAATCATGGCTGATTTTCTCCAAAACTAAAGCTGCTGGCAACGAGGACCCTGCAACTCCTTAGGGCCCCAAAGCCACCTTTCATCTGATACGCAGACCCTTCGCCAATGACTTCATTTTCCCCATGGAAAATGGCCCCCATTTCTGGCCTCTCGCCCTGACCAATAGGGTGGTGCCCAGCAAGAAATTTGTAATCTTTGCTGGATTTCTCCAAATCTAAAGCTGCCAGTAAGAAGTACCCTGCAAGTCCTAAGAGCCCAAAAGGCCACCTTTCATCTGACACCCAGACCCTGGGGACATGACTTAATTTTCCCCGTGGAAAATGGGGTCAGTTTGAGGCCACTTGCCCTGGCCATCTGCATCGTTCCCGGTGTGAAATTTTCCAACTTGGCTTATTTTTCCAAAAGTAAAACTGCTGGCAACGAGGACACTGGAAATCCTTGGAGCCCCAAAGGCCACCTTTCATCTGACACCCAGACCCTGGGGAAAGGACTTCTTTTTCCCATGCAAAATGGCCTCTCTCTTTTCAGCCATTTGCCCTAGGCAACAGGGCAGTGCCCAGTGAGAAATTTGCAATCTGTGCTGGATTCCTTCACAACTAAAGCTGTTGGCAACTAGGGCTTGCAAGTCCTTTGAGCCTTAAAGGCCACCTTTCATCTGACACGCAGACCCGGGGGACATGACTTAATTTTCCCCGTGGAATATGGGGTCAGTTTGAGGCCACTCGCCCTGGCCATCTGCATCGTTCCCGGTGTGAAATTTGCAATCATGGCTGATTTTCTCCAAAACTAAAGCTGCTAGCGACAAGGACCCTGCAACTCCTCAGGGCCCCAAAGCCACCTTTCATCTGATACGCAGACCCTGCGCCAATGACTTCATTTTCCCCATGGAAAATGGCCCCCATTTCTGGCCTCTCGCCCTAACCAATAGGGTGGTGCCCAGCAAGAAATTTGTAATCTTTGCTGGATTTCTCCAAATCTAAAGCTGCCAGTAAGAAGTACCCTGCAAGTCCTAAGAGCTCAAAAGGCCACCTTTCATCTGACACCCAGACCCTGGGGAAAGGACTTCTTTTTCCCATGAAAATGGCCTCTCTTTTCAGCCATTTGCCCTAGGCAACAGGGCAGTGCCCAGTGAGAAATTTGCAATCTGTGCTGGATTCCTCCACTACTAAAGCTGTTGGCAACTAGGACTTTGAAGTCCTTAGAGCCCCAAAGGCCACCTTTCATCTGACACCCAGACCCTGGGGACATGACTTCATTTTCCCCGTGGAAAATGGGGTCAGTTTGAGGCCACTCGCCCTGGCCATCTGCATCGTTCCCGGTGTGAAATTTGCAACTTGGCTGATTTTCTCCAAAAGTAAAGCTGCTGGCAACGAGGAAACTGGAAGTCCTTGGAGCCGCTAAGGCCACCTTTCATCTGATTCCCAGACCCTGGGGAAAGGACTTCTTTTTCCCATGCAAAATGGCCTCTCTTTGCAGCAATTTGCCATATCCAACAGGGAAGTGCCCAGTGAGAAATTTGCAATCTGTGCTGGATTCCTCCACTACTAAAGCTGTTGGCAACTAGGAGCTTGCAAGTCCTTAGAGCCCCAAAGGCCACCTTTCATCTGACACGCAGACCCGGGGCACATGACTTAATTTTCCCCAGGGAAAATGGGGTCAGTTTGAGGCCACTCGCCCTGGCCATCTGCATCGTTCCCGGTGTGAAATTTGCCAACTTGGCTTATTTTTCAAAAAGTAAAACTGCTGGCAACGAGGACACCGGAAATCCTTGGAGTCCCAAAGGCCACCTTTCATCTGACATCCAGACGCTGGGGACATGACTTAATTTTCCCCCGGGAAAATGGGGTCAGTTTGAGGCCACTCGCCCTGGCCATCTGCATCGTTCCCGGTGTGAAATTTGCAATCATGGCTGATTTTCTCCAAAACTAAAGCTGCTGGCAACGAGGACCCTGCAACTCCTTAGGGCCCCAAAGCCACCTTTCATCTGATACGCAGACCCTTCGCCAATGACTTCATTTTCCCCATGGAAAATGGCCCCCATTTCTGGCCTCTCGCCCTGACCAATAGGGTGGTGCCCAGCAAGAAATTTGTAATCTTTGCTGGATTTCTCCAAATCTAAAGCTGCCAGTAAGAAGTACCCTGCAAGTCCTAAGAGCCCAAAAGGCCACCTTTCATCTGACACCCAGACCCTGGGGACATGACTTAATTTTCCCCGTGGAAAATGGGGTCAGTTTGAGGCCACTTGCCCTGGCCATCTGCATCGTTCCCTGTGTGAAATTTTCCAACTTGGCTTATTTTTCCAAAAGTAAAACTGCTGGCAACGAGGACACTGGAAATCCTTGGAGCCCCAAAGGCCACCTTTCATCTGACACCCAGACCCTGGGGAAAGGACTTCTTTTTCCCATGCAAAATGGCCTCTCTCTTTTCAGCCATTTGCCCTAGGCAACAGGGCAGTGCCCAGTGAGAAATTTGCAATCTGTGCTGGATTCCTTCACAACTAAAGCTGTTGGCAACTAGGGCTTGCAAGTCCTTAGAGCCTTAAAGGCCACCTTTCATCTGACACCCAGACCCTGGGGACATGACTTCATTTTCCCCGTGGAAAATGGGGTCAGTTTGAGGCCACTCGCCCTGGCCATCTGCCTCGTTCCCGGTGTGAAATTTGCAATCATGGCTGATTTTCTCCAAAACTAAAGCTGCTGCAAACGAGCACCCTGGAAGTCCTTGGAGCCCCAAAGGCCACCTTTCATCTGAAACCCAGACCCAGGGGAAAGGACTTCTTTTTCCCATGCAAAATGGCCTCTCTTTGCAGCCATTTGCCCTAGGCAACAGGGCAGTTCCTTGTAAGAAATTTGAAAACTTTTCTGGATTCCTCCACAACTAAAGCTGTTGGCAACAAGGACTTTGAAGTCCTTAGAGCCCCAAAGGCCACCTTTCATCTGACACCCAGACCCTGGGGACATGACTTCATTTTCCCCAGGGAAAATGGGGTCAGTTTGAGGCCACTTGCCCTGGCCATCTGCATCGTTCCCGGTGTGAAATTTTCCAACTTGGCTTATTTTTCCAAAAGTAAAACTGCTGGCAACGAGGACACTGGAAATCCTTGGAGCCCCAAAGGCCACCTTTCATCTGACACCCAGACCCTGGGGAAAGGACTTCTTTTTCCCATGCAAAATGGCCTCTCTCTTTGCAGCCATTTGCCCTAGGCAACAGGGCAGTGCCCAGTGAGAAATTTGCAATCTGTGCTGGATTCCTCCACAACTAAAGCTGTTGGCAACTAGGGCTTGCAAGTCCTTAGAGCCTTAAAGGCCACCTTTCATCTGACACCCAGACCCTGGGGACATGACTTCATTTTCCCCGTGGAAAATGGGGTCAGTTTGAGGCCACTCGCCCTGGCCATCTGCCTCGTTCCCGGTGTGAAATTTGCAATCATGGCTGATTTTCTCCAAAACTAAAGCTGCTGCAAACGAGCACCCTGGAAGTCCTTGGAGCCCCAAAGGCCACCTTTCATCTGAAACCCAGACCCAGGGGAAAGGACTTCTTTTTCCCATGCAAAATGGCCTCTCTTTGCAGCCATTTGCCCTAGGCAACAGGGCAGTTCCTTGTAAGAAATTTGAAAACTTTTCTGGATTCCTCCACAACTAAAGCTGTTGGCAACAAGGACTTTGAAGTCCTTAGAGCCCCAAAGGCCACCTTTCATCTGACACCCAGACCCTGGGGACATGACTTCATTTTCCCCAGGGAAAATGGGGTCAGTTTGAGGCCACTTGCCCTGGCCATCTGCATCGTTCCCGGTGTGAAATTTGCAACTTGGCTGATTTTCTCCAAAAGTAAAGCTGCTGGCAACGAGGACACTGGAAGTCCTTGGAGCCACTAAGGCCACCTTTCATCTGATTCCCAAACCCTGGGGAAAGGACTTCTTTTTCCCATGCAAAATGGCCTCTCTTTGCAGCCATTTGCCATAGACAACAGGGCAGTGCGCAGTGAGAAATTTTTAAACATTGCTGGATTCCTAAAGAACTAACGCTGTTGGCAACTAGGAGCTTGCAAGTCCTTTGAGCCTTAAAGGCCACCTTTCATCTGACACGCAGACCCGGGGGACATGACTTAATTTTCCCCGTGGAATATGGGGTCAGTTTGAGGCCACTCGCCCTGGCCATCTGCATCGTTCCCGGTGTGAAATTTGCAATCATGGCTGATTTTCTCCAAAACTAAAGCTGCTAGCGACAAGGACCCTGCAACTCCTCAGGGCCCCAAAGCCACCTTTCATCTGATACGCAGACCCTGCGCCAATGACTTCATTTTCCCCATGGAAAATGGCCCCCATTTCTGGCCTCTCGCCCTAACCAATAGGGTGGTGCCCAGCAAGAAATTTGTAATCTTTGCTGGATTTCTCCAAATCTAAAGCTGCCAGTAAGAAGTACCCTGCAAGTCCTAAGAGCTCAAAAGGCCACCTTTCATCTGACACCCAGACCCTGGGGAAAGGACTTCTTTTTCCCATGAAAATGGCCTCTCTTTTCAGCCATTTGCCCTAGGCAACAGGGCAGTGCCCAGTGAGAAATTTGCAATCTGTGCTGGATTCCTCCACTACTAAAGCTGTTGGCAACTAGGACTTTGAAGTCCTTAGAGCCCCAAAGGCCACCTTTCATCTGACACCCAGACCCTGGGGACATGACTTCATTTTCCCCGTGGAAAATGGGGTCAGTTTGAGGCCACTCGCCCTGGCCATCTGCATCGCTCCCGGTGTGAAATTTGCAACTTGGCTGATTTTCTCCAAAAGTAAAGCTGCTGGCAACGAGGAAACTGGAAGTCCTTGGAGCCGCTAAGGCCACCTTTCATCTGATTCCCAGACCCTGGGGAAAGGACTTCTTTTTCCCATGGAAAATGGCCTCTCTTTGCAGCAATTTGCCATATCCAACAGGGAAGTGCCCAGTGAGAAATTTGCAATCTGTGCTGGATTCCTCCACTACTAAAGCTGTTGGCAACTAGGAGCTTGCAAGTCCTTAGAGCCCCAAAGGCCACCTTTCATCTGACACGCAGACCCGGGGCACATGACTTAATTTTCCCCAGGGAAAATGGGGTCAGTTTGAGGCCACTTGCCCTGGCCATCTGCATCGTTCCCGGTGTGAAATTTTCCAACTTGGCTTATTTTTCCAAAAGTAAAACTGCTGGCAACGAGGACACTGGAAATCCTTGGAGCCCCAAAGGCCACCTTTCATCTGACACCCAGACCCTGGGGAAAGGACTTCTTTTTCCCATGCAAAATGGCCTCTCTCTTTTCAGCCATTTGCCCTAGGCAACAGGGCAGTGCCCAGTGAGAAATTTGCAATCTGTGCTGGATTCCTCCACAACTAAAGCTGTTGGCAACTAGGGCTTGCAAGTCCTTAGAGCCTTAAAGGCCACCTTTCATCTGACACCCAGACCCTGGGGACATGACTTCATTTTCCCCGTGGAAAATGGGGTCAGTTTGAGGCCACTCGCCCTGGCCATCTGCCTCGTTCCCGGTGTGAAATTTGCAATCATGGCTGATTTTCTCCAAAACTAAAGCTGCTGCAAACGAGCACCCTGGAAGTCCTTGGAGCCCCAAAGGCCACCTTTCATCTGAAACCCAGACCCAGGGGAAAGGACTTCTTTTTCCCATGCAAAATGGCCTCTCTTTGCAGCCATTTGCCCTAGGCAACAGGGCAGTTCCTTGTAAGAAATTTGAAAACTTTTCTGGATTCCTCCACAACTAAAGCTGTTGGCAACAAGGACTTTGAAGTCCTTAGAGCCCCAAAGGCCACCTTTCATCTGACACCCAGACCCTGGGGACATGACTTCATTTTCCCCAGGGAAAATGGGGTCAGTTTGAGGCCACTTGCCCTGGCCATCTGCATCGTTCCCGGTGTGAAATTTTCCAACTTGGCTTATTTTTCCAAAAGTAAAACTGCTGGCAACGAGGACACTGGAAATCCTTGGAGCCCCAAAGGCCACCTTTCATCTGACACCCAGACCCAGGGGAAAGGACTTCTTTTTCCCATGCAAAATGGCCTCTCTCTTTGCAGCCATTTGCCCTAGGCAACAGGGCAGTGCCCAGTGAGAAATTTGCAATCTGTGCTGGATTCCTCCACAACTAAAGCTGTTGGCAACTAGGGCTTGCAAGTCCTTAGAGCCTTAAAGGCCACCTTTCATCTGACACCCAGACCCTGGGGACATGACTTCATTTTCCCCGTGGAAAATGGGGTCAGTTTGAGGCCACTCGCCCTGGCCATCTGCCTCGTTCCCGGTGTGAAATTTGCAATCATGGCTGATTTTCTCCAAAACTAAAGCTGCTGCAAACGAGCACCCTGGAAGTCCTTGGAGCCCCAAAGGCCACCTTTCATCTGAAACCCAGACCCAGGGGAAAGGACTTCTTTTTCCCATGCAAAATGGCCTCTCTTTGCAGCCATTTGCCCTAGGCAACAGGGCAGTTCCTTGTAAGAAATTTGAAAACTTTTCTGGATTCCTCCACAACTAAAGCTGTTGGCAACAAGGACTTTGAAGTCCTTAGAGCCCCAAAGGCCACCTTTCATCTGACACCCAGACCCTGGGGACATGACTTCATTTTCCCCAGGGAAAATGGGGTCAGTTTGAGGCCACTCGCCCTGGCCATCTGCATCGTTCCCGGTGTGAAATTTGCAACTTGGCTGATTTTCTCCAAAAGTAAAGCTGCTGGCAACGAGGACACTGGAAGTCCTTGGAGCCACTAAGGCCACCTTTCATCTGATTCCCAAACCCTGGGGAAAGGACTTCTTTTTCCCATGCAAAATGGCCTCTCTTTGCAGCCATTTGCCATAGACAACAGGGCAGTGCGCAGTGAGAAATTTTTAAACATTGCTGGATTCCTAAAGAACTAACGCTGTTGGCAACTAGGAGCTTGCAAGTCCTTTGAGCCTTAAAGGCCACCTTTCATCTGACACGCAGACCCGGGGGACATGACTTAATTTTCCCCGTGGAATATGGGGTCAGTTTGAGGCCACTCGCCCTGGCCATCTGCATCGTTCCCGGTGTGAAATTTGCAATCATGGCTGATTTTCTCCAAAACTAAAGCTGCTAGCGACAAGGACCCTGCAACTCCTCAGGGCCCCAAAGCCACCTTTCATCTGATACGCAGACCCTGCGCCAATGACTTCATTTTCCCCATGGAAAATGGCCCCCATTTCTGGCCTCTCGCCCTAACCAATAGGGTGGTGCCCAGCAAGAAATTTGTAATCTTTGCTGGATTTCTCCAAATCTAAAGCTGCCAGTAAGAAGTACCCTGCAAGTCCTAAGAGCTCAAAAGGCCACCTTTCATCTGACACCCAGACCCTGGGGAAAGGACTTCTTTTTCCCATGAAAATGGCCTCTCTTTTCAGCCATTTGCCCTAGGCAACAGGGCAGTGCCCAGTGAGAAATTTGCAATCTGTGCTGGATTCCTCCACTACTAAAGCTGTTGGCAACTAGGACTTTGAAGTCCTTAGAGCCCCAAAGGCCACCTTTCATCTGACACCCAGACCCTGGGGACATGACTTCATTTTCCCCGTGGAAAATGGGGTCAGTTTGAGGCCACTCGCCCTGGCCATCTGCATCGTTCCCGGTGTGAAATTTGCAACTTGGCTGATTTTCTCCAAAAGTAAAGCTGCTGGCAACGAGGAAACTGGAAGTCCTTGGAGCCGCTAAGGCCACCTTTCATCTGATTCCCAGACCCTGGGGAAAGGACTTCTTTTTCCCATGGAAAATGGCCTCTCTTTGCAGCAATTTGCCATATCCAACAGGGAAGTGCCCAGTGAGAAATTTGCAATCTGTGCTGGATTCCTCCACTACTAAAGCTGTTGGCAACTAGGAGCTTGCAAGTCCTTAGAGCCCCAAAGGCCACCTTTCATCTGACACGCAGACCCGGGGCACATGACTTAATTTTCCCCAGGGAAAATGGGGTCAGTTTGAGGCCACTCGCCCTGGCCATCTGCATCGTTCCCGGTGTGAAATTTGCCAACTTGGCTTATTTTTCAAAAAGTAAAACTGCTGGCAACGAGGACACCGGAAATCCTTGGAGTCCCAAAGGCCACCTTTCATCTGACATCCAGACGCTGGGGACATGACTTCATTTTCCCCCGGGAAAATGGGGTCAGTTTGAGGCCACTCGCCCTGGCCATCTGCATCGTTCCCGGTGTGAAATTTGCAATCATGGCTGATTTTCTCCAAAACTAAAGCTGCTGGCAACGAGGACCCTGCAACTCCTTAGGGCCCCAAAGCCACCTTTCATCTGATACGCAGACCCTTCGCCAATGACTTCATTTTCCCCATGGAAAATGGCCCCCATTTCTGGCCTCTCGCCCTGACCAATAGGGTGGTGCCCAGCAAGAAATTTGTAATCTTTGCTGGATTTCTCCAAATCTAAAGCTGCCAGTAAGAAGTACCCTGCAAGTCCTAAGAGCCCAAAAGGCCACCTTTCATCTGACACCCAGACCCTGGGGACATGACTTCATTTTCCCCAGGGAAAATGGGGTCAGTTTGAGGCCACTTGCCCTGGCCATCTGCATCGTTCCCGGTGTGAAATTTTCCAACTTGGCTTATTTTTCCAAAAGTAAAACTGCTGGCAACGAGGACACTGGAAATCCTTGGAGCCCCAAAGGCCACCTTTCATCTGACACCCAGACCCTGGGGAAAGGACTTCTTTTTCCCATGCAAAATGGCCTCTCTCTTTGCAGCCATTTGCCCTAGGCAACAGGGCAGTGCCCAGTGAGAAATTTGCAATCTGTGCTGGATTCCTTCACAACTAAAGCTGTTGGCAACTAGGGCTTGCAAGTCCTTAGAGCCTTAAAGGCCACCTTTCATCTGACACCCAGACCCTGGGGACATGACTTCATTTGCCCCGTGGAAAATGGGGTCAGTTTGAGGCCACTCGCCCTGGCCATCTGCCTCGTTCCCGGTGTGAAATTTGCAATCATGGCTGATTTTCTCCAAAACTAAAGCTGCTGCAAACGAGCACCCTGGAAGTCCTTGGAGCCCCAAAGGCCACCTTTCATCTGAAACCCAGACCCAGGGGAAAGGACTTCTTTTTCCCATGCAAAATGGCCTCTCTTTGCAGCCATTTGCCCTAGGCAACAGGGCAGTTCCATGTAAGAAATTTGAAAACTTTTCTGGATTCCTCCACAACTAAAGCTGTTGGCAACAAGGACTTTGAAGTCCTTAGAGCCCCAAAGGCCACCTTTCATCTGACACCCAGACCCTGGGGACATGACTTCATTTGCCCCGTGGAAAATGGGGTCAGTTTGAGGCCACTCGCCCTGGCCATCTGCATCGTTCCCGGTGTGAAATTTGCAACTTGGCTGATTTTCTCCAAAAGTAAAGCTGCTGGCAACGAGGAAACTGGAAGTCCTTGGAGCCCCAAAGGCCACCTTTCATCTGATTCCCAGACCCTGGGGAAAGGACTTCTTTTTCCCATGGAAAATGGCCTCTCTTTGCAGCAATTTGCCATATCCAACAGGGAAGTGCCCAGTGAGAAATTTGCAATCTGTGCTGGATTCCTTCACTACTAAAGCTGTTGGCAACTAGGAGCTTGCAAGTCCTTAGAGCCCCAAAGGCCACCTTTCATCTGACACGCAGACCCGGGGCACATGACTTAATTTTCCCCAGGGAAAATGGGGTCAGTTTGAGGCCACTCGCCCTGGCCATCTGCATCGTTCCCGGTGTGAAATTTGCCAACTTGGCTTATTTTTCAAAAAGTAAAACTGCTGGCAACGAGGACACCGGAAATCCTTGGAGTCCCAAAGGCCACCTTTCATCTGACATCCAGACGCTGGGGACATGACTTCATTTTCCCCCGGGAAAATGGGGTCAGTTTGAGGCCACTCGCCCTGGCCATCTGCATCGTTCCCGGTGTGAAATTTGCAATCATGGCTGATTTTCTCCAAAACTAAAGCTGCTGGCAACGAGGACCCTGCAACTCCTTAGGGCCCCAAAGCCACCTTTCATCTGATACGCAGACCCTTCGCCAATGACTTCATTTTCCCCATGGAAAATGGCCCCCATTTCTGGCCTCTCGCCCTGACCAATAGGGTGGTGCCCAGCAAGAAATTTGTAATCTTTGCTGGATTTCTCCAAATCTAAAGCTGCCAGTAAGAAGTACCCTGCAAGTCCTAAGAGCCCAAAAGGCCACCTTTCATCTGACACCCAGACCCTGGGGACATGACTTAATTTTCCCCGTGGAAAATGGGGTCAGTTTGAGGCCACTTGCCCTGGCCATCTGCATCGTTCCCGGTGTGAAATTTTCCAACTTGGCTTATTTTTCCAAAAGTAAAACTGCTGGCAACGAGGACACTGGAAATCCTTGGAGCCCCAAAGGCCACCTTTCACCTGACACCCAGACCCTGGGGAAAGGACTTCTTTTTCCCATGCAAAATGGCCTCTCTCTTTTCAGCCATTTGCCCTAGGCAACAGGGCAGTGCCCAGTGAGAAATTTGCAATCTGTGCTGGATTCCTTCACAACTAAAGCTGTTGGCAACTAGGGCTTGCAAGTCCTTAGAGCCTTAAAGGCCACCTTTCATCTGACACCCAGACCCTGGGGACATGACTTCATTTTCCCCGTGGAAAATGGGGTCAGTTTGAGGCCACTCGCCCTGGCCATCTGCCTCGTTCCCGGTGTGAAATTTGCAATCATGGCTGATTTTCTCCAAAACTAAAGCTGCTGCAAACGAGCACCCTGGAAGTCCTTGGAGCCCCAAAGGCCACCTTTCATCTGAAACCCAGACCCAGGGGAAAGGACTTCTTTTTCCCATGCAAAATGGCCTCTCTTTGCAGCCATTTGCCCTAGGCAACAGGGCAGTTCCATGTAAGAAATTTGAAAACTTTTCTGGATTCCTCCACAACTAAAGCTGTTGGCAACAAGGACTTTGAAGTCCTTAGAGCCCCAAAGGCCACCTTTCATCTGACACCCAGACCCTGGGGACATGACTTCATTTGCCCCGTGGAAAATGGGGTCAGTTTGAGGCCACTCGCCCTGGCCATCTGCATCGTTCCCGGTGTGAAATTTGCAACTTGGCTGATTTTCTCCAAAAGTAAAGCTGCTGGCAACGAGGAAACTGGAAGTCCTTGGAGCCCCAAAGGCCACCTTTCATCTGATTCCCAGACCCTGGGGAAAGGACTTCTTTTTCCCATGGAAAATGGCCTCTCTTTGCAGCAATTTGCCATATCCAACAGGGAAGTGCCCAGTGAGAAATTTGCAATCTGTGCTGGATTCCTTCACTACTAAAGCTGTTGGCAACTAGGAGCTTGCAAGTCCTTAGAGCCCCAAAGGCCACCTTTCATCTGACACGCAGACCCGGGGCACATGACTTAATTTTCCCCAGGGAAAATGGGGTCAGTTTGAGGCCACTCGCCCTGGCCATCTGCATCGTTCCCGGTGTGAAATTTGCCAACTTGGCTTATTTTTCAAAAAGTAAAACTGCTGGCAACGAGGACACCGGAAATCCTTGGAGTCCCAAAGGCCACCTTTCATCTGACATCCAGACGCTGGGGACATGACTTCATTTTCCCCCGGGAAAATGGGGTCAGTTTGAGGCCACTCGCCCTGGCCATCTGCATCGTTCCCGGTGTGAAATTTGCAATCATGGCTGATTTTCTCCAAAACTAAAGCTGCTGGCAACGAGGACCCTGCAACTCCTTAGGGCCCCAAAGCCACCTTTCATCTGATACGCAGACCCTTCGCCAATGACTTCATTTTCCCCATGGAAAATGGCCCCCATTTCTGGCCTCTCGCCCTGACCAATAGGGTGGTGCCCAGCAAGAAATTTGTAATCTTTGCTGGATTTCTCCAAATCTAAAGCTGCCAGTAAGAAGTACCCTGCAAGTCCTAAGAGCCCAAAAGGCCACCTTTCATCTGACACCCAGACCCTGGGGACATGACTTAATTTTCCCCGTGGAAAATGGGGTCAGTTTGAGGCCACTTGCCCTGGCCATCTGCATCGTTCCCGGTGTGAAATTTTCCAACTTGGCTTATTTTTCCAAAAGTAAAACTGCTGGCAACGAGGACACTGGAAATCCTTGGAGCCCCAAAGGCCACCTTTCACCTGACACCCAGACCCTGGGGAAAGGACTTCTTTTTCCCATGCAAAATGGCCTCTCTCTTTTCAGCCATTTGCCCTAGGCAACAGGGCAGTGCCCAGTGAGAAATTTGCAATCTGTGCTGGATTCCTTCACAACTAAAGCTGTTGGCAACTAGGGCTTGCAAGTCCTTAGAGCCTTAAAGGCCACCTTTCATCTGACACCCAGACCCTGGGGACATGACTTCATTTTCCCCGTGGAAAATGGGGTCAGTTTGAGGCCACTCGCCCTGGCCATCTGCCTCGTTCCCGGTGTGAAATTTGCAATCATGGCTGATTTTCTCCAAAACTAAAGCTGCTGCAAACGAGCACCCTGGAAGTCCTTGGAGCCCCAAAGGCCACCTTTCATCTGAAACCCAGACCCAGGGGAAAGGACTTCTTTTTCCCATGCAAAATGGCCTCTCTTTGCAGCCATTTGCCCTAGGCAACAGGGCAGTTCCTTGTAAGAAATTTGAAAACTTTTCTGGATTCCTCCACAACTAAAGCTGTTGGCAACAAGGACTTTGAAGTCCTTAGAGCCCCAAAGGCCACCTTTCATCTGACACCCAGACCCTGGGGACATGACTTCATTTTCCCCAGGGAAAATGGGGTCAGTTTGAGGCCACTTGCCCTGGCCATCTGCATCGTTCCCGGTGTGAAATTTTCCAACTTGGCTTATTTTTCCAAAAGTAAAACTGCTGGCAACGAGGACACTGGAAATCCTTGGAGCCCCAAAGGCCACCTTTCATCTGACACCCAGACCCTGGGGAAAGGACTTCTTTTTCCCATGAAAATGGCCTCTCTTTTCAGCCATTTGCCCTAGGCAACAGGGCAGTGCCCAGTGAGAAATTTGCAATCTGTGCTGGATTCCTCCACTACTAAAGCTGTTGGCAACTAGGACTTTGAAGTCCTTAGAGCCCCAAAGGCCACCTTTCATCTGACACCCAGACCCTGGGGACATGACTTCATTTTCCCCGTGGAAAATGGGGTCAGTTTGAGGCCACTCGCCCTGGCCATCTGCATCGTTCCCGGTGTGAAATTTGCAACTTGGCTGATTTTCTCCAAAAGTAAAGCTGCTGGCAACGAGGAAACTGGAAGTCCTTGGAGCCGCTAAGGCCACCTTTCATCTGATTCCCAGACCCTGGGGAAAGGACTTCTTTTTCCCATGGAAAATGGCCTCTCTTTGCAGCAATTTGCCATATCCAACAGGGAAGTGCCCAGTGAGAAATTTGCAATCTGTGCTGGATTCCTCCACTACTAAAGCTGTTGGCAACTAGGAGCTTGCAAGTCCTTAGAGCCCCAAAGGCCACCTTTCATCTGACACGCAGACCCGGGGCACATGACTTAATTTTCCCCAGGGAAAATGGGGTCAGTTTGAGGCCACTCGCCCTGGCCATCTGCATCGTTCCCGGTGTGAAATTTGCCAACTTGGCTTATTTTTCAAAAAGTAAAACTGCTGGCAACGAGGACACCGGAAATCCTTGGAGTCCCAAAGGCCACCTTTCATCTGACATCCAGACACTGGGGACATGACTTCATTTTCCCCCGGGAAAATGGGGTCAGTTTGAGGCCACTCGCCCTGGCCATCTGCATCGTTCCCGGTGTGAAATTTGCAATCATGGCTGATTTTCTCCAAAACTAAAGCTGCTGGCAACGAGGACCCTGCAACTCCTTAGGGCCCCAAAGCCACCTTTCATCTGATACGCAGACCCTTCGCCAATGACTTCATTTTCCCCATGGAAAATGGCCCCCATTTCTGGCCTCTCGCCCTGACCAATAGGGTGGTGCCCAGCAAGAAATTTGTAATCTTTGCTGGATTTCTCCAAATCTAAAGCTGCCAGTAAGAAGTACCCTGCAAGTCCTAAGAGCCCAAAAGGCCACCTTTCATCTGACACCCAGACCCTGGGGACATGACTTAATTTTCCCCGTGGAAAATGGGGTCAGTTTGAGGCCACTTGCCCTGGCCATCTGCATCGTTCCCGGTGTGAAATTTTCCAACTTGGCTTATTTTTCCAAAAGTAAAACTGCTGGCAACGAGGACACTGGAAATCCTTGGAGCCCCAAAGGCCACCTTTCATCTGACACCCAGACCCTGGGGAAAGGACTTCTTTTTCCCATGCAAAATGGCCTCTCTCTTTTCAGCCATTTGCCCTAGGCAACAGGGCAGTGCCCAGTGAGAAATTTGCAATCTGTGCTGGATTCCTTCACAACTAAAGCTCTTGGCAACTAGGGCTTGCAAGTCCTTAGAGCCTTAAAGGCCACCTTTCATCTGACACCCAGACCCTGGGGACATGACTTCATTTTCCCCGTGGAAAATGGGGTCAGTTTGAGGCCACTCGCCCTGGCCATCTGCCTCGTTCCCGGTGTGAAATTTGCAATCATGGCTGATTTTCTCCAAAACTAAAGCTGCTGCAAACGAGCACCCTGGAAGTCCTTGGAGCCCCAAAGGCCACCTTTCATCTGAAACCCAGACCCAGGGGAAAGGACTTCTTTTTCCCATGCAAAATGGCCTCTCTTTGCAGCCATTTGCCCTAGGCAACAGGGCAGTTCCTTGTAAGAAATTTGAAAACTTTTCTGGATTCCTCCACAACTAAAGCTGTTGGCAACAAGGACTTTGAAGTCCTTAGAGCCCCAAAGGCCACCTTTCATCTGACACCCAGACCCTGGGGACATGACTTCATTTTCCCCAGGGAAAATGGGGTCAGTTTGAGGCCACTTGCCCTGGCCATCTGCATCGTTCCCGGTGTGAAATTTTCCAACTTGGCTTATTTTTCCAAAAGTAAAACTGCTGGCAACGAGGACACTGGAAATCCTTGGAGCCCCAAAGGCCACCTTTCATCTGACACCCAGACCCTGGGGAAAGGACTTCTTTTTCCCATGCAAAATGGCCTCTCTCTTTGCAGCCATTTGCCCTAGGCAACAGGCCAGTGCCCAGTGAGAAATTTGCAATCTGTGCTGGATTCCTCCACAACTAAAGCTGTTGGCAACTAGGGCTTGCAAGTCCTTAGAGCCTTAAAGGCCACCTTTCATCTGACACCCAGACCCTGGGGACATGACTTCATTTGCCCCGTGGAAAATGGGGTCAGTTTGAGGCCACTCGCCCTGGCCATCTGCCTCGTTCCCGGTGTGAAATTTGCAATCATGGCTGATTTTCTCCAAAACTAAAGCTGCTGCAAACGAGCACCCTGGAAGTCCTTGGAGCCCCAAAGGCCACCTTTCATCTGAAACCCAGACCCAGGGGAAAGGACTTCTTTTTCCCATGCAAAATGGCCTCTCTTTGCAGCCATTTGCCCTAGGCAACAGGGCAGTTCCTTGTAAGAAATTTGAAAACTTTTCTGGATTCCTCCACAACTAAAGCTGTTGGCAACAAGGACTTTGAAGTCCTTAGAGCCCCAAAGGCCACCTTTCATCTGACACCCAGACCCTGGGGACATGACTTCATTTTCCCCAGGGAAAATGGGGTCAGTTTGAGGCCACTTGCCCTGGCCATCTGCATCGTTCCCGGTGTGAAATTTGCAACTTGGCTGATTTTCTCCAAAAGTAAAGCTGCTGGCAACGAGGACACTGGAAGTCCTTGGAGCCACTAAGGCCACCTTTCATCTGATTCCCAAACCCTGGGGAAAGGACTTCTTTTTCCCATGCAAAATGGCCTCTCTTTGCAGCCATTTGCCATAGACAACAGGGCAGTGCGCAGTGAGAAATTTTTAAACATTGCTGGATTCCTAAAGAACTAACGCTGTTGGCAACTAGGAGCTTGCAAGTCCTTTGAGCCTTAAAGGCCACCTTTCATCTGACACGCAGACCCGGGGGACATGACTTAATTTTCCCCGTGGAATATGGGGTCAGTTTGAGGCCACTCGCCCTGGCCATCTGCATCGTTCCCGGTGTGAAATTTGCAATCATGGCTGATTTTCTCCAAAACTAAAGCTGCTAGCGACAAGGACCCTGCAACTCCTCAGGGCCCCAAAGCCACCTTTCATCTGATACGCAGACCCTGCGCCAATGACTTCATTTTCCCCATGGAAAATGGCCCCCATTTCTGGCCTCTCGCCCTAACCAATAGGGTGGTGCCCAGCAAGAAATTTGTAATCTTTGCTGGATTTCTCCAAATCTAAAGCTGCCAGTAAGAAGTACCCTGCAAGTCCTAAGAGCTCAAAAGGCCACCTTTCATCTGACACCCAGACCCTGGGGAAAGGACTTCTTTTTCCCATGAAAATGGCCTCTCTTTTCAGCCATTTGCCCTAGGCAACAGGGCAGTGCCCAGTGAGAAATTTGCAATCTGTGCTGGATTCCTCCACTACTAAAGCTGTTGGCAACTAGGACTTTGAAGTCCTTAGAGCCCCAAAGGCCACCTTTCATCTGACACCCAGACCCTGGGGACATGACTTCATTTTCCCCGTGGAAAATGGGGTCAGTTTGAGGCCACTCGCCCTGGCCATCTGCATCGCTCCCGGTGTGAAATTTGCAACTTGGCTGATTTTCTCCAAAAGTAAAGCTGCTGGCAACGAGGAAACTGGAAGTCCTTGGAGCCGCTAAGGCCACCTTTCATCTGATTCCCAGACCCTGGGGAAAGGACTTCTTTTTCCCATGGAAAATGGCCTCTCTTTGCAGCAATTTGCCATATCCAACAGGGAAGTGCCCAGTGAGAAATTTGCAATCTGTGCTGGATTCCTCCACTACTAAAGCTGTTGGCAACTAGGAGCTTGCAAGTCCTTAGAGCCCCAAAGGCCACCTTTCATCTGACACGCAGACCCGGGGCACATGACTTAATTTTCCCCAGGGAAAATGGGGTCAGTTTGAGGCCACTTGCCCTGGCCATCTGCATCGTTCCCGGTGTGAAATTTTCCAACTTGGCTTATTTTTCCAAAAGTAAAACTGCTGGCAACGAGGACACTGGAAATCCTTGGAGCCCCAAAGGCCACCTTTCATCTGACACCCAGACCCTGGGGAAAGGACTTCTTTTTCCCATGCAAAATGGCCTCTCTCTTTTCAGCCATTTGCCCTAGGCAACAGGGCAGTGCCCAGTGAGAAATTTGCAATCTGTGCTGGATTCCTCCACAACTAAAGCTGTTGGCAACTAGGGCTTGCAAGTCCTTAGAGCCTTAAAGGCCACCTTTCATCTGACACCCAGACCCTGGGGACATGACTTCATTTTCCCCGTGGAAAATGGGGTCAGTTTGAGGCCACTCGCCCTGGCCATCTGCCTCGTTCCCGGTGTGAAATTTGCAATCATGGCTGATTTTCTCCAAAACTAAAGCTGCTGCAAACGAGCACCCTGGAAGTCCTTGGAGCCCCAAAGGCCACCTTTCATCTGAAACCCAGACCCAGGGGAAAGGACTTCTTTTTCCCATGCAAAATGGCCTCTCTTTGCAGCCATTTGCCCTAGGCAACAGGGCAGTTCCTTGTAAGAAATTTGAAAACTTTTCTGGATTCCTCCACAACTAAAGCTGTTGGCAACAAGGACTTTGAAGTCCTTAGAGCCCCAAAGGCCACCTTTCATCTGACACCCAGACCCTGGGGACATGACTTCATTTTCCCCAGGGAAAATGGGGTCAGTTTGAGGCCACTTGCCCTGGCCATCTGCATCGTTCCCGGTGTGAAATTTTCCAACTTGGCTTATTTTTCCAAAAGTAAAACTGCTGGCAACGAGGACACTGGAAATCCTTGGAGCCCCAAAGGCCACCTTTCATCTGACACCCAGACCCAGGGGAAAGGACTTCTTTTTCCCATGCAAAATGGCCTCTCTCTTTGCAGCCATTTGCCCTAGGCAACAGGGCAGTGCCCAGTGAGAAATTTGCAATCTGTGCTGGATTCCTCCACAACTAAAGCTGTTGGCAACTAGGGCTTGCAAGTCCTTAGAGCCTTAAAGGCCACCTTTCATCTGACACCCAGACCCTGGGGACATGACTTCATTTGCCCCGTGGAAAATGGGGTCAGTTTGAGGCCACTCGCCCTGGCCATCTGCCTCGTTCCCGGTGTGAAATTTGCAATCATGGCTGATTTTCTCCAAAACTAAAGCTGCTGCAAACGAGCACCCTGGAAGTCCTTGGAGCCCCAAAGGCCACCTTTCATCTGAAACCCAGACCCAGGGGAAAGGACTTCTTTTTCCCATGCAAAATGGCCTCTCTTTGCAGCCATTTGCCCTAGGCAACAGGGCAGTTCCTTGTAAGAAATTTGAAAACTTTTCTGGATTCCTCCACAACTAAAGCTGTTGGCAACAAGGACTTTGAAGTCCTTAGAGCCCCAAAGGCCACCTTTCATCTGACACCCAGACCCTGGGGACATGACTTCATTTTCCCCAGGGAAAATGGGGTCAGTTTGAGGCCACTCGCCCTGGCCATCTGCATCGTTCCCGGTGTGAAATTTGCAACTTGGCTGATTTTCTCCAAAAGTAAAGCTGCTGGCAACGAGGACACTGGAAGTCCTTGGAGCCACTAAGGCCACCTTTCATCTGATTCCCAAACCCTGGGGAAAGGACTTCTTTTTCCCATGCAAAATGGCCTCTCTTTGCAGCCATTTGCCATAGACAACAGGGCAGTGCGCAGTGAGAAATTTTTAAACATTGCTGGATTCCTAAAGAACTAACGCTGTTGGCAACTAGGAGCTTGCAAGTCCTTTGAGCCTTAAAGGCCACCTTTCATCTGACACGCAGACCCGGGGGACATGACTTAATTTTCCCCGTGGAATATGGGGTCAGTTTGAGGCCACTCGCCCTGGCCATCTGCATCGTTCCCGGTGTGAAATTTGCAATCATGGCTGATTTTCTCCAAAACTAAAGCTGCTAGCGACAAGGACCCTGCAACTCCTCAGGGCCCCAAAGCCACCTTTCATCTGATACGCAGACCCTGCGCCAATGACTTCATTTTCCCCATGGAAAATGGCCCCCATTTCTGGCCTCTCGCCCTAACCAATAGGGTGGTGCCCAGCAAGAAATTTGTAATCTTTGCTGGATTTCTCCAAATCTAAAGCTGCCAGTAAGAAGTACCCTGCAAGTCCTAAGAGCTCAAAAGGCCACCTTTCATCTGACACCCAGACCCTGGGGAAAGGACTTCTTTTTCCCATGAAAATGGCCTCTCTTTGCAGCCATTTGCCCTAGGCAACAGGGCAGTGCCCAGTGAGAAATTTGCAATCTGTGCTGGATTCCTCCACTACTAAAGCTGTTGGCAACTAGGACTTTGAAGTCCTTAGAGCCCCAAAGGCCACCTTTCATCTGACACCCAGACCCTGGGGACATGACTTCATTTTCCCCGTGGAAAATGGGGTCAGTTTGAGGCCACTCGCCCTGGCCATCTGCATCGTTCCCGGTGTGAAATTTGCAACTTGGCTGATTTTCTCCAAAAGTAAAGCTGCTGGCAACGAGGAAACTGGAAGTCCTTGGAGCCGCTAAGGCCACCTTTCATCTGATTCCCAGACCCTGGGGAAAGGACTTCTTTTTCCCATGGAAAATGGCCTCTCTTTGCAGCAATTTGCCATATCCAACAGGGAAGTGCCCAGTGAGAAATTTGCAATCTGTGCTGGATTCCTCCACTACTAAAGCTGTTGGCAACTAGGAGCTTGCAAGTCCTTAGAGCCCCAAAGGCCACCTTTCATCTGACACGCAGACCCGGGGCACATGACTTAATTTTCCCCAGGGAAAATGGGGTCAGTTTGAGGCCACTCGCCCTGGCCATCTGCATCGTTCCCGGTGTGAAATTTGCCAACTTGGCTTATTTTTCAAAAAGTAAAACTGCTGGCAACGAGGACACCGGAAATCCTTGGAGTCCCAAAGGCCACCTTTCATCTGACATCCAGACGCTGGGGACATGACTTCATTTTCCCCCGGGAAAATGGGGTCAGTTTGAGGCCACTCGCCCTGGCCATCTGCATCGTTCCCGGTGTGAAATTTGCAATCATGGCTGATTTTCTCCAAAACTAAAGCTGCTGGCAACGAGGACCCTGCAACTCCTTAGGGCCCCAAAGCCACCTTTCATCTGATACGCAGACCCTTCGCCAATGACTTCATTTTCCCCATGGAAAATGGCCCCCATTTCTGGCCTCTCGCCCTGACCAATAGGGTGGTGCCCAGCAAGAAATTTGTAATCTTTGCTGGATTTCTCCAAATCTAAAGCTGCCAGTAAGAAGTACCCTGCAAGTCCTAAGAGCCCAAAAGGCCACCTTTCATCTGACACCCAGACCCTGGGGACATGACTTAATTTTCCCCGTGGAAAATGGGGTCAGTTTGAGGCCACTTGCCCTGGCCATCTGCATCGTTCCCGGTGTGAAATTTTCCAACTTGGCTTATTTTTCCAAAAGTAAAACTGCTGGCAACGAGGACACTGGAAATCCTTGGAGCCCCAAAGGCCACCTTTCATCTGACACCCAGACCCTGGGGAAAGGACTTCTTTTTCCCATGCAAAATGGCCTCTCTTTGCAGCCATTTGCCCTAGGCAACAGGGCAGTTCCATGTAAGAAATTTGAAAACTTTTCTGGATTCCTCCACAACTAAAGCTGTTGGCAACAAGGACTTTGAAGTCCTTAGAGCCCCAAAGGCCACCTTTCATCTGACACCCAGACCCTGGGGACATGACTTCATTTTCCCCAGGGAAAATGGGGTCAGTTTGAGGCCACTCGCCCTGGCCATCTGCATCGTTCCCGGTGTGAAATTTTCCAACTTGGCTTATTTTTCCAAAAGTAAAACTGCTGGCAACGAGGACACTGGAAATCCTTGGAGCCCCAAAGGCCACCTTTCATCTGACACCCAGACCCTGGGGAAAGGACTTCTTTTTCCCATGCAAAATGGCCTCTCTCTTTGCAGCCATTTGCCCTAGGCAACAGGGCAGTGCCCAGTGAGAAATTTGCAATCTGTGCTGGATTCCTCCACAACTAAAGCTGTTGGCAACTAGGGCTTGCAAGTCCTTAGAGCCTTAAAGGCCACCTTTCATCTGACACCCAGACCCTGGGGACATGACTTCATTTGCCCCGTGGAAAATGGGGTCAGTTTGAGGCCACTCGCCCTGGCCATCTGCCTCGTTCCCGGTGTGAAATTTGCAATCATGGCTGATTTTCTCCAAAACTAAAGCTGCTGCAAACGAGCACCCTGGAAGTCCTTGGAGCCCCAAAGGCCACCTTTCATCTGAAACCCAGACCCAGGGGAAAGGACTTCTTTTTCCCATGCAAAATGGCCTCTCTTTGCAGCCATTTGCCCTAGGCAACAGGGCAGTTCCTTGTAAGAAATTTGAAAACTTTTCTGGATTCCTCCACAACTAAAGCTGTTGGCAACAAGGACTTTGAAGTCCTTAGAGCCCCAAAGGCCACCTTTCATCTGACACCCAGACCCTGGGGACATGACTTCATTTTCCCCAGGGAAAATGGGGTCAGTTTGAGGCCACTTGCCCTGGCCATCTGCATCGTTCCCGGTGTGAAATTTTCCAACTTGGCTTATTTTTCCAAAAGTAAAACTGCTGGCAACGAGGACACTGGAAATCCTTGGAGCCCCAAAGGCCACCTTTCATCTGACACCCAGACCCTGGGGAAAGGACTTCTTTTTCCCATGCAAAATGGCCTCTCTCTTTGCAGCCATTTGCCCTAGGCAACAGGGCAGTGCCCAGTGAGAAATTTGCAATCTGTGCTGGATTCCTCCACAACTAAAGCTGTTGGCAACTAGGGCTTGCAAGTCCTTAGAGCCTTAAAGGCCACCTTTCATCTGACACCCAGACCCTGGGGACATGACTTCATTTTCCCCAGGGAAAATGGGGTCAGTTTGAGGCCACTCGCCCTGGCCATCTGCCTCGTTCCCGGTGTGAAATTTGCAATCATGGCTGATTTTCTCCAAAACTAAAGCTGCTGCAAACGAGCACCCTGGAAGTCCTTGGAGCCCCAAAGGCCACCTTTCATCTGAAACCCAGACCCAGGGGAAAGGACTTCTTTTTCCCATGCAAAATGGCCTCTCTTTGCAGCCATTTGCCCTAGGCAACAGGGCAGTTCCTTGTAAGAAATTTGAAAACTTTTCTGGATTCCTCCACAACTAAAGCTGTTGGCAACAAGGACTTTGAAGTCCTTAGAGCCCCAAAGGCCACCTTTCATCTGACACCCAGACCCTGGGGACATGACTTCATTTTCCCCAGGGAAAATGGGGTCAGTTTGAGGCCACTCGCCCTGGCCATCTGCATCGTTCCCGGTGTGAAATTTGCAACTTGGCTGATTTTCTCCAAAAGTAAAGCTGCTGGCAACGAGGACACTGGAAGTCCTTGGAGCCACTAAGGCCACCTTTCATCTGATTCCCAAACCCTGGGGAAAGGACTTCTTTTTCCCATGCAAAATGGCCTCTCTCTTTTCAGCCATTTGCCCTAGGCAACAGGGCAGTGCCCAGTGAGAAATTTGCAATCTGTGCTGGATTCCTCCACAACTAAAGCTGTTGGCAACTAGGGCTTGCAAGTCCTTAGAGCCTTAAAGGCCACCTTTCATCTGACACCCAGACCCTGGGGACATGACTTCATTTTCCCCGTGGAAAATGGGGTCAGTTTGAGGCCACTTGCCCTGGCCATCTGCCTCGTTCCCGGTGTGAAATTTGCAATCATGGCTGATTTTCTCCAAAACTAAAGCTGCTGCAAACGAGCACCCTGGAAGTCCTTGGAGCCCCAAAGGCCACCTTTCATCTGAAACCCAGACCCAGGGGAAAGGACTTCTTTTTCCCATGCAAAATGGCCTCTCTTTGCAGCCATTTGCCCTAGGCAACAGGGCAGTTCCTTGTAAGAAATTTGAAAACTTTTCTGGATTCCTCCACAACTAAAGCTGTTGGCAACAAGGACTTTGAAGTCCTTAGAGCCCCAAAGGCCACCTTTCATCTGACACCCAGACCCTGGGGACATGACTTCATTTTCCCCAGGGAAAATGGGGTCAGTTTGAGGCCACTTGCCCTGGCCATCTGCATCGTTCCCGGTGTGAAATTTTCCAACTTGGCTTATTTTTCCAAAAGTAAAACTGCTGGCAACGAGGACACTGGAAATCCTTGGAGCCCCAAAGGCCACCTTTCATCTGACACCCAGACCCTGGGGAAAGGACTTCTTTTTCCCATGCAAAATGGCCTCTCTCTTTTAAGCCATTTGCCCTAGGCAACAGGGCAGTGCCCAGTGAGAAATTTGCAATCTGTGCTGGATTCCTCCACAACTAAAGCTGTTGGCAACTAGGGCTTGCAAGTCCTTAGAGCCTTAAAGGCCACCTTTCATCTGACACCCAGACCCTGGGGACATGACTTCATTTTCCCCGTGGAAAATGGGGTCAGTTTGAGGCCACTCGCCCTGGCCATCTGCCTCGTTCCCGGTGTGAAATTTGCAATCATGGCTGATTTTCTCCAAAACTAAAGCTGCTGCAAACGAGCACCCTGGAAGTCCTTGGAGCCCCAAAGGCCACCTTTCATCTGAAACCCAGACCCAGGGGAAAGGACTTCTTTTTCCCATGCAAAATGGCCTCTCTTTGCAGCCATTTGCCATAGACAACAGGGCAGTGCGCAGTGAGAAATTTTTAAACATTGCTGGATTCCTAAAGAACTAACGCTGTTGGCAACTAGGAGCTTGCAAGTCCTTTGAGCCTTAAAGGCCACCTTTCATCTGACACGCAGACCCGGGGCACATGACTTAATTTTCCCCGTGGAATATGGGGTCAGTTTGAGGCCACTCGCCCTGGCCATCTGCATCGTTCCCGGTGTGAAATTTGCAATCATGGCTGATTTTCTCCAAAACTAAAGCTGCTAGCGACAAGGACCCTGCAACTCCTCAGGGCCCCAAAGCCACCTTTCATCTGATACGCAGACCCTGCGCCAATGACTTCATTTTCCCCATGGAAAATGGCCCCCATTTCTGGCCTCTCGCCCTAACCAATAGGGTGGTGCCCAGCAAGAAATTTGTAATCTTTGCTGGATTTCTCCAAATCTAAAGCTGCCAGTAAGAAGTACCCTGCAAGTCCTAAGAGCTCAAAAGGCCACCTTTCATCTGACACCCAGACCCTGGGGAAAGGACTTCTTTTTCCCATGAAAATGGCCTCTCTTTTCAGCCATTTGCCCTAGGCAACAGGGCAGTGCCCAGTGAGAAATTTGCAATCTGTGCTGGATTCCTCCACTACTAAAGCTGTTGGCAACTAGGACTTTGAAGTCCTTAGAGCCCCAAAGGCCACCTTTCATCTGACACCCAGACCCTGGGGACATGACTTCATTTTCCCCGTGGAAAATGGGGTCAGTTTGAGGCCACTCGCCCTGGCCATCTGCATCGTTCCCGGTGTGAAATTTGCAACTTGGCTGATTTTCTCCAAAAGTAAAGCTGCTGGCAACGAGGAAACTGGAAGTCCTTGGAGCCGCTAAGGCCACCTTTCATCTGATTCCCAGACCCTGGGGAAAGGACTTCTTTTTCCCATGGAAAATGGCCTCTCTTTGCAGCAATTTGCCATATCCAACAGGGAAGTGCCCAGTGAGAAATTTGCAATCTGTGCTGGATTCCTCCACTACTAAAGCTGTTGGCAACTAGGAGCTTGCAAGTCCTTAGAGCCCCAAAGGCCACCTTTCATCTGACACGCAGACCCGGGGCACATGACTTAATTTTCCCCAGGGAAAATGGGGTCAGTTTGAGGCCACTCGCCCTGGCCATCTGCATCGTTCCCGGTGTGAAATTTGCCAACTTGGCTTATTTTTCAAAAAGTAAAACTGCTGGCAACGAGGACACCGGAAATCCTTGGAGTCCCAAAGGCCACCTTTCATCTGACATCCAGACGCTGGGGACATGACTTCATTTTCCCCCGGGAAAATGGGGTCAGTTTGAGGCCACTCGCCCTGGCCATCTGCATCGTTCCCGGTGTGAAATTTGCAATCATGGCTGATTTTCTCCAAAACTAAAGCTGCTGGCAACGAGGACCCTGACCCTCCTTAGGGCCCCAAAGCCACCTTTCATCTGATACGCAGACCCTTCGCCAATGACTTCATTTTCCCCATGGAAAATGGCCCCCATTTCTGGCCTCTCGCCCTGACCAATAGGGTGGTGCCCAGCAAGAAATTTGTAATCTTTGCTGGATTTCTCCAAATCTAAAGCTGCCAGTAAGAAGTACCCTGCAAGTCCTAAGAGCCCAAAAGGCCACCTTTCATCTGACACCCAGACCCTGGGGACATGACTTAATTTTCCCCGTGGAAAATGGGGTCAGTTTGAGGCCACTTGCCCTGGCCATCTGCATCGTTCCCGGTGTGAAATTTTCCAACTTGGCTTATTTTTCCAAAAGTAAAACTGCTGGCAACGAGGACACTGGAAATCCTTGGAGCCCCAAAGGCCACCTTTCATCTGACACCCAGACCCTGGGGAAAGGACTTCTTTTTCCCATGCAAAATGGCCTCTCTCTTTGCAGCCATTTGCCCTAGGCAACAGGGCAGTGCCCAGTGAGAAATTTGCAATCTGTGCTGGATTCCTTCACAACTAAAGCTGTTGGCAACTAGGGCTTGCAAGTCCTTAGAGCCTTAAAGGCCACCTTTCATCTGACACCCAGACCCTGGGGACATGACTTCATTTTCCCCGTGGAAAATGGGGTCAGTTTGAGGCCACTCGCCCTGGCCATCTGCATCGTTCCCGGTGTGAAATTTGCAATCATGGCTGATTTTCTCCAAAACTAAAGCTGCTGCAAACGAGCACCCTGGAAGTCCTTGGAGCCCCAAAGGCCACCTTTCATCTGAAACCCAGACCCAGGGGAAAGGACTTCTTTTTCCCATGCAAAATGGCCTCTCTTTGCAGCCATTTGCCCTAGGCAACAGGGCAGTTCCTTGTAAGAAATTTGAAAACTTTTCTGGATTCCTCCACAACTAAAGCTGTTGGCAACAAGGACTTTGAAGTCCTTAGAGCCCCAAAGGCCACCTTTCATCTGACACCCAGACCCTGGGGACATGACTTCATTTTCCCCAGGGAAAATGGGGTCAGTTTGAGGCCACTTGCCCTGGCCATCTGCATCGTTCCCGGTGTGAAATTTTCCAACTTGGCTTATTTTTCCAAAAGTAAAACTGCTGGCAACGAGGACACTGGAAATCCTTGGAGCCCCAAAGGCCACCTTTCATCTGACACCCAGACCCTGGGGAAAGGACTTCTTTTTCCCATGCAAAATGGCCTCTCTCTTTGCAGCCATTTGCCCTAGGCAACAGGGCAGTGCCCAGTGAGAAATTTGCAATCTGTGCTGGATTCCTCCACAACTAAAGCTGTTGGCAACTAGGGCTTGCAAGTCCTTAGAGCCTTAAAGGCCACCTTTCATCTGACACCCAGACCCTGGGGACATGACTTCATTTGCCCCGTGGAAAATGGGGTCAGTTTGAGGCCACTCGCCCTGGCCATCTGCCTCGTTCCCGGTGTGAAATTTGCAATCATGGCTGATTTTCTCCAAAACTAAAGCTGCTGCAAACGAGCACCCTGGAAGTCCTTGGAGCCCCAAAGGCCACCTTTCATCTGAAACCCAGACCCAGGGGAAAGGACTTCTTTTTCCCATGCAAAATGGCCTCTCTTTGCAGCCATTTGCCCTAGGCAACAGGGCAGTTCCATGTAAGAAATTTGAAAACTTTTCTGGATTCCTCCACAACTAAAGCTGTTGGCAACAAGGACTTTGAAGTCCTTAGAGCCCCAAAGGCCACCTTTCATCTGACACCCAGACCCTGGGGACATGACTTCATTTTCCCCAGGGAAAATGGGGTCAGTTTGAGGCCACTCGCCCTGGCCATCTGCATCGTTCCCGGTGTGAAATTTGCAACTTGGCTGATTTTCTCCAAAAGTAAAGCTGCTGGCAACGAGGACACTGGAAGTCCTTGGAGCCACTAAGGCCACCTTTCATCTGATTCCCAAACCCTGGGGAAAGGACTTCTTTTTCCCATGCAAAATGGCCTCTCTCTTTTCAGCCATTTGCCCTAGGCAACAGGGCAGTGCCCAGTGAGAAATTTGCAATCTGTGCTGGATTCCTCCACAACTAAAGCTGTTGGCAACTAGGGCTTGCAAGTCCTTAGAGCCTTAAAGGCCACCTTTCATCTGACACCCAGACCCTGGGGACATGACTTCATTTTCCCCGTGGAAAATGGGGTCAGTTTGAGGCCACTCGCCCTGGCCATCTGCCTCGTTCCCGGTGTGAAATTTGCAATCATGGCTGATTTTCTCCAAAACTAAAGCTGCTGCAAACGAGCACCCTGGAAGTCCTTGGAGCCCCAAAGGCCACCTTTCATCTGAAACCCAGACCCAGGGGAAAGGACTTCTTTTTCCCATGCAAAATGGCCTCTCTTTGCAGCCATTTGCCCTAGGCAACAGGGCAGTTCCTTGTAAGAAATTTGAAAACTTTTCTGGATTCCTCCACAACTAAAGCTGTTGGCAACAAGGACTTTGAAGTCCTTAGAGCCCCAAAGGCCACCTTTCATCTGACACCCAGACCCTGGGGACATGACTTCATTTTCCCCAGGGAAAATGGGGTCAGTTTGAGGCCACTTGCCCTGGCCATCTGCATCGTTCCCGGTGTGAAATTTTCCAACTTGGCTTATTTTTCCAAAAGTAAAACTGCTGGCAACGAGGACACTGGAAATCCTTGGAGCCCCAAAGGCCACCTTTCATCTGACACCCAGACCCTGGGGAAAGGACTTCTTTTTCCCATGCAAAATGGCCTCTCTCTTTGCAGCCATTTGCCCTAGGCAACAGGGCAGTGCCCAGTGAGAAATTTGCAATCTGTGCTGGATTCCTCCACAACTAAAGCTGTTGGCAACTAGGGCTTGCAAGTCCTTAGAGCCTTAAAGGCCACCTTTCATCTGACACCCAGACCCTGGGGACATGACTTCATTTTCCCCAGGGAAAATGGGGTCAGTTTGAGGCCACTCGCCCTGGCCATCTGCCTCGTTCCCGGTGTGAAATTTGCAATCATGGCTGATTTTCTCCAAAACTAAAGCTGCTGCAAACGAGCACCCTGGAAGTCCTTGGAGCCCCAAAGGCCACCTTTCATCTGAAACCCAGACCCAGGGGAAAGGACTTCTTTTTCCCATGCAAAATGGCCTCTCTTTGCAGCCATTTGCCCTAGGCAACAGGGCAGTTCCTTGTAAGAAATTTGAAAACTTTTCTGGATTCCTCCACAACTAAAGCTGTTGGCAACAAGGACTTTGAAGTCCTTAGAGCCCCAAAGGCCACCTTTCATCTGACACCCAGACCCTGGGGACATGACTTCATTTTCCCCAGGGAAAATGGGGTCAGTTTGAGGCCACTCGCCCTGGCCATCTGCATCGTTCCCGGTGTGAAATTTGCAACTTGGCTGATTTTCTCCAAAAGTAAAGCTGCTGGCAACGAGGACACTGGAAGTCCTTGGAGCCACTAAGGCCACCTTTCATCTGATTCCCAAACCCTGGGGAAAGGACTTCTTTTTCCCATGCAAAATGGCCTCTCTCTTTTCAGCCATTTGCCCTAGGCAACAGGGCAGTGCCCAGTGAGAAATTTGCAATCTGTGCTGGATTCCTCCACAACTAAAGCTGTTGGCAACTAGGGCTTGCAAGTCCTTAGAGCCTTAAAGGCCACCTTTCATCTGACACCCAGACCCTGGGGACATGACTTCATTTGCCCCGTGGAAAATGGGGTCAGTTTGAGGCCACTTGCCCTGGCCATCTGCCTCGTTCCCGGTGTGAAATTTGCAATCATGGCTGATTTTCTCCAAAACTAAAGCTGCTGCAAACGAGCACCCTGGAAGTCCTTGGAGCCCCAAAGGCCACCTTTCATCTGAAACCCAGACCCAGGGGAAAGGACTTCTTTTTCCCATGCAAAATGGCCTCTCTTTGCAGCCATTTGCCCTAGGCAACAGGGCAGTTCCTTGTAAGAAATTTGAAAACTTTTCTGGATTCCTCCACAACTAAAGCTGTTGGCAACAAGGACTTTGAAGTCCTTAGAGCCCCAAAGGCCACCTTTCATCTGACACCCAGACCCTGGGGACATGACTTCATTTTCCCCAGGGAAAATGGGGTCAGTTTGAGGCCACTTGCCCTGGCCATCTGCATCGTTCCCGGTGTGAAATTTTCCAACTTGGCTTATTTTTCCAAAAGTAAAACTGCTGGCAACGAGGACACTGGAAATCCTTGGAGCCC
The DNA here is from genome assembly GCF_051311805.1 of Agelaius phoeniceus. Lineage (NCBI taxonomy): Eukaryota > Metazoa > Chordata > Aves > Passeriformes > Icteridae > Agelaius > Agelaius phoeniceus. Next base: position 297,895 of record NC_135287.1, read on the forward strand.
CAAAGGCCACCTTTCATCTGACACCCAGACCCTGGGGAAAGGACTTCTTTTTCCCATGCAAAATGGCCTCTCTCTTTGCAGCCATTTGCCCTAGGCAACAGGGCAGTGCCCAGTGAGAAATTTGCAATCTGTGCTGGATTCCTCCACAACTAAAGCTGTTGGCAACTAGGGCTTGCAAGTCCTTAGAGCCTTAAAGGCCACCTTTCATCTGACACCCAGACCCTGGGGACATGACTTCATTTTCCCCGTGGAAAATGGGGTCAGTTTGAGGCCACTCGCCCTGGCCATCTGCCTCGTTCCCGGTGTGAAATTTGCAATCATGGCTGATTTTCTCCAAAACTAAAGCTGCTGCAAACGAGCACCCTGGAAGTCCTTGGAGCCCCAAAGGCCACCTTTCATCTGAAACCCAGACCCAGGGGAAAGGACTTCTTTTTCCCATGCAAAATGGCCTCTCTTTGCAGCCATTTGCCATAGACAACAGGGCAGTGCGCAGTGAGAAATTTTTAAACATTGCTGGATTCCTAAAGAACTAACGCTGTTGGCAACTAGGAGCTTGCAAGTCCTTTGAGCCTTAAAGGCCACTTTTCATCTGACACGCAGACCCGGGGGACATGACTTAATTTTCCCCGTGGAATATGGGGTCAGTTTGAGGCCACTCGCCCTGGCCATCTGCATCGTTCCCGGTGTGAAATTTGCAATCATGGCTGATTTTCTCCAAAACTAAAGCTGCTAGCGACAAGGACCCTGCAACTCCTCAGGGCCCCAAAGCCACCTTTCATCTGATACGCAGACCCTGCGCCAATGACTTCATTTTCCCCATGGAAAATGGCCCCCATTTCTGGCCTCTCGCCCTAACCAATAGGGTGGTGCCCAGCAAGAAATTTGTAATCTTTGCTGGATTTCTCCAAATCTAAAGCTGCCAGTAAGAAGTACCCTGCAAGTCCTAAGAGCTCAAAAGGCCACCTTTCATCTGACACCCAGACCCTGGGGAAAGGACTTCTTTTTCCCATGAAAATGGCCTCTCTTTTCAGCCATTTGCCCTAGGCAACAGGGCAGTGCCCAGTGAGAAATTTGCAATCTGTGCTGGATTCCTCCACTACTAAAGCTGTTGGCAACTAGGACTTTGAAGTCCTTAGAGCCCCAAAGGCCACCTTTCATCTGACACCCAGACCCTGGGGACATGACTTCATTTTCCCCGTGGAAAATGGGGTCAGTTTGAGGCCACTCGCCCTGGCCATCTGCATCGTTCCCGGTGTGAAATTTGCAACTTGGCTGATTTTCTCCAAAAGTAAAGCTGCTGGCAACGAGGAAACTGGAAGTCCTTGGAGCCGCTAAGGCCACCTTTCATCTGATTCCCAGACCCTGGGGAAAGGACTTCTTTTTCCCATGGAAAATGGCCTCTCTTTGCAGCAATTTGCCATATCCAACAGGGAAGTGCCCAGTGAGAAATTTGCAATCTGTGCTGGATTCCTCCACTACTAAAGCTGTTGGCAACTAGGAGCTTGCAAGTCCTTAGAGCCCCAAAGGCCACCTTTCATCTGACACGCAGACCCGGGGCACATGACTTAATTTTCCCCAGGGAAAATGGGGTCAGTTTGAGGCCACTCGCCCTGGCCATCTGCATCGTTCCCGGTGTGAAATTTGCCAACTTGGCTTATTTTTCAAAAAGTAAAACTGCTGGCAACGAGGACACCGGAAATCCTTGGAGTCCCAAAGGCCACCTTTCATCTGACATCCAGACGCTGGGGACATGACTTCATTTTCCCCCGGGAAAATGGGGTCAGTTTGAGGCCACTCGCCCTGGCCATCTGCATCGTTCCCGGTGTGAAATTTGCAATCATGGCTGATTTTCTCCAAAACTAAAGCTGCTGGCAACGAGGACCCTGCAACTCCTTAGGGCCCCAAAGCCACCTTTCATCTGATACGCAGACCCTTCGCCAATGACTTCATTTTCCCCATGGAAAATGGCCCCCATTTCTGGCCTCTCGCCCTGACCAATAGGGTGGTGCCCAGCAAGAAATTTGTAATCTTTGCTGGATTTCTCCAAATCTAAAGCTGCCAGTAAGAAGTACCCTGCAAGTCCTAAGAGCCCAAAAGGCCACCTTTCATCTGACACCCAGACCCTGGGGACATGACTTCATTTTCCCCGTGGAAAATGGGGTCAGTTTGAGGCCACTTGCCCTGGCCATCTGCATCGTTCCCGGTGTGAAATTTTCCAACTTGGCTTATTTTTCCAAAAGTAAAACTGCTGGCAACGAGGACACTGGAAATCCTTGGAGCCCCAAAGGCCACCTTTCATCTGACACCCAGACCCAGGGGAAAGGACTTCTTTTTCCCATGCAAAATGGCCTCTCTCTTTGCAGCCATTTGCCCTAGGCAACAGGGCAGTGCCCAGTGAGAAATTTGCAATCTGTGCTGGATTCCTTCACAACTAAAGCTGTTGGCAACTAGGGCTTGCAAGTCCTTAGAGCCTTAAAGGCCAGCTTTCATCTGACACCCAGACCCTGGGGACATGACTTCATTTTCCCCGTGGAAAATGGGGTCAGTTTGAGGCCACTCGCCCTGGCCATCTGCATCGTTCCCGGTGTGAAATTTGCAATCATGGCTGATTTTCTCCAAAACTAAAGCTGCTGCAAACGAGCACCCTGGAAGTCCTTGGAGCCCCAAAGGCCACCTTTCATCTGAAACCCAGACCCAGGGGAAAGGACTTCTTTTTCCCATGCAAAATGGCCTCTCTTTGCAGCCATTTGCCCTAGGCAACAGGGCAGTTCCTTGTAAGAAATTTGAAAACTTTTCTGGATTCCTCCACAACTAAAGCTGTTGGCAACAAGGACTTTGAAGTCCTTAGAGCCCCAAAGGCCACCTTTCATCTGACACCCAGACCCTGGGGACATGACTTCATTTTCCCCAGGGAAAATGGGGTCAGTTTGAGGCCACTTGCCCTGGCCATCTGCATCGTTCCCGGTGTGAAATTTTCCAACTTGGCTTATTTTTCCAAAAGTAAAACTGCTGGCAACGAGGACACTGGAAATCCTTGGAGCCCCAAAGGCCACCTTTCATCTGACACCCAGACCCTGGGGAAAGGACTTCTTTTTCCCATGCAAAATGGCCTCTCTCTTTGCAGCCATTTGCCCTAGGCAACAGGGCAGTGCCCAGTGAGAAATTTGCAATCTGTGCTGGATTCCTCCACAACTAAAGCTGTTGGCAACTAGGGCTTGCAAGTCCTTAGAGCCTTAAAGGCCACCTTTCATCTGACACCCAGACCCTGGGGACATGACTTCATTTGCCCCGTGGAAAATGGGGTCAGTTTGAGGCCACTCGCCCTGGCCATCTGCCTCGTTCCCGGTGTGAAATTTGCAATCATGGCTGATTTTCTCCAAAACTAAAGCTGCTGCAAACGAGCACCCTGGAAGTCCTTGGAGCCCCAAAGGCCACCTTTCATCTGAAACCCAGACCCAGGGGAAAGGACTTCTTTTTCCCATGCAAAATGGCCTCTCTTTGCAGCCATTTGCCCTAGGCAACAGGGCAGTTCCATGTAAGAAATTTGAAAACTTTTCTGGATTCCTCCACAACTAAAGCTGTTGGCAACAAGGACTTTGAAGTCCTTAGAGCCCCAAAGGCCACCTTTCATCTGACACCCAGACCCTGGGGACATGACTTCATTTGCCCCGTGGAAAATGGGGTCAGTTTGAGGCCACTCGCCCTGGCCATCTGCATCGTTCCCGGTGTGAAATTTGCAACTTGGCTGATTTTCTCCAAAAGTAAAGCTGCTGGCAACGAGGAAACTGGAAGTCCTTGGAGCCCCAAAGGCCACCTTTCATCTGATTCCCAGACCCTGGGGAAAGGACTTCTTTTTCCCATGGAAAATGGCCTCTCTTTGCAGCAATTTGCCATATCCAACAGGGAAGTGCCCAGTGAGAAATTTGCAATCTGTGCTGGATTCCTTCACTACTAAAGCTGTTGGCAACTAGGAGCTTGCAAGTCCTTAGAGCCCCAAAGGCCACCTTTCATCTGACACGCAGACCCGGGGCACATGACTTAATTTTCCCCAGGGAAAATGGGGTCAGTTTGAGGCCACTCGCCCTGGCCATCTGCCTCGTTCCCGGTGTGAAATTTGCCAACTTGGCTTATTTTTCAAAAAGTAAAACTGCTGGCAACGAGGACACCGGAAATCCTTGGAGTCCCAAAGGCCACCTTTCATCTGACATCCAGACGCTGGGGACATGACTTCATTTTCCCCCGGGAAAATGGGGTCAGTTTGAGGCCACTCGCCCTGGCCATCTGCATCGTTCCCGGTGTGAAATTTGCAATCATGGCTGATTTTCTCCAAAACTAAAGCTGCTGGCAACGAGGACCCTGCAACTCCTTAGGGCCCCAAAGCCACCTTTCATCTGATACGCAGACCCTTCGCCAATGACTTCATTTTCCCCATGGAAAATGGCCCCCATTTCTGGCCTCTCGCCCTGACCAATAGGGTGGTGCCCAGCAAGAAATTTGTAATCTTTGCTGGATTTCTCCAAATCTAAAGCTGCCAGTAAGAAGTACCCTGCAAGTCCTAAGAGCCCAAAAGGCCACCTTTCATCTGACACCCAGACCCTGGGGACATGACTTAATTTTCCCCGTGGAAAATGGGGTCAGTTTGAGGCCACTTGCCCTGGCCATCTGCATCGTTCCCGGTGTGAAATTTTCCAACTTGGCTTATTTTTCCAAAAGTAAAACTGCTGGCAACGAGGACACTGGAAATCCTTGGAGCCCCAAAGGCCACCTTTCACCTGACACCCAGACCCTGGGGAAAGGACTTCTTTTTCCCATGCAAAATGGCCTCTCTCTTTTCAGCCATTTGCCCTAGGCAACAGGGCAGTGCCCAGTGAGAAATTTGCAATCTGTGCTGGATTCCTTCACAACTAAAGCTGTTGGCAACTAGGGCTTGCAAGTCCTTAGAGCCTTAAAGGCCACCTTTCATCTGACACCCAGACCCTGGGGACATGACTTCATTTTCCCCGTGGAAAATGGGGTCAGTTTGAGGCCACTCGCCCTGGCCATCTGCCTCGTTCCCGGTGTGAAATTTGCAATCATGGCTGATTTTCTCCAAAACTAAAGCTGCTGCAAACGAGCACCCTGGAAGTCCTTGGAGCCCCAAAGGCCACCTTTCATCTGAAACCCAGACCCAGGGGAAAGGACTTCTTTTTCCCATGCAAAATGGCCTCTCTTTGCAGCCATTTGCCCTAGGCAACAGGGCAGTTCCTTGTAAGAAATTTGAAAACTTTTCTGGATTCCTCCACAACTAAAGCTGTTGGCAACAAGGACTTTGAAGTCCTTAGAGCCCCAAAGGCCACCTTTCATCTGACACCCAGACCCTGGGGACATGACTTCATTTTCCCCAGGGAAAATGGGGTCAGTTTGAGGCCACTTGCCCTGGCCATCTGCATCGTTCCCGGTGTGAAATTTTCCAACTTGGCTTATTTTTCCAAAAGTAAAACTGCTGGCAACGAGGACACTGGAAATCCTTGGAGCCCCAAAGGCCACCTTTCATCTGACACCCAGACCCTGGGGAAAGGACTTCTTTTTCCCATGCAAAATGGCCTCTCTCTTTGCAGCCATTTGCCCTAGGCAACAGGGCAGTGCCCAGTGAGAAATTTGCAATCTGTGCTGGATTCCTCCACAACTAAAGCTGTTGGCAACTAGGGCTTGCAAGTCCTTAGAGCCTTAAAGGCCACCTTTCATCTGACCCCCAGACCCTGGGGACATGACTTCATTTGCCCCGTGGAAAATGGGGTCAGTTTGAGGCCACTCGCCCTGGCCATCTGCCTCGTTCCCGGTGTGAAATTTGCAATCATGGCTGATTTTCTCCAAAACTAAAGCTGCTGCAAACGAGCACCCTGGAAGTCCTTGGAGCCCCAAAGGCCACCTTTCATCTGAAACCCAGACCCAGGGGAAAGGACTTCTTTTTCCCATGCAAAATGGCCTCTCTTTGCAGCCATTTGCCCTAGGCAACAGGGCAGTTCCATGTAAGAAATTTGAAAACTTTTCTGGATTCCTCCACAACTAAAGCTGTTGGCAACAAGGACTTTGAAGTCCTTAGAGCCCCAAAGGCCACCTTTCATCTGACACCCAGACCCTGGGGACATGACTTCATTTGCCCCGTGGAAAATGGGGTCAGTTTGAGGCCACTCGCCCTGGCCATCTGCATCGTTCCCGGTGTGAAATTTGCAACTTGGCTGATTTTCTCCAAAAGTAAAGCTGCTGGCAACGAGGAAACTGGAAGTCCTTGGAGCCGCTAAGGCCACCTTTCATCTGATTCCCAGACCCTGGGGAAAGGACTTCTTTTTCCCATGCAAAATGGCCTCTCTTTGCAGCAATTTGCCATATCCAACAGGGAAGTGCCCAGTGAGAAATTTGCAATCTGTGCTGGATTCCTTCACTACTAAAGCTGTTGGCAACTAGGAGCTTGCAAGTCCTTAGAGCCCCAAAGGCCACCTTTCATCTGACACGCAGACCCGGGGCACATGACTTAATTTTCCCCAGGGAAAATGGGGTCAGTTTGAGGCCACTCGCCCTGGCCATCTGCATCGTTCCCGGTGTGAAATTTGCCAACTTGGCTTATTTTTCAAAAAGTAAAACTGCTGGCAACGAGGACACCGGAAATCCTTGGAGTCCCAAAGGCCACCTTTCATCTGACATCCAGACGCTGGGGACATGACTTCATTTTCCCCCGGGAAAATGGGGTCAGTTTGAGGCCACTCGCCCTGGCCATCTGCATCGTTCCCGGTGTGAAATTTGCAATCATGGCTGATTTTCTCCAAAACTAAAGCTGCTGGCAACGAGGACCCTGCAACTCCTTAGGGCCCCAAAGCCACCTTTCATCTGATACGCAGACCCTTCGCCAATGACTTCATTTTCCCCATGGAAAATGGCCCCCATTTCTGGCCTCTCGCCCTGACCAATAGGGTGGTGCCCAGCAAGAAATTTGTAATCTTTGCTGGATTTCTCCAAATCTAAAGCTGCCAGTAAGAAGTACCCTGCAAGTCCTAAGAGCCCAAAAGGCCACCTTTCATCTGACACCCAGACCCTGGGGACATGACTTAATTTTCCCCGTGGAAAATGGGGTCAGTTTGAGGCCACTTGCCCTGGCCATCTGCATCGTTCCCGGTGTGAAATTTTCCAACTTGGCTTATTTTTCCAAAAGTAAAACTGCTGGCAACGAGGACACTGGAAATCCTTGGAGCCCCAAAGGCCACCTTTCACCTGACACCCAGACCCTGGGGAAAGGACTTCTTTTTCCCATGCAAAATGGCCTCTCTCTTTTCAGCCATTTGCCCTAGGCAACAGGGCAGTGCCCAGTGAGAAATTTGCAATCTGTGCTGGATTCCTTCACAACTAAAGCTGTTGGCAACTAGGGCTTGCAAGTCCTTAGAGCCTTAAAGGCCACCTTTCATCTGACACCCAGACCCTGGGGACATGACTTCATTTTCCCCGTGGAAAATGGGGTCAGTTTGAGGCCACTCGCCCTGGCCATCTGCCTCGTTCCCGGTGTGAAATTTGCAATCATGGCTGATTTTCTCCAAAACTAAAGCTGCTGCAAACGAGCACCCTGGAAGTCCTTGGAGCCCCAAAGGCCACCTTTCATCTGAAACCCAGGCCCAGGGGAAAGGACTTCTTTTTCCCATGCAAAATGGCCTCTCTTTGCAGCCATTTGCCCTAGGCAACAGGGCAGTTCCTTGTAAGAAATTTGAAAACTTTTCTGGATTCCTCCACAACTAAAGCTGTTGGCAACAAGGACTTTGAAGTCCTTAGAGCCCCAAAGGCCACCTTTCATCTGACACCCAGACCCTGGGGACATGACTTCATTTTCCCCAGGGAAAATGGGGTCAGTTTGAGGCCACTCGCCCTGGCCATCTGCATCGTTCCCGGTGTGAAATTTTCCAACTTGGCTTATTTTTCCAAAAGTAAAACTGCTGGCAACGAGGACACTGGAAATCCTTGGAGCCCCAAAGGCCACCTTTCATCTGACACCCAGACCCTGGGGAAAGGACTTCTTTTTCCCATGCAAAATGGCCTCTCTCTTTTCAGCCATTTGCCCTAGGCAACAGGGCAGTGCCCAGTGAGAAATTTGCAATCTGTGCTGGATTCCTCCACAACTAAAGCTGTTGGCAACTAGGGCTTGCAAGTCCTTAGAGCCTTAAAGGCCACCTTTCATCTGACCCCCAGACCCTGGGGACATGACTTCATTTGCCCCGTGGAAAATGGGGTCAGTTTGAGGCCACTCGCCCTGGCCATCTGCCTCGTTCCCGGTGTGAAATTTGCAATCATGGCTGATTTTCTCCAAAACTAAAGCTGCTGCAAATGAGCACCCTGGAAGTCCTTGGAGCCCCAAAGGCCACCTTTCATCTGAAACCCAGACCCAGGGGAAAGGACTTCTTTTTCCCATGCAAAATGGCCTCTCTTTGCAGCCATTTGCCCTAGGCAACAGGGCAGTTCCATGTAAGAAATTTGAAAACTTTTCTGGATTCCTCCACAACTAAAGCTGTTGGCAACAAGGACTTTGAAGTCCTTAGAGCCCCAAAGGCCACCTTTCATCTGACACCCAGACCCTGGGGACATGACTTCATTTGCCCCGTGGAAAATGGGGTCAGTTTGAGGCCACTCGCCCTGGCCATCTGCATCGTTCCCGGTGTGAAATTTGCAACTTGGCTGATTTTCTCCAAAAGTAAAGCTGCTGGCAACGAGGAAACTGGAAGTCCTTGGAGCCGCTAAGGCCACCTTTCATCTGATTCCCAGACCCTGGGGAAAGGACTTCTTTTTCCCATGGAAAATGGCCTCTCTTTGCAGCAATTTGCCATATCCAACAGGGAAGTGCCCAGTGAGAAATTTGCAATCTGTGCTGGATTCCTTCACTACTAAAGCTGTTGGCAACTAGGAGCTTGCAAGTCCTTAGAGCCCCAAAGGCCACCTTTCATCTGACACGCAGACCCGGGGCACATGACTTAATTTTCCCCAGGGAAAATGGGGTCAGTTTGAGGCCACTCGCCCTGGCCATCTGCATCGTTCCCGGTGTGAAATTTGCCAACTTGGCTTATTTTTCAAAAAGTAAAACTGCTGGCAACGAGGACACCGGAAATCCTTGGAGTCCCAAAGGCCACCTTTCATCTGACATCCAGACGCTGGGGACATGACTTCATTTTCCCCCGGGAAAATGGGGTCAGTTTGAGGCCACTCGCCCTGGCCATCTGCATCGTTCCCGGTGTGAAATTTGCAATCATGGCTGATTTTCTCCAAAACTAAAGCTGCTGGCAACGAGGACCCTGCAACTCCTTAGGGCCCCAAAGCCACCTTTCATGTGATACGCAGACCCTTCGCCAATGACTTCATTTTCCCCATGGAAAATGGCCCCCATTTCTGGCCTCTCGCCCTGACCAATAGGGTGGTGCCCAGCAAGAAATTTGTAATCTTTGCTGGATTTCTCCAAATCTAAAGCTGCCAGTAAGAAGTACCCTGCAAGTCCTAAGAGCCCAAAAGGCCACCTTTCATCTGACACCCAGACCCTGGGGACATGACTTAATTTTCCCCGTGGAAAATGGGGTCAGTTTGAGGCCACTTGCCCTGGCCATCTGCATCGTTCCCGGTGTGAAATTTTCCAACTTGGCTTATTTTTCCAAAAGTAAAACTGCTGGCAACGAGGACACTGGAAATCCTTGGAGCCCCAAAGGCCACCTTTCACCTGACACCCAGACCCTGGGGAAAGGACTTCTTTTTCCCATGCAAAATGGCCTCTCTCTTTTCAGCCATTTGCCCTAGGCAACAGGGCAGTGCCCAGTGAGAAATTTGCAATCTGTGCTGGATTCCTTCACAACTAAAGCTGTTGGCAACTAGGGCTTGCAAGTCCTTAGAGCCTTAAAGGCCACCTTTCATCTGACACCCAGACCCTGGGGACATGACTTCATTTTCCCCGTGGAAAATGGGGTCAGTTTGAGGCCACTCGCCCTGGCCATCTGCCTCGTTCCCGGTGTGAAATTTGCAATCATGGCTGATTTTCTCCAAAACTAAAGCTGCTGCAAACGAGCACCCTGGAAGTCCTTGGAGCCCCAAAGGCCACCTTTCATCTGAAACCCAGACCCAGGGGAAAGGACTTCTTTTTCCCATGCAAAATGGCCTCTCTTTGCAGCCATTTGCCCTAGGCAACAGGGCAGTTCCTTGTAAGAAATTTGAAAACTTTTCTGGATTCCTCCACAACTAAAGCTGTTGGCAACAAGGACTTTGAAGTCCTTAGAGCCCCAAAGGCCACCTTTCATCTGACACCCAGACCCTGGGGACATGACTTCATTTTCCCCAGGGAAAATGGGGTCAGTTTGAGGCCACTCGCCCTGGCCATCTGCATCGTTCCCGGTGTGAAATTTTCCAACTTGGCTTATTTTTCCAAAAGTAAAACTGCTGGCAACGAGGACACTGGAAATCCTTGGAGCCCCAAAGGCCACCTTTCATCTGACACCCAGACCCTGGGGAAAGGACTTCTTTTTCCCATGCAAAATGGCCTCTCTCTTTGCAGCCATTTGCCCTAGGCAACAGGGCAGTGCCCAGTGAGAAATTTGCAATCTGTGCTGGATTCCTCCACAACTAAAGCTGTTGGCAACTAGGGCTTGCAAGTCCTTAGAGCCTTAAAGGCCACCTTTCATCTGACCCCCAGACCCTGGGGACATGACTTCATTTGCCCCGTGGAAAATGGGGTCAGTTTGAGGCCACTCGCCCTGGCCATCTGCCTCGTTCCCGGTGTGAAATTTGCAATCATGGCTGATTTTCTCCAAAACTAAAGCTGCTGCAAACGAGCACCCTGGAAGTCCTTGGAGCCCCAAAGGCCACCTTTCATCTGAAACCCAGACCCAGGGGAAAGGACTTCTTTTTCCCATGCAAAATGGCCTCTCTTTGCAGCCATTTGCCCTAGGCAACAGGGCAGTTCCATGTAAGAAATTTGAAAACTTTTCTGGATTCCTCCACAACTAAAGCTGTTGGCAACAAGGACTTTGAAGTCCTTAGAGCCCCAAAGGCCACCTTTCATCTGACACCCAGACCCTGGGGACATGACTTCATTTTCCCCGTGGAAAATGGGGTCAGTTTGAGGCCACTCGCCCTGGCCATCTGCATCGTTCCCGGTGTGAAATTTGCAACTTGGCTGATTTTCTCCAAAAGTAAAGCTGCTGGCAACGAGGAAACTGGAAGTCCTTGGAGCCGCTAAGGCCACCTTTCATCTGATTCCCAGACCCTGGGGAAAGGACTTCTTTTTCCCATGGAAAATGGCCTCTCTTTGCAGCAATTTGCCATATCCAACAGGGAAGTGCCCAGTGAGAAATTTGCAATCTGTGCTGGATTCCTTCACTACTAAAGCTGTTGGCAACTAGGAGCTTGCAAGTCCTTAGAGCCCCAAAGGCCACCTTTCATCTGACACGCAGACCCGGGGCACATGACTTAATTTTCCCCAGGGAAAATGGGGTCAGTTTGAGGCCACTCGCCCTGGCCATCTGCATCGTTCCCGGTGTGAAATTTGCCAACTTGGCTTATTTTTCAAAAAGTAAAACTGCTGGCAACGAGGACACCGGAAATCCTTGGAGTCCCAAAGGCCACCTTTCATCTGACATCCAGACGCTGGGGACATGACTTCATTTTCCCCCGGGAAAATGGGGTCAGTTTGAGGCCACTCGCCCTGGCCATCTGCATCGTTCCCGGTGTGAAATTTGCAATCATGGCTGATTTTCTCCAAAACTAAAGCTGCTGGCAACGAGGACCCTGCAACTCCTTAGGGCCCCAAAGCCACCTTTCATCTGATACGCAGACCCTTCGCCAATGACTTCATTTTCCCCATGGAAAATGGCCCCCATTTCTGGCCTCTCGCCCTGACCAATAGGGTGGTGCCCAGCAAGAAATTTGTAATCTTTGCTGGATTTCTCCAAATCTAAAGCTGCCAGTAAGAAGTACCCTGCAAGTCCTAAGAGCCCAAAAGGCCACCTTTCATCTGACACCCAGACCCTGGGGACATGACTTAATTTTCCCCGTGGAAAATGGGGTCAGTTTGAGGCCACTTGCCCTGGCCATCTGCATCGTTCCCGGTGTGAAATTTTCCAACTTGGCTTATTTTTCCAAAAGTAAAACTGCTGGCAACGAGGACACTGGAAATCCTTGGAGCCCCAAAGGCCACCTTTCACCTGACACCCAGACCCTGGGGAAAGGACTTCTTTTTCCCATGCAAAATGGCCTCTCTCTTTTCAGCCATTTGCCCTAGGCAACAGGGCAGTGCCCAGTGAGAAATTTGCAATCTGTGCTGGATTCCTTCACAACTAAAGCTGTTGGCAACTAGGGCTTGCAAGTCCTTAGAGCCTTAAAGGCCACCTTTCATCTGACACCCAGACCCTGGGGACATGACTTCATTTTCCCCGTGGAAAATGGGGTCAGTTTGAGGCCACTCGCCCTGGCCATCTGCCTCGTTCCCGGTGTGAAATTTGCAATCATGGCTGATTTTCTCCAAAACTAAAGCTGCTGCAAACGAGCACCCTGGAAGTCCTTGGAGCCCCAAAGGCCACCTTTCATCTGAAACCCAGGCCCAGGGGAAAGGACTTCTTTTTCCCATGCAAAATGGCCTCTCTTTGCAGCCATTTGCCCTAGGCAACAGGGCAGTTCCTTGTAAGAAATTTGAAAACTTTTCTGGATTCCTCCACAACTAAAGCTGTTGGCAACAAGGACTTTGAAGTCCTTAGAGCCCCAAAGGCCACCTTTCATCTGACACCCAGACCCTGGGGACATGACTTCATTTTCCCCAGGGAAAATGGGGTCAGTTTGAGGCCACTCGCCCTGGCCATCTGCATCGTTCCCGGTGTGAAATTTTCCAACTTGGCTTATTTTTCCAAAAGTAAAACTGCTGGCAACGAGGACACTGGAAATCCTTGGAGCCCCAAAGGCCACCTTTCATCTGACACCCAGACCCTGGGGAAAGGACTTCTTTTTCCCATGCAAAATGGCCTCTCTCTTTGCAGCCATTTGCCCTAGGCAACAGGGCAGTGCCCAGTGAGAAATTTGCAATCTGTGCTGGATTCCTCCACAACTAAAGCTGTTGGCAACTAGGGCTTGCAAGTCCTTAGAGCCTTAAAGGCCACCTTTCATCTGACACCCAGACCCTGGGGACATGACTTCATTTGCCCCGTGGAAAATGGGGTCAGTTTGAGGCCACTCGCCCTGGCCATCTGCCTCGTTCCCGGTGTGAAATTTGCAATCATGGCTGATTTTCTCCAAAACTAAAGCTGCTGCAAACGAGCACCCTGGAAGTCCTTGGAGCCCCAAAGGCCACCTTTCATCTGAAACCCAGACCCAGGGGAAAGGACTTCTTTTTCCCATGCAAAATGGCCTCTCTTTGCAGCCATTTGCCCTAGGCAACAGGGCAGTTCCTTGTAAGAAATTTGAAAACTTTTCTGGATTCCTCCACAACTAAAGCTGTTGGCAACAAGGACTTTGAAGTCCTTAGAGCCCCAAAGGCCACCTTTCATCTGACACCCAGACCCTGGGGACATGACTTCATTTTCCCCAGGGAAAATGGGGTCAGTTTGAGGCCACTCGCCCTGGCCATCTGCATCGTTCCCGGTGTGAAATTTGCAACTTGGCTGATTTTCTCCAAAAGTAAAGCTGCTGGCAACGAGGACACTGGAAGTCCTTGGAGCCACTAAGGCCACCTTTCATCTGATTCCCAAACCCTGGGGAAAGGACTTCTTTTTCCCATGCAAAATGGCCTCTCTTTGCAGCCATTTGCCATAGACAACAGGGCAGTGCGCAGTGAGAAATTTTTAAACATTGCTGGATTCCTAAAGAACTAACGCTGTTGGCAACTAGGAGCTTGCAAGTCCTTTGAGCCTTAAAGGCCACCTTTCATCTGACACGCAGACCCGGGGGACATGACTTAATTTTCCCCGTGGAATATGGGGTCAGTTTGAGGCCACTCGCCCTGGCCATCTGCATCGTTCCCGGTGTGAAATTTGCAATCATGGCTGATTTTCTCCAAAACTAAAGCTGCTAGCGACAAGGACCCTGCAACTCCTCAGGGCCCCAAAGCCACCTTTCATCTGATACGCAGACCCTGCGCCAATGACTTCATTTTCCCCATGGAAAATGGCCCCCATTTCTGGCCTCTCGCCCTAACCAATAGGGTGGTGCCCAGCAAGAAATTTGTAATCTTTGCTGGATTTCTCCAAATCTAAAGCTGCCAGTAAGAAGTACCCTGCAAGTCCTAAGAGCTCAAAAGGCCACCTTTCATCTGACACCCAGACCCTGGGGAAAGGACTTCTTTTTCCCATGAAAATGGCCTCTCTTTTCAGCCATTTGCCCTAGGCAACAGGGCAGTGCCCAGTGAGAAATTTGCAATCTGTGCTGGATTCCTCCACTACTAAAGCTGTTGGCAACTAGGACTTTGAAGTCCTTAGAGCCCCAAAGGCCACCTTTCATCTGACACCCAGACCCTGGGGACATGACTTCATTTTCCCCGTGGAAAATGGGGTCAGTTTGAGGCCACTCGCCCTGGCCATCTGCATCGTTCCCGGTGTGAAATTTGCAACTTGGCTGATTTTCTCCAAAAGTAAAGCTGCTGGCAACGAGGAAACTGGAAGTCCTTGGAGCCGCTAAGGCCACCTTTCATCTGATTCCCAGACCCTGGGGAAAGGACTTCTTTTTCCCATGGAAAATGGCCTCTCTTTGCAGCAATTTGCCATATCCAACAGGGAAGTGCCCAGTGAGAAATTTGCAATCTGTGCTGGATTCCTTCACTACTAAAGCTGTTGGCAACTAGGAGCTTGCAAGTCCTTAGAGCCCCAAAGGCCACCTTTCATCTGACACGCAGACCCGGGGCACATGACTTAATTTTCCCCAGGGAAAATGGGGTCAGTTTGAGGCCACTCGCCCTGGCCATCTGCATCGTTCCCGGTGTGAAATTTGCCAACTTGGCTTATTTTTCAAAAAGTAAAACTGCTGGCAACGAGGACACCGGAAATCCTTGGAGTCCCAAAGGCCACCTTTCATCTGACATCCAGACGCTGGGGACATGACTTCATTTTCCCCCGGGAAAATGGGGTCAGTTTGAGGCCACTCGCCCTGGCCATCTGCATCGTTCCCGGTGTGAAATTTGCAATCATGGCTGATTTTCTCCAAAACTAAAGCTGCTGGCAACGAGGACCCTGCAACTCCTTAGGGCCCCAAAGCCACCTTTCATCTGATACGCAGACCCTTCGCCAATGACTTCATTTTCCCCATGGAAAATGGCCCCCATTTCTGGCCTCTCGCCCTGACCAATAGGGTGGTGCCCAGCAAGAAATTTGTAATCTTTGCTGGATTTCTCCAAATCTAAAGCTGCCAGTAAGAAGTACCCTGCAAGTCCTAAGAGCCCAAAAGGCCACCTTTCATCTGACACCCAGACCCTGGGGACATGACTTCATTTTCCCCAGGGAAAATGGGGTCAGTTTGAGGCCACTCGCCCTGGCCATCTGCATCGTTCCCGGTGTGAAATTTTCCAACTTGGCTTATTTTTCCAAAAGTAAAACTGCTGGCAACGAGGACACTGGAAATCCTTGGAGCCCCAAAGGCCACCTTTCATCTGACACCCAGACCCTGGGGAAAGGACTTCTTTTTCCCATGCAAAATGGCCTCTCTCTTTGCAGCCATTTGCCCTAGGCAACAGGGCAGTGCCCAGTGAGAAATTTGCAATCTGTGCTGGATTCCTCCACAACTAAAGCTGTTGGCAACTAGGGCTTGCAAGTCCTTAGAGCCTTAAAGGCCACCTTTCATCTGACACCCAGACCCTGGGGACATGACTTCATTTGCCCCGTGGAAAATGGGGTCAGTTTGAGGCCACTCGCCCTGGCCATCTGCCTCGTTCCCGGTGTGAAATTTGCAATCATGGCTGATTTTCTCCAAAACTAAAGCTGCTGCAAACGAGCACCCTGGAAGTCCTTGGAGCCCCAAAGGCCACCTTTCATCTGAAACCCAGACCCAGGGGAAAGGACTTCTTTTTCCCATGCAAAATGGCCTCTCTTTGCAGCCATTTGCCCTAGGCAACAGGGCAGTTCCTTGTAAGAAATTTGAAAACTTTTCTGGATTCCTCCACAACTAAAGCTGTTGGCAACAAGGACTTTGAAGTCCTTAGAGCCCCAAAGGCCACCTTTCATCTGACACCCAGACCCTGGGGACATGACTTCATTTTCCCCAGGGAAAATGGGGTCAGTTTGAGGCCACTCGCCCTGGCCATCTGCATCGTTCCCGGTGTGAAATTTGCAACTTGGCTGATTTTCTCCAAAAGTAAAGCTGCTGGCAACGAGGACACTGGAAGTCCTTGGAGCCACTAAGGCCACCTTTCATCTGATTCCCAAACCCTGGGGAAAGGACTTCTTTTTCCCATGCAAAATGGCCTCTCTTTGCAGCCATTTGCCATAGACAACAGGGCAGTGCGCAGTGAGAAATTTTTAAACATTGCTGGATTCCTAAAGAACTAACGCTGTTGGCAACTAGGAGCTTGCAAGTCCTTTGAGCCTTAAAGGCCACCTTTCATCTGACACGCAGACCCGGGGGACATGACTTAATTTTCCCCGTGGAATATGGGGTCAGTTTGAGGCCACTCGCCCTGGCCATCTGCATCGTTCCCGGTGTGAAATTTGCAATCATGGCTGATTTTCTCCAAAACTAAAGCTGCTAGCGACAAGGACCCTGCAACTCCTCAGGGCCCCAAAGCCACCTTTCATCTGATACGCAGACCCTGCGCCAATGACTTCATTTTCCCCATGGAAAATGGCCCCCATTTCTGGCCTCTCGCCCTAACCAATAGGGTGGTGCCCAGCAAGAAATTTGTAATCTTTGCTGGATTTCTCCAAATCTAAAGCTGCCAGTAAGAAGTACCCTGCAAGTCCTAAGAGCTCAAAAGGCCACCTTTCATCTGACACCCAGACCCTGGGGAAAGGACTTCTTTTTCCCATGAAAATGGCCTCTCTTTTCAGCCATTTGCCCTAGGCAACAGGGCAGTGCCCAGTGAGAAATTTGCAATCTGTGCTGGATTCCTCCACTACTAAAGCTGTTGGCAACTAGGACTTTGAAGTCCTTAGAGCCCCAAAGGCCACCTTTCATCTGACACCCAGACCCTGGGGACATGACTTCATTTTCCCCGTGGAAAATGGGGTCAGTTTGAGGCCACTCGCCCTGGCCATCTGCATCGTTCCCGGTGTGAAATTTGCAACTTGGCTGATTTTCTCCAAAAGTAAAGCTGCTGGCAACGAGGAAACTGGAAGTCCTTGGAGCCGCTAAGGCCACCTTTCATCTGATTCCCAGACCCTGGGGAAAGGACTTCTTTTTCCCATGGAAAATGGCCTCTCTTTGCAGCAATTTGCCATATCCAACAGGGAAGTGCCCAGTGAGAAATTTGCAATCTGTGCTGGATTCCTCCACTACTAAAGCTGTTGGCAACTAGGAGCTTGCAAGTCCTTAGAGCCCCAAAGGCCACCTTTCATCTGACACGCAGACCCGGGGCACATGACTTAATTTTCCCCAGGGAAAATGGGGTCAGTTTGAGGCCACTCGCCCTGGCCATCTGCATCGTTCCCGGTGTGAAATTTGCCAACTTGGCTTATTTTTCAAAAAGTAAAACTGCTGGCAACGAGGACACCGGAAATCCTTGGAGTCCCAAAGGCCACCTTTCATCTGACATCCAGACGCTGGGGACATGACTTCATTTTCCCCCGGGAAAATGGGGTCAGTTTGAGGCCACTCGCCCTGGCCATCTGCATCGTTCCCGGTGTGAAATTTGCAATCATGGCTGATTTTCTCCAAAACTAAAGCTGCTGGCAACGAGGACCCTGCAACTCCTTAGGGCCCCAAAGCCACCTTTCATCTGATACGCAGACCCTTCGCCAATGACTTCATTTTCCCCATGGAAAATGGCCCCCATTTCTGGCCTCTCGCCCTGACCAATAGGGTGGTGCCCAGCAAGAAATTTGTAATCTTTGCTGGATTTCTCCAAATCTAAAGCTGCCAGTAAGAAGTACCCTGCAAGTCCTAAGAGCCCAAAAGGCCACCTTTCATCTGACACCCAGACCCTGGGGACATGACTTAATTTTCCCCGTGGAAAATGGGGTCAGTTTGAGGCCACTTGCCCTGGCCATCTGCATCGTTCCCGGTGTGAAATTTTCCAACTTGGCTTATTTTTCCAAAAGTAAAACTGCTGGCAACGAGGACACTGGAAATCCTTGGAGCCCCAAAGGCCACCTTTCATCTGACACCCAGACCCTGGGGAAAGGACTTCTTTTTCCCATGCAAAATGGCCTCTCTCTTTTCAGCCATTTGCCCTAGGCAACAGGGCAGTGCCCAGTGAGAAATTTGCAATCTGTGCTGGATTCCTCCACAACTAAAGCTGTTGGCAACTAGGGCTTGCAAGTCCTTAGAGCCTTAAAGGCCACCTTTCATCTGACACCCAGACCCTGGGGACATGACTTCATTTGCCCCGTGGAAAATGGGGTCAGTTTGAGGCCACTCGCCCTGGCCATCTGCCTCGTTCCCGGTGTGAAATTTGCAATCATGGCTGATTTTCTCCAAAACTAAAGCTGCTGCAAACGAGCACCCTGGAAGTCCTTGGAGCCCCAAAGGCCACCTTTCATCTGAAACCCAGACCCAGGGGAAAGGACTTCTTTTTCCCATGCAAAATGGCCTCTCTTTGCAGCCATTTGCCCTAGGCAACAGGGCAGTTCCTTGTAAGAAATTTGAAAACTTTTCTGGATTCCTCCACAACTAAAGCTGTTGGCAACAAGGACTTTGAAGTCCTTAGAGCCCCAAAGGCCACCTTTCATCTGACACCCAGACCCTGGGGACATGACTTCATTTTCCCCAGGGAAAATGGGGTCAGTTTGAGGCCACTCGCCCTGGCCATCTGCATCGTTCCCGGTGTGAAATTTGCAACTTGGCTGATTTTCTCCAAAAGTAAAGCTGCTGGCAACGAGGACACTGGAAGTCCTTGGAGCCACTAAGGCCACCTTTCATCTGATTCCCAAACCCTGGGGAAAGGACTTCTTTTTCCCATGCAAAATGGCCTCTCTTTGCAGCCATTTGCCATAGACAACAGGGCAGTGCGCAGTGAGAAATTTTTAAACATTGCTGGATTCCTAAAGAACTAACGCTGTTGGCAACTAGGAGCTTGCAAGTCCTTTGAGCCTTAAAGGCCACCTTTCATCTGACACGCAGACCCGGGGGACATGACTTAATTTTCCCCGTGGAATATGGGGTCAGTTTGAGGCCACTCGCCCTGGCCATCTGCATCGTTCCCGGTGTGAAATTTGCAATCATGGCTGATTTTCTCCAAAACTAAAGCTGCTAGCGACAAGGACCCTGCAACTCCTCAGGGCCCCAAAGCCACCTTTCATCTGATACGCAGACCCTGCGCCAATGACTTCATTTTCCCCATGGAAAATGGCCCCCATTTCTGGCCTCTCGCCCTAACCAATAGGGTGGTGCCCAGCAAGAAATTTGTAATCTTTGCTGGATTTCTCCAAATCTAAAGCTGCCAGTAAGAAGTACCCTGCAAGTCCTAAGAGCTCAAAAGGCCACCTTTCATCTGACACCCAGACCCTGGGGAAAGGACTTCTTTTTCCCATGAAAATGGCCTCTCTTTTCAGCCATTTGCCCTAGGCAACAGGGCAGTGCCCAGTGAGAAATTTGCAATCTGTGCTGGATTCCTCCACTACTAAAGCTGTTGGCAACTAGGACTTTGAAGTCCTTAGAGCCCCAAAGGCCACCTTTCATCTGACACCCAGACCCTGGGGACATGACTTCATTTTCCCCGTGGAAAATGGGGTCAGTTTGAGGCCACTCGCCCTGGCCATCTGCATCGTTCCCGGTGTGAAATTTGCAACTTGGCTGATTTTCTCCAAAAGTAAAGCTGCTGGCAACGAGGAAACTGGAAGTCCTTGGAGCCGCTAAGGCCACCTTTCATCTGATTCCCAGACCCTGGGGAAAGGACTTCTTTTTCCCATGGAAAATGGCCTCTCTTTGCAGCAATTTGCCATATCCAACAGGGAAGTGCCCAGTGAGAAATTTGCAATCTGTGCTGGATTCCTCCACTACTAAAGCTGTTGGCAACTAGGAGCTTGCAAGTCCTTAGAGCCCCAAAGGCCACCTTTCATCTGACACGCAGACCCGGGGCACATGACTTAATTTTCCCCAGGGAAAATGGGGTCAGTTTGAGGCCACTCGCCCTGGCCATCTGCATCGTTCCCGGTGTGAAATTTGCCAACTTGGCTTATTTTTCAAAAAGTAAAACTGCTGGCAACGAGGACACCGGAAATCCTTGGAGTCCCAAAGGCCACCTTTCATCTGACATCCAGACGCTGGGGACATGACTTCATTTTCCCCCGGGAAAATGGGGTCAGTTTGAGGCCACTCGCCCTGGCCATCTGCATCGTTCCCGGTGTGAAATTTGCAATCATGGCTGATTTTCTCCAAAACTAAAGCTGCTGGCAACGCGGACCCTGCAACTCCTTAGGGCCCCAAAGCCACCTTTCATCTGATACGCAGACCCTTCGCCAATGACTTCATTTTCCCCATGGAAAATGGCCCCCATTTCTGGCCTCTCGCCCTGACCAATAGGGTGGTGCCCAGCAAGAAATTTGTAATCTTTGCTGGATTTCTCCAAATCTAAAGCTGCCAGTAAGAAGTACCCTGCAAGTCCTAAGAGCCCAAAAGGCCACCTTTCATCTGACACCCAGACCCTGGGGACATGACTTAATTTTCCCCGTGGAAAATGGGGTCAGTTTGAGGCCACTTGCCCTGGCCATCTGCATCGTTCCCGGTGTGAAATTTTCCAACTTGGCTTATTTTTCCAAAAGTAAAACTGCTGGCAACGAGGACACTGGAAATCCTTGGAGCCCCAAAGGCCACCTTTCATCTGACACCCAGACCCTGGGGAAAGGACTTCTTTTTCCCATGCAAAATGGCCTCTCTCTTTTCAGCCATTTGCCCTAGGCAACAGGGCAGTGCCCAGTGAGAAATTTGCAATCTGTGCTGGATTCCTCCACAACTAAAGCTGTTGGCAACTAGGGCTTGCAAGTCCTTAGAGCCTTAAAGGCCACCTTTCATCTGACACCCAGACCCTGGGGACATGACTTCATTTGCCCCGTGGAAAATGGGGTCAGTTTGAGGCCACTCGCCCTGGCCATCTGCCTCGTTCCCGGTGTGAAATTTGCAATCATGGCTGATTTTCTCCAAAACTAAAGCTGCTGCAAACGAGCACCCTGGAAGTCCTTGGAGCCCCAAAGGCCACCTTTCATCTGAAACCCAGACCCAGGGGAAAGGACTTCTTTTTCCCATGCAAAATGGCCTCTCTTTGCAGCCATTTGCCCTAGGCAACAGGGCAGTTCCTTGTAAGAAATTTGAAAACTTTTCTGGATTCCTCCACAACTAAAGCTGTTGGCAACAAGGACTTTGAAGTCCTTAGAGCCCCAAAGGCCACCTTTCATCTGACACCCAGACCCTGGGGACATGACTTCATTTTCCCCAGGGAAAATGGGGTCAGTTTGAGGCCACTCGCCCTGGCCATCTGCATCGTTCCCGGTGTGAAATTTGCAACTTGGCTGATTTTCTCCAAAAGTAAAGCTGCTGGCAACGAGGACACTGGAAGTCCTTGGAGCCACTAAGGCCACCTTTCATCTGATTCCCAAACCCTGGGGAAAGGACTTCTTTTTCCCATGCAAAATGGCCTCTCTTTGCAGCCATTTGCCATAGACAACAGGGCAGTGCGCAGTGAGAAATTTTTAAACATTGCTGGATTCCTAAAGAACTAACGCTGTTGGCAACTAGGAGCTTGCAAGTCCTTTGAGCCTTAAAGGCCACCTTTCATCTGACACGCAGACCCGGGGGACATGACTTAATTTTCCCCGTGGAATATGGGGTCAGTTTGAGGCCACTCGCCCTGGCCATCTGCATCGTTCCCGGTGTGAAATTTGCAATCATGGCTGATTTTCTCCAAAACTAAAGCTGCTAGCGACAAGGACCCTGCAACTCCTCAGGGCCCCAAAGCCACCTTTCATCTGATACGCAGACCCTGCGCCAATGACTTCATTTTCCCCATGGAAAATGGCCCCCATTTCTGGCCTCTCGCCCTAACCAATAGGGTGGTGCCCAGCAAGAAATTTGTAATCTTTGCTGGATTTCTCCAAATCTAAAGCTGCCAGTAAGAAGTACCCTGCAAGTCCTAAGAGCTCAAAAGGCCACCTTTCATCTGACACCCAGACCCTGGGGAAAGGACTTCTTTTTCCCATGAAAATGGCCTCTCTTTTCAGCCATTTGCCCTAGGCAACAGGGCAGTGCCCAGTGAGAAATTTGCAATCTGTGCTGGATTCCTCCACTACTAAAGCTGTTGGCAACTAGGACTTTGAAGTCCTTAGAGCCCCAAAGGCCACCTTTCATCTGACACCCAGACGCTGGGGACATGACTTCATTTTCCCCGTGGAAAATGGGGTCAGTTTGAGGCCACTCGCCCTGGCCATCTGCATCGTTCCCGGTGTGAAATTTGCAACTTGGCTGATTTTCTCCAAAAGTAAAGCTGCTGGCAACGAGGAAACTGGAAGTCCTTGGAGCCGCTAAGGCCACCTTTCATCTGATTCCCAGACCCTGGGGAAAGGACTTCTTTTTCCCATGCAAAATGGCCTCTCTTTGCAGCAATTTGCCATATCCAACAGGGAAGTGCCCAGTGAGAAATTTGCAATCTGTGCTGGATTCCTCCACTACTAAAGCTGTTGGCAACTAGGAGCTTGCAAGTCCTTAGAGCCCCAAAGGCCACCTTTCATCTGACACGCAGACCCGGGGCACATGACTTAATTTTCCCCAGGGAAAATGGGGTCAGTTTGAGGCCACTCGCCCTGGCCATCTGCATCGTTCCCGGTGTGAAATTTGCCAACTTGGCTTATTTTTCAAAAAGTAAAACTGCTGGCAACGAGGACACCGGAAATCCTTGGAGTCCCAAAGGCCACCTTTCATCTGACATCCAGACGCTGGGGACATGACTTCATTTTCCCCCGGGAAAATGGGGTCAGTTTGAGGCCACTCGCCCTGGCCATCTGCATCGTTCCCGGTGTGAAATTTGCAATCATGGCTGATTTTCTCCAAAACTAAAGCTGCTGGCAACGAGGACCCTGCAACTCCTTAGGGCCCCAAAGCCACCTTTCATCTGATACGCAGACCCTTCGCCAATGACTTCATTTTCCCCATGGAAAATGGCCCCCATTTCTGGCCTCTCGCCCTGACCAATAGGGTGGTGCCCAGCAAGAAATTTGTAATCTTTGCTGGATTTCTCCAAATCTAAAGCTGCCAGTAAGAAGTACCCTGCAAGTCCTAAGAGCCCAAAAGGCCACCTTTCATCTGACACCCAGACCCTGGGGACATGACTTAATTTTCCCCGTGGAAAATGGGGTCAGTTTGAGGCCACTTGCCCTGGCCATCTGCATCGTTCCCGGTGTGAAATTTTCCAACTTGGCTTATTTTTCCAAAAGTAAAACTGCTGGCAACGAGGACACTGGAAATCCTTGGAGCCCCAAAGGCCACCTTTCATCTGACACCCAGACCCTGGGGAAAGGACTTCTTTTTCCCATGCAAAATGGCCTCTCTCTTTTCAGCCATTTGCCCTAGGCAACAGGGCAGTGCCCAGTGAGAAATTTGCAATCTGTGCTGGATTCCTTCACAACTAAAGCTGTTGGCAACTAGGGCTTGCAAGTCCTTAGAGCCTTAAAGGCCACCTTTCATCTGACACCCAGACCCTGGGGACATGACTTCATTTTCCCCGTGGAAAATGGGGTCAGTTTGAGGCCACTCGCCCTGGCCATCTGCCTCGTTCCCGGTGTGAAATTTGCAATCATGGCTGATTTTCTCCAAAACTAAAGCTGCTGCAAACGAGCACCCTGGAAGTCCTTGGAGCCCCAAAGGCCACCTTTCATCTGAAACCCAGACCCAGGGGAAAGGACTTCTTTTTCCCATGCAAAATGGCCTCTCTTTGCAGCCATTTGCCCTAGGCAACAGGGCAGTTCCTTGTAAGAAATTTGAAAACTTTTCTGGATTCCTCCACAACTAAAGCTGTTGGCAACAAGGACTTTGAAGTCCTTAGAGCCCCAAAGGCCACCTTTCATCTGACACCCAGACCCTGGGGACATGACTTAATTTTCCCCGTGGAAAATGGGGTCAGTTTGAGGCCACTTGCCCTGGCCATCTGCATCGTTCCCGGTGTGAAATTTTCCAACTTGGCTTATTTTTCCAAAAGTAAAACTGCTGGCAACGAGGACACTGGAAATCCTTGGAGCCCCAAAGGCCACCTTTCATCTGACACCCAGACCCTGGGGAAAGGACTTCTTTTTCCCATGCAAAATGGCCTCTCTCTTTGCAGCCATTTGCCCTAGGCAACAGGGCAGTGCCCAGTGAGAAATTTGCAATCTGTGCTGGATTCCTTCACAACTAAAGCTGTTGGCAACTAGGGCTTGCAAGTCCTTAGAGCCTTAAAGGCCACCTTTCATCTGACACCCAGACCCTGGGGACATGACTTCATTTTCCCCGTGGAAAATGGGGTCAGTTTGAGGCCACTCGCCCTGGCCATCTGCCTCGTTCCCGGTGTGAAATTTGCAATCATGGCTGATTTTCTCCAAAACTAAAGCTGCTGCAAACGAGCACCCTGGAAGTCCTTGGAGCCCCAAAGGCCACCTTTCATCTGAAACCCAGACCCAGGGGAAAGGACTTCTTTTTCCCATGCAAAATGGCCTCTCTTTGCAGCCATTTGCCCTAGGCAACAGGGCAGTTCCTTGTAAGAAATTTGAAAACTTTTCTGGATTCCTCCACAACTAAAGCTGTTGGCAACAAGGACTTTGAAGTCCTTAGAGCCCCAAAGGCCACCTTTCATCTGACACCCAGACCCTGGGGACATGACTTCATTTTCCCCAGGGAAAATGGGGTCAGTTTGAGGCCACTTGCCCTGGCCATCTGCATCGTTCCCGGTGTGAAATTTTCCAACTTGGCTTATTTTTCCAAAAGTAAAACTGCTGGCAACGAGGACACTGGAAATCCTTGGAGCCCCAAAGGCCACCTTTCATCTGACACCCAGACCCTGGGGAAAGGACTTCTTTTTCCCATGCAAAATGGCCTCTCTCTTTGCAGCCATTTGCCCTAGGCAACAGGGCAGTGCCCAGTGAGAAATTTGCAATCTGTGCTGGATTCCTCCACAACTAAAGCTGTTGGCAACTAGGGCTTGCAAGTCCTTAGAGCCTTAAAGGCCACCTTTCATCTGACACCCAGACCCTGGGGACATGACTTCATTTGCCCCGTGGAAAATGGGGTCAGTTTGAGGCCACTCGCCCTGGCCATCTGCCTCGTTCCCGGTGTGAAATTTGCAATCATGGCTGATTTTCTCCAAAACTAAAGCTGCTGCAAACGAGCACCCTGGAAGTCCTTGGAGCCCCAAAGGCCACCTTTCATCTGAAACCCAGACCCAGGGGAAAGGACTTCTTTTTCCCATGCAAAATGGCCTCTCTTTGCAGCCATTTGCCCTAGGCAACAGGGCAGTTCCTTGTAAGAAATTTGAAAACTTTTCTGGATTCCTCCACAACTAAAGCTGTTGGCAACAAGGACTTTGAAGTCCTTAGAGCCCCAAAGGCCACCTTTCATCTGACACCCAGACCCTGGGGACATGACTTCATTTTCCCCAGGGAAAATGGGGTCAGTTTGAGGCCACTCGCCCTGGCCATCTGCATCGTTCCCGGTGTGAAATTTGCAACTTGGCTGATTTTCTCCAAAAGTAAAGCTGCTGGCAACGAGGAAACTGGAAATCCCTG